>NC_133971.1:25867027-26230064 GCF_031877795.1 Strix aluco
TTGTTGCCACCAGTTCTGCCTGGGCTGCATCCTGAGGTGGGCACAAAGGACATCGAACTGCCCACTCTGCAGAGGCCTGATTGATAAGATCAAGTTTTCTGTGCGGGGGAGAAGATGACTACCTAGAGCACATCGTCACGCCCCCCGCACAGCCATCAGTGGCCAGCAGCCAGGCAGGCAGAGCTCCCAGCCACATGGCCAACGCCAGCTCCCATCGCCCTGCGGCGTCCACTCCATCCTCTCCTCAGGGAAGGCCATTCCTGGAAGAGCAGGGGACTGTGGGAACAGAGGACAGGGGCTACTCTGGGTGGCCTCCTGCCTGAGGTCTGGGCAGAACTCTTCCGAAAAGAACAACATCTCCTTGATCCTCTGCTGCCCTGGCTGCGCCAGGAGCTGTGGGCAATATATGAGGAAGAGTGGTGGCTGGCAATGGCATCAGAAAAGCTGGTCCTGCACACTCTGTGTGTCTGTGGTCCAACTGAGGAGGTCATGGTCCACATGCTGCAGCGCAGCTTCAGGGAATATACAGCACCGCTGGTCCATGGCCTCATTAATGTCATCGAGCACCGGTGCAGTGATGAGGCCTGGAGGCTGCTGCTCTCCTACAGTGCCGAGGAGGAACACGACAGCCCTTCATCCAGCCCCAGCTCCACAACCTCTTGGGAGGGGACTCCAGTCTTCTCCATCAGCCCTGAAAGCTCTGACAGGGAGGGAGGAAGCCGGCATCTTGGAGGCCACCCTCCACGGGGGCCCCGACCGCCCCCCATCTACTCCTTTCCCGGCAGAGCAGGAGCAGCCCCAGGAGGAGCCAGGGCAGGCGGCTGGTGGCAGGTTCCTCTGCCCAGGGCTGCAGCCGCAGCCCCTCCGCTCCCGGCCACGGCAGGGACGGCTCAACTGGGGGGTCCTGGTGCCCCCCGAAGAGGAGGGCCCCTGGCCCCCAGGACTCTCCCCAGCCCTGCAAGAAGCCACCCTGCCAGCAGCACTAGCAGGGCTGCAGCAAGTCTTTATTGAAGAAAATGGAAATAAATTCCTGTTTCCTTGACACCATTGGACACCGTTGGATTTCTCCTAGCAGGTTAGCCCAATATCAGGCAGTGCTGGTTGAACAAGGTGAAGTCACTTTAAAATTGTCTTCAGCTTTTAATCCTGCCACTTTAATACCATTAGATGAGAAAGGAGAGCTGGAGCATGACTGCCTAACAAGTGTACTCTAGCAAACTTATTTGAAAGCCATACCATTAATCGATCCAGAAATTGAATTTTTCACAGGTGAAAGTACCTTAACGATGAAGGGAGAATGGAAAATGTCCACAGCCGTTCCCTCATCCAATAAGCGGGTCGCCCTGTCATAGAAGGAGAGCAGGTTTGTCAGGCAGGACCCGCCTTTCATAAACCCATGCTGACTGGGCCTGATCCCCTGGTTGTCCATTATATGACTTTTAATGGCACTCGAGATGACCTGCTCCATGACCTTCCCTGGCACTGAGGTCAGACTGACGGGTCTATAGTTTCCTGGATTCTCCTTCCTGCCTTCCTTGTAGATGGGTGTCACATTTGCGACCCTCCAGTCCAATGGGACCTCCCCAGTTAGCCATGACTTCAGGTAAATCATGGACAGCGGCTTGGCCAACACATCTGCCAACTCCCTCAGCACCCTTGGGTGTAACCCATCCAGTCCCACAGACTTGTGTGCATCCAAGTGGTGTAGCAGATCTCTGACCACCTCCTCTTCAACTGTGCTGACCTCAATCTGCTTCCCCTCCCCATCTCCCAGCTCATGAGGGCTGGGTGTCCAGGGAACAGCCAGTTCCACTGCTAAAGACTGAGGCAAAGAAGGCGTTTGAGCACCTCAGCCTTCTCCTCATCCTTAGTTACCATGTTTCCCTCTGTATCCAATAAAGGACGGAGATTTTCCCTAATCCTCCTTTTGCTGTTAACGAATTTAGAGAAACATTTTTTTATTATCCTTAACAGCTGTAGCCAAGATGAGCTCTAGCTGCACTTTGGCTCTCCTAATGTTCTCCCTGCATAACTTCACTAATTCTTTATAGTCTTCATGAGAGGCCTGGCCCCTCTTCCTAAGGCAATAGATTCTCCTTTTGTTCTTGAGATCCAGCCAAAGGTCCCTGTTTATCCAGGCTGGTCTCCTTCCCCACCTGCTTGTTTTTCAGCACACGGGAACAGCCTGCTCCTGTGCCTTTAAGACTTTGCTCTTGAAGTATGTCCAGCCTTCCTGAACCCCCATATCCTTCAAGGCAGCCTCCAAGGGATTTTGTTAATCAGTCTTCTGAACAGGTCAAAGTTAGCCTTCTGGAAGTCTAAGGTGGCAGTTTTACTAACCCCTCACTTTGTTTCTCTAAGGAGAAAAACTCAATCATCTCATGATCACTGCACCCTAGACATCCTCCAACCTTTACTTCCCCCACAAGCTCTTCCCTGTTCACAAGAAGCAGGTCCAGGAGGGCACCTTCCCTGGTCGGCTCACTCACCAGCTGTGTGAGGAAGTTATCCTCCACACATTCCAGGAACCTCCTGGATTGTTCCCTCTCTGCTGTGTTGTGATCCCAGCAGATACCCGGGAGGTTAAAGTCCCCCACAAGAACAACAACAAGTGACTGCGAGATTTCTCCCAACTGTTTATGGAAAGCTTCATCCACCTCACTGCTTTGGTTGGGGGGTCTATAGCAGACTCCCACAGCAAGATCTGCTTTACTGGTCCTTAACCTAATCCAAACACTCTCAACCCCGTTACCACTATACTTGATTTCTGGGCTCTCATAGAATTCTCTTACATACAGGGCCACTCCACCACCTCTCCTTCCCTGTCTATCCATCCTGAAGAACTTGTAGCCATCGATTGCAGCACTCCAGTCATGTGAGGCAGCCCACCACATTTCTGTGATGGCTACTATGTCATATTTCTCATGCTGCATCATGGCTTCAAGCTCCCCCTGTTTATTGCTCATACTTTGTGCATTGGTATAGATGCACTTGAGATGAGCTAATGAATCCAACACCTTTTTGTTAGTGTGGGCCCCATTCCCTACCAGACCCTTCTCAGGTGCTTCCATGGTTCCTAAGCATCTTTCCCTTCTCTCAAATGAAGTGGCAGAGGGAGAGCCCTCACCAGTCCACCATCCTTCAAATTTTGGCATGCTTCCCTTTAGCTTGTGCCTAACAGGCCGAGTTATCTCCCTGTCTCCCCTCATATCTAGTTTAAAGTCCTGTCAATAAGCCCTGTTAACTCCTGCCCAGAATCCTTTTCCCCCTCTGGGACAGCTGCATCCCACCTGTCTCATTTGTTGCCAGCAGACCAGGTGCCTTATAAACCTTGCCATGATCAAAGAACCCAAAATTCTGATGGTGGCACCAGTCTCTGAGCCACGTGTTAAACAGATATGTTTTCCACCCTCTCTCAGTGGTTTTCCCTTCCACTTGAGGGATTGATGAAAACATGACCTGAGCTCCCGAGCCTTCAATTAGTCTTAACTTGGGTCTTGGAATTATCCAAAGATAAAAGAGTCAACATCTATACAGATTCTAAATATGTGTTTGGAGTTATTCATGCCCATGGAACAATTTGGAAAAAGCAAGAGTTGTTGACGGGTCAGGGTAGCCTATCAAGTATGGAAACAAAATAATGAAGTTACTACAAGTGGTTCTGAAACCTAACAAAGTAGCAGTAATTCACTGTAAAGCCCACCGGAAGAGTCAAGGAAATATTATTACCGGGAACAAGTGGGAAGATATGGCAGCAAAAAGAATAGTATTAAAAGGATTAGTGGTTGGAGCCCTGATACCTGGAGAAAAATTAAACTTAGAGGCACCTAAGTATACAGAAAAGGGAGATAAATTAGCTGAAACTCTGAAGTTCTTGAAGAGTCCTCAGGGATGGCGGATAACACCAGCCTTAGTGCCTGAAAGAATCAGTGAACTTCCGCATTAGCATTGGCAGTTAAAAAGTATGCACTAGGACCGAGAATGCAGAGCCGTGCAAATATATTTGTTACGAAATGTCATATTTGTTGTGTTAAGAATCCGAAGATTACAAAAAAATCCAAAACTTGAGAGGAACTTTAAAGAGGGGTATTGCCCCAGAGGAGTACTCCCAAATAGATATTTCGGAGCTTCCCAGATGCAAACAGTACTAGTAGCTACCTTTTTCAGCTGGCCTGAAGCCTTTCCTTGTCATACCAATAAAGCAAGGGAGGTAGTTGGGTAATGCTGAAAGAAATAATTGCTAGGTTTTGTATCCCAGAAGGCATATCATCAGATAATGGACCCCATTTTGTAGCAGAAATAATGCAGGAAACTTCTAAACATTTAAAAATTAAATGACACATACCCCATGGAGACCACAGTCTAGTGGAAAGATAGAAAGAATGACTCAAATCCTTAAGAGATAACTTCCTAAATTATGTCAAGAAACACAACTTAAACAGGTGGATGTTTTACCCATTGCATTACTAAGGATCAGAATTATCCCTAGGATAAGGGAAAGAGTTAATCCTTTTGAAATTGTGTATGGGAAACCCTATCCAACTAATTGTGGTCGTAAAGAAAGATCAGGTGCATGTTGAAGGGGAAAGCATGTACCAAAATTATCTGATGTCCCTGTTGCAGAGTTTATTCTCTTTGCATAGGTACCCTAATCAACAAGCTCCACTCCCACTGGACACACCAGCTCACTCTTTTCAACCTGAAGATCTAGTCTGTGTTCACACCTGGAAGGATGAACCATTATACTGCAGTCAAAGCAGAGGGGATAGGCTCTTGGGTTCACTACACTAGAGTCAAAAAGACCCCGCCACAGGACCTGTGACACAAACAGGACTCAAAATTAAGTTTACCAAATATGATTAATGAATTGTACATGGGTCTGCAGTGAATCATATGAACTTTTAGAGTGTATTCAAGGATTGTTACTATTAGTTTTAGGAATTCTATTTTAGCCATAGCTATAATATTAGTGCAAAGGACAACTGATTTTTTTAATCCTCCTAATAGGTCACAGAGTGTGTATTCTGTTAGTGATACTGATCTTATTAGCCATCTATTAAAGTGATGGAAATCTGTTTTTTAAATTAATTCAAGATTTTGGTAACCACCTCCAATTCAAGTCTCTTTGGTAACTGTGTTTACCCACCCCTCAGTCGGCAAAAGATCCTGTACCATGTGAAGTGTTTACCACAGTTTTAACCTCCATGTGGAAGTACATGTGGAATAATATCCATACCACTTGGGCATGGTATACTCGAGAAGGAAAGCACACTCTAAAATGGACAATTAAAATCGAAAGTGTAAATGATTGCAATATAACAAAGTCAGAAACATCTTGGGCAACAGAAATAATTTATAGACCATAAGGAGATCAGTGCACCAACTTGCCTTGATACCTCAAATATGGACTACACCCCAGACAGGTCATTTGGATTATTCGCTGTGAGCTCAGTGGGGTGTCATTATGAACGGTAATGAAGGGAGACCTGAGGATCTGTTACAAGTAACTTTCAAATACCCTGACTTAAATTATTCTCAAACTGTGGAAAAACTGAAACACAAACATTGGAATTGCACAAATTTTACAACTGCAGTGGTGCAGATACTCAAATACAGAGAATAATGCGAGTTCTCAAGCTTTATGATTGGGGTGTATATGTCAAAATTATACTACTCACCTAAATTATATATGATCACATTTGACAAATAATGAAACCTGGGAGGACTTGAATTGTGACACTCAAACAATTTTATCCTTGGGACATACAGTCTGGATTAGTAGTGATGGGAAATGGACATCTCAACTTTCTTTCAATGGGAAAAAAAATGTATTGGATATTAGGGACATTAACTTTACATCCCTTATGGAGGAAATCACCTCTAGACATCAAATTGTGGGGAAAAATGCAAAGGACCCCAGGTCCTTGGCAACATCCAAGCATTGGCACCACTGTAGGATGGGTACTAGAATCTATATTCACTCCACAAATATCCTTATTAAGAAATAGATTGGCAATTCACAGTCTTACATTACAGATGGAAACTCTGGATCATGCCACCCAATTAGGGCTCTCGGAATTAAACACCCAATTACAAGCCACCTCTAAAATGGTTTTGCAAAATATATTGACATTAGATCTGTTGTTATTACACCTACATGATGTTTGTGAGTATCTTTATCTTAAGAATGATAGTTTGTGTATACACATCCTCAGTGTCACTGGGAATTTAGAGACGCAAATAGATAAAATTCTTCAAGTTGCAAAAACAAGTCATGACTTGCATGCTGGACTAGAAGGAGGATGGTTAAACAAGCTGTCACAAGGACTGTGATTTTCCTTAATTAGATGGTTGGAAGGGTAACTCCAAAGTATCATAGCAGTTGTTGTGATTCTAATTATTATTTGTATTGTTTCAAGGTGTAGGAAAAGACTTTTGATCTGAGCCACAACTGAGCGATATGTGATGGTACTGAGAAATTAATGTGAGATCTCTGAGTCTTTTTGAAAGAAAAGCCTCATAGTCTCAAAGGGGGGAAAAATGTTCCCTGTCTAAACTGTATGTTTGAATAAATATCTAGGTTATAGTGACATTATTCAAGTTAAAATTAGATATACTGCATTTAAATCTTCTAAGGATGAAAGGGAATCATGCCTTTACTCCATAAGCCTGATTACTTTGTATAAACAATGCAGGCCTTACTAACAACTATGCTCTGGAGAGAAACTAAAAGACTGATAAAAAGGGAACATCCTGCCCAGAAGACTCTGAAAGTTAAGTAATTGCCAAAGAAGCATAAAGTCAGCAAAAATCTATGGTAAGTGGGGGAAAGGTAAAGACAGCAGGGGGAGATTGTGAACACTGACTCAATTTAAGATCAAAAAGACTTGCCTTTCCTCACCCTTTGAGTTTGCAGAGAATAATAAAATGACACTGTAACTTTAAATCGAGATGAGGCATGTTGTTTAACCAATGAGGGACAAAGTGATAAGAACCTATCCAGTGGTCATTACAGTAACTGTGTATTCATGTAGTTTGAAGTGTATAAATACTTTGAAGTTCTTTTGTGTGGGGTGCTAGCTTTGTGGAAGTACCACCTAGCACCATCTTTGTGCAAACATGAAAGAAATAAAATATCTCTGCTCTGTGTCTTTATTGGTGTATTGCACACTGGGTGAATGACCTTGTTCGTGGACAACATCTGGTGGTTTATTTCTCCCCCTTCTTCTGGTGCCTCTCCCTGTCCCCATGTCCCACCATCAGCCAAGGGCCCCTAGAGCCATGGCTGTGTCGGCGGTGCCCCCTCCCACAGGAGATCCTGCTACAGCTATGAAAATTGAAGAGATTCTGAAAAAGCCTGAAAAGGGAGGAGTGCCTTGAAAAGGGTAACATGTCAAACAAAGGCTGCCCATGCCTGGGCCCAGCCAGAGTAACCATGCTGCTCGCTCCATTGCCTTTCTCTGAGGTCAAGGGAACAGGAGGGGCCCTGCAGCCCCCTGGTCGGAGGGGTTTCTGGTCAAACGGGCTGCAGGGACCCGTCCTGCCAGCCAGTCACGACAGACCATGTGACCAGAAAAGCAGTGCCCCTTCCAGGGCATGGGGCAAGGGGGCTTCAGAGCACAGCTTCTCTGCATCCAAACACCACTTTGTAGGGATAACCAGCTCCATGGATGGTCACAGCATGTGCTCAGAGCAGATTTGCACTGGTGAAAGATTACAGTAGTCTTGATGCTCCTGGAAGAGCTACACTCTCATGGAGCAGTGTGCTTCCTTGAAGACACTCCTTAGCTGAGCCCTTGGCTGACCCTCAGGAACTGTCCAGTAGCCTCCTTAGTACAATGTTTATTCATTTAGGAAAGAGAGAAACTTTTGAAAAAGCCCTTTTTTGGCCAGGTAAACTACAACATGCAGGAGAAAGCCATGATCTGGAAGGATAAAAGAGCACTAACAGCAGAATACGCTACTAAGCCAGACACCTCTGGCATGTCAGCTTACTACTGCTTCCAAACTTTTCATCCACTGTTTGCTCAGGCCTTGGCAACAGCTGGCCTGAAGCCTTTTATTAAGCACTGAGCTATATATACAAATGCTCTGCTGCTACTGCAGTGCTACTGGTATTCAGTCTAGGTGTCATTTGGAGCTCAACCAGCCTCACAGAAGGGAGTGAATTCCAAAATGTGTCCACAGCACTGGCAACCCAACAAGAAGTGCAATGTAAGCGGAATTGTTGGAAAGATGCGACAAGTGTAGTGAAGAAAATGGTAAACTGGACTGAATAGAGTATGCACAAGTCCATGGGACCCAGCAAGAGACCTCCCAGGGTCCTGAGGGAACTGGCAGATGTAATTTTCAAGCCACTCTCCATCATATTTGAAAAGTCACAGCAGTCAGGCAAAGTCTCCAGTGACTGGAAAAAGGGAAACTGCACCCTTTTTTAAAAGGGGTAATAAGGAGGTCCCTGGGAACTACCAAGCACTCAACGTCACTTCAGTGCCTGGTAAGGTCATGGAACAGGTCCTCCTGGAAGTTATGTTTAAGTGTATGGAACACAGAGAAGTGATTAGAGACAGCCAGCATGGTTTCACCAATGGCAAAGCATGCCAGATTAATTGATTGGATATACCAAAAGGAGCACAGTAACTGTACTCGTGAGACCAACAATTTTCTCCTTCTCCCTGAAGCATGATCCATGCCCAGCCCTTCACTTGTTCAAGGCTCACTACTGCCATATCCCCTTTTTTCCAAATATGGATTGAGTTTGTCAATCAAGTAGAGTTGCCATGTGACAGTTCAGCCATGCTACAGAGGATCAGTGAAAGTCCTCTGCAGCACCTTGGTCTGACTTGCAGCAACAGAGCTGCAAGTTCCTTCCTTGCCTACTTATATTAGAGAGCACAAGTGCTGCTCTTGCTACGTGGTTACACAAGGCTGGAGGCTACAAGAAGGGTCCGTTCTTTTTGGGTGCATTGATGTCAGCACATTGATTCAGGTGCACAGAAAATGAGGAGGTGAAGCCTCTTCTAGGCCTGTGTTCCTAATCCCAGTACAGCCCTTAGGTGACCCTCTCTGGCCCTTTCAGATGCCATTGCAGGATCCAGGTTTCACATGTGAAAGATTGATTTCATCTGAACTGTCTTTGGCCTCCCCAACAGGCACAGGGGCTACCTTACATACAGTGTTGACTTACACTCTTCTGTCCTCATTACAGTTGCACAAGCCCCGCATTTCATTTACAGATATACAGATAGTTGCACACATGGGTGTGTGCATGAGGTAAACGTGTTTACAAAACCATCTGCAGTATATACATACTTCAATATAGAACACGTCCGAACGATCTGTTCCTTAAATGATTTCAGGCACTAACTCAAGTGCTTCACTCCACAGTTAATACAGGTCAGCAGAGGTAGGATCACACGCCCTGAGAACTGGGAGCTCATATAATGCCTTCATAGCAACAACTCCAAAAGGAATTTTCACTTTCAATTGCACCTTACAAGTTGTGCTCATTTAACCCTCTCATCTAATGTTACCTGCAGCAGTCCGTATGTGATCACTGCTTTACCGTCAGTGTTATTAACAGGCATTTTGCTAATGCACATCCAGGACTTGCTGTAATCAAGTTCAACTGGGAGGAAAACAGGCAATCAGACCAAAAGAAACAAAACAGACCACTTTATTAAAAGACTACTATGAAGTGAATTGCCTGTTCCATTTCTTTTACCATTACAATCAGCTAGAATTTCATCTAATTTTTACAAAATGACTTCTTCAGACTGTAGGTTTTCAATACAGGTAAAGATACCAACTAGCCACTGTTGCTTTTTTCATTAGAAGTGTATTTGAGGCAGGATGAGGTGCAACTGTGTTAAATTTTTAGATAATGCTGCTTTTTTCTGCCACACCAATCTCAACAACATCACACATACCCACTATTTAAACTAGTAAAGAAATATTTACCTCAGTTTCTTAAAAAACTGTCAAGAGAACTTCTTGCCTATCTTAAAAAAATTAAGAGTGTTGGGATAGATCAACCGTTTGGTTTTGGGTTTTTTGTGGTTTTTTTTTTTAATAAAGAACAGGAAAAAACAGAGGTTTGGACAAGATTCATAGCTTTCAACAGTGAAAAAAAACATTCTGGAGGAAAAAAGAGAAGAACTGCTAAAAAGCTATCAGCAAAAGAATAAAAAACTCTTAAAATTCTCACAATGAACTACAGAAAAGAACTTTTCATGTAGTTTCCTATGCTAAGGGGACTATCCACATAAAAATGTCCTTCCAAAAACTTCCATGGTGGCTTACAACCTTCTCTGAGGCCACAAAAGACCCTTGGGTAGGGAAAAAGTGCAGAGACTGGTGAGATCACTTCGCTGTCTCTAGACATTACCAGTTTGATTCCAGGTACTCCCCTGAAAGGGTAGCAAGATCTTGTACATCTGTCATCACAAAGTTCATTTGTTGACATATAGGAAGGTGTGAAGATATATGAGCTCCTCCCTGCCTGGAAGTGTAAGAAAGGTTGCTTAACTCCTCAAAAGGAACACAGGCACAAAAGATTTTGTTTTTTAATGAGGTTGTGAAGAGGCAAAACTCCTCTTTCTCAAACATAATCCTTATTTAATGAACCAGAAAAAAGGATCTTTTAAATCTACTTTTAGAAGAAGATGAAGGTAGCAAAGGTCTGATTTAACTAACAGAAGATCAAATGTTTGTGCATTGGGTTTGCCTGTGTGTAGTGGGGTTTTGGTAGTGGGGGAGAGGGGTTCAGGGGTGACTCCTGTGAGAAGCTTCTCGAAGCTCCCCCAGCTCCAAGTCAGACCCACCTCTGGCCAAGGCTGAGCCAGTTAGTGATGGTGGCTGTGCCTCTGTGATAATGTATTTAAGAAGGGGAACCCAGGAGGAGGATGAAGAGTGAGGGAGATACCTATGCAAACACTGAGGTCAGTGGAAGAAAGGGAGGGGTGTGCTGGAGCAGAGACTCCCTTGCCACCATGGAGGTCACCGGTGGAGCAGATGCCCACTTGCAGCCCATGGAGGACACCATGCCAGAGAAGGTGGCTGTGCCCGAAGAAGGCTGGGACTCTGAGGGAAGCCTGTGCTGGGGCAGTCTGCCACTGGGAGGGTTGCCACACATGGGAGGAACCCACGCTGGAGCAGTTTGTGAAGAGCTGAAGCCTGTGGGAAGAAATCATGTAGTAGAAAGTTTGTGGAGGGCTGTCTTCTGTGGGAGAAACACAGGGGAAGGGTGTGAGGAATCCTCCCCTTGAGGAGGAAGGAGTGGCAGAAATAATGGGTAATGAACTGACCTTTTGTTGCATTTTCTCCTCCCCATCCCTGAGGAGGAAGGAGTGAGTGAGGGGCTGCATGGTGCTCAGTTGCCCTCTGGGCTCAAACTACAACAGCTTCCTCTGTCAGTGTGGTAAAAAAACAGAGTTTTCACGTAATCAGAGCTTTAGCCTGGAAATTTTATACAGTAAAGTCAGCTTATAAAAAAGTGCAGCAGAAAAAAGTGTGGCATTTCTGAAGCCAGTATCACTGTTATCACCAAGTAAATTAAGAGGATAGAACAAATTCACATTTAAAGACATCCAAGGTCTGACAGTTTTTAAATTCTTTGTACCAAATACCCTATTCTGTTCAAACAGGAACCCCACAGCCCATGTTGTTTACCCCTTCTGATTAACAGGCAATTAAAGAAAGACTCAGTGAAAACAAACTTCTCCTTTGATTTCTGATTTCTAAGAAAACTCTGTCACAAATACTGCCACCATATGTTTCGAATAGCTCATGACAGGCTGGACTTGGAATTACCCACACATGCATGATACACAGCAAATCCTCCAGTTGCTAAGATCCATGGACCTTAGCAGCTGGAGGGAGAAGCATGACCATGGACTACTGTTTTCCTGTGAGGCACAAGAAATCTACCCCTTCTGAGTATACCAGCAAAGCCAGCAACTCCTGAATAGCATGGGGAGGTTGCTATCATGTTTTTAAACATTAACGTAAAGCTAAATTTCCGTGACGGGAAAATAGTATCTGGACTTGTGTGAGTAGGCCTTAAACAAAATACTATAAACGTGTGAGAGCTCTGTTCATTACAAGCCGCTGCAGTGAAGCTATGTGTGCTGGTATTCCAGACATCTTCATCTGAGCTATTAAACACCTCACACCAACTTGGTTATGCAGCTTTATAATGTATGATTTGTTTGCTAACAAGAAGTCAACTGTTACAGCTTTGAGAATGAACCCTGGGTCATTCATGAGTAGCCCAGCATGTTGGGGTTTTTTTTGAACCTGCTGTGTATTACTGTCCATTTGTCAATGTAAACTTTATTCACCATATGTCAGGCCATTTGAAGAACAATTCCAAATACTTATGAAATCTATTTGCAGCTATCTTAAGGCTCAGCATTTCATACTATCCATCAACACTCAGTGGAAGTTATCTACATAGAAGAATACAAGGATTTCAGTTCTTGTCCCCTTTGAGATCTATTTAATCACTGGCCCAGCAGTATCGGGCTGTCTTCCATTTTTGAACCATTACCTTATCTAGTCTTTCAGCTGGGATCCTCACTACTGAGTGTTATGCAGAAGCTTGGCAGAAAGTGAAACTTAATTTTAAGTTCAAATATTCTATGCTATTGTGTGAGCTGTTCACCTGTGTCAGTAGTACTACCAGGGGTGTCATTTCCTGTTTGTCTTTTACTTGAACCTGTTCCTGAGGTTTTGTTTACACTCTACCAAAAGAAATACATTCCAAATCACAGTAAATGGCTTTTCTAAAAGTGTTAATCGTAAGTACTAACAACTGAATTAAATGTGTCTGTGTCTGAAAAGATGAATTAGAAGCAGAAATATATTAGGAGAATAAAGCCAAATTGCTGGCAGCTTATCAAGATTGAAAGAAGAATTTTTTCATTCACACATAAGGCATTGGAAGTTACACAGATTAATGAAAGAATTCCTTCCTTTTAATTGTTCCCGTGGTTTTTCCCTCTTAAGAAATTTGCTGTGGAGTTGACTTGTTTAAGCAAACAAAAACGTGAGAGAATTTCTTTCATCATGGTAGGTGTCCAGCCAGGCAAGACATAGCAAAAATAACGTGCAGGGGAGCTAGTTCAGCTTTTTTAGCTCGGGCTGAAGAGTGTTGTCTCTGCATTGGTTCTTACCTTTCTCTTCTAGGTCACAGGGTGTCTTTAAAACTGAGCAGGGAAAAGAAGTAGATGTTACCTGGGATCAGTCTTCCACAGGAAATGCTGAAAAAGAAACTGTCTTCTACAGCTCTATGAGTGTGTGTGTGTGTGTTGGGTGTATTTCTCCTACAGCATGAAACCCAGAAATTCATTCCCTCAGCAAGTGAAAACATGACTTAATTTGTTCAGTGATTGTTTCCTTGATTTTCCCTGGATGTGGGATGGTGCTCTGCCTTGGGAGCTGAGGTTTTAAGGGAGCTCAGATATGTGGAGTTACAGCTCTTGGGGGCCAATAAAATGATCAATGAAAGAACTGTTTCTGAACTTGTTCACTTGTTTCTGAACATGTCTGTAAGTAATTTTGCATAAAACCTTTGTTAGAAATTGCCAGGGAAGCTGAGGTTTCACAAAAGCCTGTTTAGGAGAAAACAGCTGTCTAAACCAACTACAATAAACTGTACATACTTCTTCACTTTGAAATCTGACTGGGAAGAATCCCATCAGTTTTCTCAGGGGCCAGAAAATGTATTAACCAAAGAAATTCCATAGGAAAAACCAGCATTTTCTTTTCATAGTTTGACTTTCCATTTTTTTGTCATGAGAATATTCAGAGAAAGATTATAAGTTAATGGATGATGCATAGGGAAATTTTTCACATGCCATGTGAAATCTCAGTCTTGATATAGGGCCTGTTGCATTCTCAGCCATGAGAAGGTTTTTAATGCATGGTAATATATGAAATCGGTATCCTTAGATCACTTCAGAGTAGAGGGAAATTACCATTTTTAGTGCACATTTCTTGTTAGGAAGCCAAGCTTATTCTTCCTTGCTGTGGCATGATGTTTTAGGACATTGCCAAATACAATTTTAAGTATTTTTCCGAAGCTTCACTTGAAACTTGGTTTATTGCCAAAGTACCTCAATTCATTTGCAGTTAGATAAAAAGGAAAAAAAGAAACAAACATCTTCATCACTATCTTTATATGAATAATTGGCAATCTGGTGGTAGAGTATATCGGTTGTATCAGTAGTGCATCAGTTGTTGTTCAAAGTACCATAAAGGCCTGCATATGAGCAAACTCCTACACATTGTGCTGCCTTAATTTGACTCCTATAAGAAGAAACAACACATGTCTGTGGAGAGACTGAATGACTGCAAATGTGAAAATCATGAACCAAAGCCTCTGGATAGCAGAAGCATTCAGGCAGTGAGTGCTGGCAGGGAGAAGGGATGAACTTTTATGAAGGAGAAAAAATAGTCATATGAAGGGAGTCTTTTTCTTTCACCCACTTATGTGCGGTGCTTGTACATAACCAATTGCTTTTGATCCTCTCCATGATTTTAAAAGAATTTGAGGAAATCTGTCCGAAGACAGGTTTCATCACAATATACATAGCATCCCTTTAACCCATCTCAGGGAGAATGGAAAGCTGGAAAATAGCATACAGTCCCAATGCCACCTGGTTCTGTATGATAGTGTTTACCCTTAGGATCTTCTTCAGCCTTGCCAATTACTATTTGTACACCCAGAAAGTAAACTCTGAGGGAGGTGGAGGGAAGCAGAAGTCTCTTTAACAACTCCTCGTTAGAATTGGAGCTGCTGGAATTTGGCTGCTCATTGTGGCTTTGCAGGGAAAAAGCAGCCACTGAACGGGGTCATGTTATAGAGAGGTGAGCTCACAGGCCTATTGCTGACTGTGATCAATACCTCACACCTGGGAAAAATGGTATTTTTCCTGAGGGAGCATGATAGCCCTCCCGTGAATACTGTCCTAGAACCTGGGGATCTGCTGTTCAGGTTGTCCCAGAACAAGAGACATTATTTGAAGCTAGCAGTGACCTATGGATTTTTTTTCCCGAGAGATTTTTTTCCCCAGTCCTTGTTCAGTGCATAAAATTTTGCACACAGTATCATGTAGTAACTACCAACTACTTCCACTCAACACCACCAACATTGGAAGAGACAGGTAAATACTCGTTTTCTCAACACAACTCATGGTTATGGGCTTTCTATTAAATATGCAACTTCCCATTTCCAGAGGGAAAGTTCTCATCTGCTGGCTTTTTCAGAGCAGTCTGTGTGTCTTATTGTTCATTTACATCATTTACTTAGCTAACTATTTCAGAGCATTGAAAAGGATGTGTCATTTTGGAGCACTTTTCCATGTTAAACTGGATCTTGCTTTCATGCAGGCAGGAAGATCAGGTATTTCAGTCTGTTAACCTTGGAGTCTTTATATGGGAACAGGAATTCACTGCCTTGGGGGAAAAAAAAAAAAAAAAGGGGGGGGGGAATTAAATTTAAAGATAAAAACCCAAAGGACAATGTAATATTTTCTTGAATTCTTCATTATTTTCCTAGTTCTTTGCCATCTTTAGCTGGTTAAATGTTCTTTTGCTGTCAACAAATGCAACAATCTTTTGCTTCTCTGCACACAACTTTCTCATTGTGTCTTACTGATAAAGGCTGCTCTCTTCTGCTCATTAGCATTTATACCTGTCCTTTTAGCAGACTATTCTATTAATTCCTTATTACCTATAAGGAAATTTTCTATACTGAAGTGTCCTTTGACACTTGCAAATGCTCTGACTGAACCCAACTCTTTCACAGCATCGCAAAGGATGTGTCATTTTGGAGCACTTTTCCGTGTTCAGACAGCGGTGTTCTTACTGTGGGTCTTCACAAAGGTAAGGAGAGCTCAGAAGTCAGCGTTAATCTCCTGTTTAATGATATAGATTGAATAAAACTAGTCAGTAGCTCTGGTTATGCTGCACAGTGTTTTTCTAAGAGCAAAGAAATTGGAACCTAAAGGAAAGAGAAGTTGGAGGAAAATACTGGGAATGACCAAAAATGTTCGGGGAGGCTGTGACATCTGCTGACATATCAATTCAGAGTTGCTGTGACACACGACTCCAGATTCATACACTTGTGCTGTCCTTCACCTCATTATTCTGCGCACTTCATTTTGGCCCACGTGGGAAAGCCGAATCGGGCGTAGGTGGCTGAGGTGAGGCAGGTACCACGTGTGGGAGACGCAGCAGCAGCGAGCGTGGATCAGAGGGCAGCGTGTGGGGAGGAAGGGAGTGGAGGCACAGGCCGTTTGGGGAAATCTGTTCTCCAAATGTTCCTGGTCTGACTGGCATGCTGTTAGCTCACAATACTAGGACTGTATCTCTGCTGGGTGTTTCTGCCTGGTCTGGGATAGGAGCAAATTGTGACCAATGCATAAAATGCAAGAAAGCAATGCAAATTTTGGAGGAGGTTAATTCTAGGTTCGGGGGAAATGGTAAGCCAAAACGTTGCTGCCTGGTAAAACAAAGATTTTAACCTATTTATTTAATGTGGTACCATGGCAAGGTTACAGATATCACAGGTGTCAGCACTGGTTTCATAACCAGTGATATCACAAAAAGGAGCACCAGTATCTCTCCCTCTGCGAGCTGGACGTGGGTGGTGTGATCCACGGGCCAGAGTTTGGAAATGCAGAAAGCGGGATGTTAAAGCCAGGCTTTAACTGTTTTTCAAAACTTGGCATAACTTTGCAAACCCAATAATCCTTTTCAAATCCACCTTTTTTAAAAACGTATTCTTCTATAGTTTGTGCTAAACCCTCTTATAAACAGCTTTGAAACTTCCATGTTGTCCACCATAGCTTCCGCTGAAGCCCTGACTCATCGGAGTGTATTTCTCACAGGTTTTTCAGGAGATTTCACTATTTTAGCTATTGCCATCTCAAGTCTTACTTCCCATGTGTCTCTCAGCTTATCATATGGAGGAATTCCCAGCAAACAGAATTTTCCATTGTACTACCATTTAAATTTAACTTAAGCTATATGTGACAACTAGGGAAAGAAATGCTGAGAAAACCTTTTTGGGCGTCAGTTTCCTGTAGTGAGCAACTCTCCACAGATCTCTGAAAGTGAGAACTGTGTTTCTGCCATAACCAGGGCATCTTCTGTGCAAACTGTGCCTTTGATTTTGAGCTTCCCAACATGGATTACTGATGGTGGATTCTCATCTGCCATGCTTCTGCCATGTCACTTCTAGACAACTTGTGCTTGCAGTAGAACCTGTACAAGCCATAGAAGAGTGGCTCATTTCCAAGTTCAAGGAAAATGGGAATGATTACATTTTCTATCTGCACAAGTGACAGTGCCAGTCAGAGCACTACATGTGCAAGCACCATGGAGACAGGCGGCCCACTGTGTCACGTCACTGTGCGGTGGGCTGTGATGTCAGTGAATGATGAAATGTGACCTCACGTCCCTCACTGCTTATATTCGTGCACTGGCAGAGCCCAGCCCAGTCTGGCTCGTGCCTGGACTCCTGCCGAGCGTGCCTGCAAGGTCTGGAGGGTCGAGCAAGGCTGATCCTGGTGCTGGGTGGTGCTTTGGGAGCTGCTATCATCAGCTCTCGGTGCCTGTCCCGGAGCCATTCCCTGGGTTTCCCCGGCCCTGCCTGGGTCAGGCAGTCGGGCACCGCCGGGTGCTTGCGGCAGCAGAGGTGAGCTGTGCGGGGAAGCGTCCCCCCGGGGTGGGCGAAGGGGCTCAGGGAGCCAGAGGGTGTCCTTCATGAGGGTCCTGGGCATTTCTCCCTCCCCTCCCCTCGCCAGGACAGTGAGTGACCAGGGCCTTTCTCCATTTTGCAGTGTGTGATGCCAGCAATGGGGAGCAGCTCCTTGTCCTCAGCTCTCCCCAAACTGCCACAACAAGCAACCATGGCTGCAGGGAGCAAGTGGAGCTGCCCCATCTGTGGCGAGACCCAAGATGGTGTCGCTTATGCAACCCCCTGTCTCCACCAGTTCTGCCTGGGCTGCATTGTGCGGTGGACAAAGATGAAACAGTCGTGCCCCCTTTGCAGACAGACTGTCAACTCCATCACCTACTCTGTGCGGTCAGAGGAAGACTTTTTGGAGATGATTCTTCGGCGGCACTCCTCCCATCCATCAGTTGCCAGCCACCAGGACGAGCAGCGGGCTGCGGATCCAGTGCCCGTGGGTGGCTTTCTGCCCCGTGTCTGGGCGGGCCTTTTCCGGGACTCCACAGAGATCCTGGAGCCCCTGATGCCCTGGCTGAGGCAGCAGCTCTTGGCGATGTACAGGGAGCGCTGGTGGGTGGTAGATGTGGTACAGACCACCATCATTGCACATCTGTGCTGCTACGGGCCAGACGAGGAGGCCTTGGTGCGGGAGATGCAGCCCTTCCTGCAACACCACACGGTGATGTTTGTGCACCAGCTGGTCGACATTGTCAGAGAGCGGTGCAGGGAGCACTTCATGTGGCAACTGGAGGTCCTGGACCCCCAGGCTGCCGAGGAGCAGGAGCACAGTCCTGCGGCCACCCCTGGCCCCACCGCCTCCCCGGGGGGCACTCCTACCCCCAACCCTGGGGTGCAGGATGAGTCCCGTGAGGAGCTGGGGCAGACGGTGGCAGATTCCTCCACTGCTGGCCAGGGCAGGGACTGCTCACCTGGCAGGCCCCAGCGCCGCCCAAAGAGGAGGGCCAGCTGCTCCCAGGACTCTCCAGCCCACAAGAGGCCACGCCGCCGGCGACGCTAGGGTGGCCAGAAGCCGGCGAAACCAGGGCTGGCCAGCAGCTGGGGTGCGCGCCAGCCCCCAAGGGGACGTGGAGGTGCTTGTTAGTAACCTCATTATGAAGGAAGGAAATAAAACCATGAAAACTGCAAGAAAAGTCTTAGTTTCTTGTTACACACAGTGCGGCTGGCATTGCCGTTGTTGCCTCCCATGATGCTTTCTCCTCCTTCTCCTGGTGCTGGGCTCACCTTCCCTCTCATGAGTCTGCTGCAACTTCCACACTGTCTATCACAGCTTGTCCTGAAGCCCTGATTCATCAGTCAGAAAGTGTATTTCTCAGAGGTTCTTCAGGAGATTAGACTGGTTTAACTATTGCCATCTCAAGTCTTACTGCTAGCGTGTCTCAGTTTATTATCAAATCGATGAATGCCAGGCAAACAGAATTTTCCATTTCTCTGCCATTTAAATTTATCTTAAGCTATATTATCTTAAATTTATCTTAAGCTATAGTGTGATCCACTAACAATGATCCAGGAAGATTAGTTATGGCATTTCAATATCTTTTCAAATTTAGCCTAAGACTTTTCCCCTTTTTCAATTTTTTCCTTGTCTGTGTAGACATCCTGGAAGTGTACAGACTTAATTCCTGCTATAGAGAGTAACCTATTGCTAATCCTCCAGAAACAGGTCTTTAGCATTTTTCAAAAATAAGAAATAATGGTAGGATATATGAAATGGAGCATTTATTCAACAAACCAGCAATAATTCTTCCAGAAATAAATGGTCCTGAGCCTTGGTTTCCTTACTCATGGACAGACCAAAGGCAGGCAGCTGCTCCCTGCCTTGGCTGGAGGACTATTTCCCTGAAGCAGTGCACCTCTGTCCTGTTTCCAGCTTTCTTGACCTGCAGTTCGGATGTGCCAGTCCCAGAGGGATGGGGCGTGTTGCGGCAGGGGCAGCTGGGGCACAGCAAGGAGAGCCTGAGTCAGTCTTCCAGAAACCAGCTCCACAGGTGAAGATTGGCTGTTTGTGGAGAAACATCAATATGGCATGACTGGCTTTTTCCATGGGACCTCTTCTCTGTCCTAGGAGTCCCACAGTGTGGCTACCTCTTCATAATAAACAGCCATGCCATCATCTTGGGGTGAGGGTCATTGTGCGCCTGCGGAGCTTGAAGGCAGGGTGGCTGATGACGAGACCCAGCTTCAGCTTACAATGTCTGCTCAAACCAAAGGCAGAATTCCCAGTACTTCAGCAGTGGAGGACTGCGCTTGCATTCCGTGGTTTTACAATGGAATCACTCTCTTGGACAAAGCTAAGCATGCAGAGGTATTCACAGGTCCACGGAACTAAATTTAAAAATACACATATAGAATTTCTGTAGTAACTTTCGGTTTCAATTCTGTTCCTTATTTTTTCCACAGGTTTCACATGTGGACCTTTATTACTCTCTTTCGGTATGTAAAAGCTGCGGTATCATTCCCAGTTGTTTTGTTTGAGAACTGCTTCAAGAATTTTCTTCTACTCAAGAATCAGGTCTGCATAAAAGGTTTTACTTTTTTGAAAATATTTTTCTTTAATAAATACATTTAGCGCTAATGTACTTAAATGACAGTAATAGCAGAGCAATTGTACTAAAACTGCATTTCTTTATAAATTCCCATTGCCCCTTCTAGATGCTTTGAACATCTGCTTGGGGTTTTATTATTTATATTTATGCTTTCCCCACATCAGCTTCTGGGAAGTCAGGACTCATTGATGCATTTGATTATGAAAAAGTCATATCAGTTATTTTTTATTAGGTTCTTTGTAGGAGTCTGGGCCGCACTGAGGAAAAGTTAGTGCAGGCAGAAGAATGCAAGGACGAAGACAAGGCCAGCAAAATAAGGCTGGCAAAAACACACAAGATAGCAGATAAGTGAGAAACACCTGTGGTCAGCAAAAGCACACAAGTCTGAGCAAAACAGGGTATGAGACAGGGGAGTTTTTGGCAAGTTTTGGGCTTTACGTGCTAATTGCAATTAACCAATGCAAATGCTTGTAGAGGCGCGTGAACAGTGCATGTAGATAACCTGTAGCCTATTAGAATATAGATGAGTGCGTGTACGGAACTTAGTAGGATATAAATGTAACTAGGACTGGAAAAATAAAGATGGACGATCTGATCATCACATTGGTGTTGCGTCGTTCCTGTTCCTGCATGGAGAAATAAGGACCCCGGCTAATGGTAACCCCGACATGTTCTTGTCATCAAAGATCTGTTTCTATTAAGAAAAAAAGCATCCTCCTTAAAGTGATAACTTAGGTGAAATACGCTTTGTGACAATATCTTGATTAAGTTACATGTCTAATTCCTTTTTCAATATTTATCCACTTTTTCCTTTCAAGATTTGGAGTGAAACTGACCTTTTAACTGGCAGTTACAGAGAAACATACTTCCCACAAAAAAGAAGAGGCTGGAAACTCTGGACATTTGTGAGGATTATGAAACAGAATGATATTTTCATCTTTTCTTCAAAACTGGCTGTAACAGAAAGGTTTTTTCCAGTCTTGTGCAGTGCTTACAAGCAAAAGCGAGTTCTTTGTTCTTTCCTTTCATAGCCTCTCAATCTAAAGTTCACAGGCAAGTTCACTCCCTAGTTCCTATTTCCTAATGCAAATTGAATATATTCAGATGTGTATGATGTCTGGGGAATGTTTGGAATTAACAAACACAGCCTATAAAACAGTATTTTTAAGCATCATGGTAAAACACACTTATTTCCAGCTTTGCAGAATCACATTTCTGCAAAAAATATCATGAACTTTGATGATGTACTACATGAAAATGCAGACTTCATTACATATATAATGCAGCAACCATGACACGATTTCTGAAAATTCTTCCTGATTCCTTAGAAAGCACAAGAAAAGTATTTCCCCTGCATTCTGAATAAGGCTTTTATTTTCCCTGTCTTACAGGAGGGAGAAATGAGGGTGCTGCAGTCCAGGCACGCAGCAAGGAGGAACTAGAGAAATGACCAGAGTAGACAGGTGTTTCTTGTGTGGTTTTGGTTGAGGCCATATTGCTGGGGTCTCTGCAAACCAAAGATTAAAGGCTCTTTGTAATTCCACCAGATAATTTGGAGGGAAAAAAAAGTCCATTCTGTTTTTTCTTTTCAGCTGAAACTATCCAGAAAATTCAAATGAAATTCAGGAAATCTTCAGGATTGGATCAAAATGAAAGTTTTCTCTGAAATAATTTACTGACTCCTCATCTCCTTCAAAATTTGTCATTCAAGCCACGTGGACTTGGGTGTTCTTCAACAGGAATTCACTTGTGATTTATTACTGTAATCAGAACAATGGTAGGGAGAAGGGAAACAAGCTGGCACGGTTATTTACAGTTTCCAAAGCTTCTGGCAAAGTTCACCACAAAAGGCTGTTTAATGACATATAGTTACAGATGAGATGCAAAGTGCTTTTATAGATTCAAAGAGACATGAAACGAGGCAGGAAGACAAAGGATTTCTTTTAAAATTCATAACACTTCCCCCACCCCACCCTCACCTTGAAAAACATGCAACAAAAACCAGCAGTCATGAAGACGGGAACTTCTGTACATTGTTTAGGTTGTCCAGGACAAGACAAAGCCAAGACAGAGTTCATAGTATGGTCACTGGATAACTCCGTTACCATCTTAATTCAGCACTGGTGAATTTGGTGTAACATAATATGCACTAAAAGTAGACATTCAGTGATGAATAGTAGAATGAAATATAATCACATAAAGAAAGCTGTGGATAGCACTCAGGGCCAGGTGGTGAAAACCTTTGTTCATTGCAAATTAGTGACTGCCTAATGAGGAAAAATTGTAAGTGGAGTAGACTACAATGTCAAACAGTACAGTAAATATTGCTTAGATACTGAATTCATTTAACATTTGGTTATTTTTAAAAAATGGATATAGCAAAAATGTGAGAAAAATGCAGGAAACAGTGATAGAAATTAGGAGGAGAAAGAAGCTGCTTCTAAGGGAAAAAAGAAGACTGAAAAAAGCAGGAGAGGAATGGGAGGACATGACAGAAATATACAGAATATCGGCTGGCATTTTATCACTACTTCAGGAAAAAGGGAGAGTTGCAAATTGCCCTCTCTTGCAGAAGATGAAATTGCCTACATGCCATTGTACAAAGTGGCTCACAGATGACTTGGAAGGCTTGAGGAGTGCCCAGCTTGCTCCCCATGGGCAAGAGGTGCTCCCTCTCCTGAGGTGTGGGTGGCCTTTGGTGGCTGCTGCCCCGCAGCACGGGTCCAGAGTGCAATCTGCAAATAGCAGCTGTAATTCACACCAGAATTCACTCTCTCTAATGCATACTGGTAAACCTATAATGAGAGATTCAATGAAAATTGCTCCAAGGGAAATCAGAAGAAACATTTGTCAAGGGGTGGATGGAGGTTGGAAGAACAGTCAGCTGTTCCAGAAAGGAAACGTGAAGAGCAGAGTATGGTAACAACCAGGAGGTGCTGTGACCTGTGAAGTACTCTGCCTCACATCTAACCGACCTTTAATCCCACTGATACAAACCCAGAATGACTCCACAGCTCTCAATGTCATTGCTTGTCTTGAGCTGACATAAGATGGTCAGCTGCCCACCAATTCTGCACATCCCTTTCACTCAGTCAAGGATGTGGAAGACATTAAAGGTCTCACTCAGTGCCACACCACGCTTGCTCTTCTCTAGATCAAAAGCCCCCACAATCTGAAAATTCACAGGGCAGAAGATGAGGCTGTATTTCATCACTTCGACAAATCCCTGGGCCAAGAACTTGGTGGATTACATCTCATTAGGTGGAGTTATACAGCAAGGGAACTCCCATCCTCCTGCAACTTCCGCCTTAGAAAAAATTCCTCTTGCATTTCAAAACACAAACAGGACATTTGAAAAGCACTGACAAGTAATGTTTTTTGTGAAACTGTGACATGTCAGTCAAAACATTGCAGTTCAGTTTCCATTATACAGTTACTCCTTACAGTACGCTGGAGCAGGACACGTGACATCTGAAACAAGGTATTGAAATGAAGTTTTGTCTTGCCAGAATTTCCTTTTAAAAAACTCCTTCCTACAGATTACTGCACTTGCACACACGAATAATCAAAAACTGAAAGCTCCCCTCAGTTACACTGTAACACCCCAAGAGTTGAAAGTTGAGACTCTAGGCAGACAAAAGTCCTACACCCACTGCAGTCAACAGAAGAGAACACCTGTGAGTATCCTGGAAGTCCGTAGTGCTCGGTAGGGTTGGGCCTGGGATATGTTTCCTTTCCAAATGAATGTCCTGTCATAATATACAAGCTCCCAAGTCTCAGTGAACGTTCCCTGGGCAGCAGCCAACAGGAAAACCCTCAGCAGATCTGAAACAAGTCAGTGATAGAAGATAAAGGGGAAACAAGGGAATTCTGAAAGACTCAGAGCCATCACACCCCCAGAACTCGTGTACCCAGGCACCTGTTTGGCGCTGTCCTGGAAATAGCAGCCCCATCACAGCTCTGCACACTGGTTTGCTCCTCGTGCTCGGTTTGAGGGGCGTTTCGGGGCTGTCCTCACAATTGGTTTTGGCTGAAACCAAGGAAGGTCTATAGCAGGTGCTGTTCCTTGTCTCTAACTCCCACAAGAGTAGGGGCAATGCCAAGACAAGCCCTGGATGTCAGGATGCACCAAAAAGATCTTGCAGTTGAAGGATGGTTTTCACATGATGTAACAAGTCTGCAGGTGGGTTCAAAGACATTAAACACCCAGACTTGGACATCCAGGTGGGGTATCAGATGGGAAAAGGAAACAGCTGCATTTGGACACGTATTTAATTTCCACATGGCAAACAGTAGCTCCTTTGATGTGGTTTTGAAGCAAGAAAGGTTCTTTTTCCTTTTTACAGGCAAGGCAGTAGGCCAGAGGAGGGCAAATCGTTCTCTCCCAAGTCCCTCCGTGAGCTTGGGGAAGGGACTCTCAAGGCAATACCTGTGTCAGGCTATGGAGCAAGGCTGTCTCAACTTCACCTTAACTTCCAGATCCCAGGACAGCATTGCAATCCTCCTACCCACTTGTGAAACCTAGTAACCCTCAAACTTGTTCTTGTTTGTACTTGCAGCCCACACAGGCCTGCATGGCTGGTATTAAATCACCTAGAAATGTGCTGTGACACCTCCAGCTTCCAGTGAGGCTGTAACCACAGTTTGTATAGCTGAAGATGCATTTAGACAGTACTGCAACAACACACCCAGTTTCTGAGGTGATCTACTCCTCTTCTACTTTCATTTTACATGGCACTGGCCTTCTGCTGACTTCACAGCATCAATCTTGTTTAGTGTGTTAGCCCGTATCTCACATTTGTTTATTCATTTTCATCAAGACCAGCTCCCCAAACAGAGGGTGAAGGCAGCCATGATCATGGAAAACATTCCCCTGCATGAAATGAGGCTGACAGAGGCCAGGGGAGAGGAGAGGGGAGATGCAGCAGATCACTTCCCAGCATTTTGCCTGGTGTCTGTGGGGAACGTGGGGCATCGGGCAACTCAGAGGCAGCGGTGACTGACGGATAATCCTTCAAAACTGTCACCCACCATCCCGAGCAGTTGTTGCAGAAGCTCAAACACCATCTACAGGACAGCAGACAGCAGTGGATAACATGTCTGAGGACAGTGCTGCACCCCAGGGATGCCCTAGGACAGGGCAGGCAGCTGCTGATTCATTCCAGCTCCTCAAAAGCCATGGGGAGGCAGGCGGAGGCAAAGGTGTTGGGAAATTGATTTGGAAGGTTGATTTTCATATCATTTCTATCTCCTGACTTCACTGGTAAAGGGCTGTCAGATTTTCCTTCAACTGTTCTTTTCAGGAAACTGTCGTTTAGCTATGAAAGAAAGCCCAAATCTTGGCTTTCTCCACATTATTAATGGATGCAAAGAGTGATCTACTGATTTGCCTACCAACATCGAGAGACTTGCCAGAAGAAAAATTGTTACTAAATGGCTTATATAGTTAGATTTTTGAGATAACACAGCATAATAGTAAACTCCTAAGGCTGGGTAGCCAGTACATACTTTGGGGACATCCTTGTACTCTACACAGCAATAAATAATGCTTAGTGTTCTCTACCAGGCACTCTGAGTGAAGACAGAATCCCACAGTTTTGATGCACCTCTGACTTCAAGGTCCACTTGTGCTCCCTTGCCCTTCCCCCTCAGAACTGGTGTATATGTTGAAGTTGGCTCAAGTGTTTCCAAACTCTGTTGCCCGAACTTTTGCCTGCCCTGTGGCTGGGCTGTAAGACTCCCGTTGAGAGATGATTGCTTTGCATTTTTCTATATATACACATAGAGAAGAAAAAGAAATCCGCCTCAAAGATCCTCTGCAGACTTTGCCCTCCTCAGACTGCCCGAGTTTCCTAGGGGAGACCCATCCTCCAGCTGGGACCACAGTGCACCTTGGAGGCAGCAGAGAGCGCAAGGGACAGCAAGAAGCAGCTGGTGCTGGCAGGAGGTTCTCTTATTAGAGCTGGGTAACTGGGCTTGTGAAATTAAAGTACAACCTGCTGCTGGGCACAAAGGCAGCAGGCATCATACAACGTCTAGATGTGAGGCTCCAGGGTCAGAGCTTGTTCTTTTGGTCCATCTTCAGGTCCATCTACTACTGGGTCCATGACTTCTGAAGAATGAAGTGCAGAGAGAACATCTCTGGGTGCAATAAATGATGGCTGCCTAAGTCCTGGAGCCCCCAAGAGAAGAGGCCGTACAGGATTTGGTCTGGAGTGGTGCATTACTTGCATGTAAATGCAAGAGGTTTTATCACAAGGTCTAGTCTCTAACAAGTACAAGTGTACAATTTGGTTCAATGGCATAGCAGGGAACACAGGCCAAAAAACACCACGTTCAGCTATTCTGGCATTCCGCTTCAAGAAAGGGGAGAGAAAAGGCGGAGATCATACTGGGTGCTATTGAAAGACATTTAAAGAAGAATGCGATCAGCACTGCCCTATCTCTAGATCAACGGTCCTTGTCCTCATGGGTGATTTAAACTTCCCAGACATCAACTGGGAATATCACAGCAGACTCAAACAGGTCCGAGAAGGTTCTCTAATGCCATAGTCCCACTATGGGCTGCTGAAGATCTGCTCCCAGACTGAGAACTCCTGGGATTTTGTAGTCACCTGCACAATGTTGAAGAGCCCCTGTGATGCTGAGCTGGCCAACAAGGAGTGGCTCTGGACTTGCTCTGTAAGAGGATAACGAGGGCCATTTATACATGCTGTTTTGAGGTCCTGGGAGCATTTTTATGCACGAGGGAAAGGAAGGTCTCTCTGCAAACTTGCGGTACTTCATGCATCACAGAGCTAAAGGAAAAGATTTCTTTCCTCCAGAGCAGCACCAATAGCCTCATTTCGTACACTGCTCTCATTTAAAGCTGCCTTCTAACAGTGGAACCATCCCACCTGCACTACGTACCCATCTGCATGTCTGTGCGTTGATTAGAAACTGAAATGGGACTGTTCAGTTTTGGGCAGCTCTGCAGGCCAACAGCGTTCCAAAGCTGCACGTATTTCTCAGGTGGAAATTGTGACAAAATAGATATGTTCACTAAATAAGGGCTCCCTGCAGAAGAAAGTGGAACTTGTGCCAGATCCTTGCACTGTTATTGCAAACTGCATCTCGTATCCTGCTTCCAACCACTCGAGATCAAAGCATAAAGTAACCCATGTGATTTTAAACTCTCCCAGGCCTGCTAGGCATTACAGACTACTACGGACTGCTACAGACTATGGCCTTGTTATCAGAAGTCCTCTTAGCTCACCCCAAAGGATTCAGGCCTGTGGATGGAGGTTCTGTAACTGGTTATTACAGCTGCATTACCTGAGGACCTTCCAGTTCTTCGCTGCTGTCATGAGCTACAAGCTCTAGTAGCTCTTAGCTACCAGCTCTGAGTGAGGGCTAGATTCACAAGAGGATTTCGGTGTTGCCAGGATATTCCCACCTCTAACCAAGAGAGGAGAGTCTACCTGGGGCATCCTTTCAGAGAGAGGGCTGGTATGACCCTCTGTCTCTCAAAATAAAGCACGACGTAGTACTGTACCCCCACCTTTCCAACCTTATACTCTACCTTGGATGTTAGGGGTACCCCAAGATGTGAAGAAACCCAGGTTCAGCCTCCTTTTATTTCCTGAATGGATCTTGAGCTTGTGTTCCACATTGCAATTCATGAACCTGGTTGCCTTTGAGGGCAGGTAGGCCATAGACACACTGGGCTAGTGTCACAGAGTATGTAGATGAAGGCACCCGAAGCTGATGGCAAAGCAGGGAATTGACCTAAACATACCAGTTGGATTACTTTTACCTTCCCACACATCAAATTGCTTTTACTATCATTTCAGCATTTCCTAGAATCTGTGTATGAACAGAGTGGGAAAATGGGAAGGTGAAGAGTACTGCCAAAAGCCCCAATGCACAGGAGATGAGAAAGGTAAGGAACATGGGGTATCCATAGGGTGGTGCAGTGGAAAAGGGCTGAGGGTGAGACAAAGGATGTGAGACTTACGGCTTTCCTCCTTTGGTGCAAGTGGAGCTCCTGTTACCTGATCTCTGCCAGGCTAAGGCACTGTGACAATTACACTCTCTGTCTGCATGCTTCATTCATTTTTTTTTTTGAGAAAAAAATCCCAGAACGCTGATGGGCTTCATGATTTATCATGTCAGTCAGGGCTCCAACAGAAGCACTTTCAGAGATGAAGCACAACTTTCTGAAATCAAGAAGTTTGCATAAATTGAAAGGTTTGAAGCTCTGCATCTGGCAGCTCTCTCCCTTTGAGTTGTTACGGTCAACACTTTTAACAACAGTGTTGATGAACAAGGAAAGTAGAGGTTCACACGTGATCGCCTTGTTTAGGAGCCTGGGATTTAAGATGAGCAACATATGGCAGTATTAAACTTTCATTAAAATGACCATTTCCCTTTGTAAATAACTAGTTCCTTCACCATGTAATGTCTTCACAAGGCTCTTCACGATCTGATGTCTTTGTGAACTCCGAGAGTCTCTGCCCCTCCATTTCTCCCCTGCATTTGTGGGAAGATACACACTTCTTCTCAGATAACTGAATATGCCTATAAACATTAACCAACACTTTGTAGAGTAGGAGATGAAGTGTTTACTCTTACATCAGTTCACATTTATCGTTCACTCCACAGTTCAAGCAAGTAAGTAGATGGCCAAAATTGCCAAAAGAGAACAAAAACCAGAACAGTGACCTCACTGACTTCAAACCAAGGCTGTGGATTTATTTCAGCCTTTAACAACGTACCTTACAGTCTGCATCTGCTTTCATCATTCAACTCACATGCACAGTGCAAACGAATGGCATGTTGACAATTCTGTTTTCTCCAGAGCATCCTTCCCTACTCAGCGATTTCAAGTAGTATTTGAGGTACCTAGGCTTAAAAATACAGCAAGAGATTACAAACCCCTCACTTTAAAAAAGTCCCAGCATAAGAGTTTACAAAGAAAAGAAAGCTGTTGCTCTGATTCAGATTCTGTTTTTATTCAGATCATCTGCTGGTAGGCAGGAAAAAAAACATCAACCCCACCAACCTGGGTAACATCTTTTTTCTCTTAAAACCACTGAAATTCCAGTCCTCCAACACCTGATTTTGTGGAGGAACATTTAATTCCTTGAGTTTCTAACAAATTCTAAATTTGCATCTTGCAAATAACTCTGTTTTGAGGGGAGTGTCAACATACACAGACTCAGAAAGTCTGAAGAGAAGCCGACGTAGAAGCACTCCAAGTCCAGATTTGCGCCTTCGCCTCATTTTCGGCCACTGGTAAAAACGAAAGTCTTTACTTCCCTCTCAGAAGTTAATGCAGGGCAGGCGCTACCTGGTAGGCAGCGGTGCCTCGGAAGAGTTCTGAAGAGGTGCAGAAACACACGGCACAACTGACAGGTCTTATTGTTGACTAATGGTGCTTTTTTATGGTGAAAATGTAGGTGGCAGTCATGCCCTAATAACAGACCAACTCGGCTGTTTCATTGTGCTCACTGTCTCAGCCTGAGCTCAGTCCTTAAGTGCAGGGGTCAGGAAGACCTCTCCTACTCCTTCCAAGTGAAAGTGGTTCCAGGAAAGAGACAGGACATTTCTGGGGATAAAATAACAGAGCTGCAATCCTGTCCACCCTCCTCTACTAGCCCTGAATTACATGATATCAGTATTTATTTGCTGTAATAAAATTAAGGTGTAATCATGCTAGTGCTACTCACTTTCTTTTTGCCAGCAGGAAACTATCGCAATGACCCTTTCTTTCCTGCCCGCCTTGCTCCCCTGCGGTGTCAGAGGAAGGTGCTGGGTATGACCTTGGGGCAGGATTACAAAGAAGCTGGACGGCAGAAACGTCCCCTTTGTTATAGAGTTGCCGGGTTGCTATTGAGGTATTCATGTCTCGGGCAGGTGTTTAAGTTTTCTCCTAAGCTGCAGGAGGCAAAGGGACATCCGTTTGTCTTTCTGGGACACAGTGCCACAGCTTCATCGAAGCAGGAGTCTTCTGCAGTAGCTGCAGTCTTCAGTGTCCAAAGCAAGTGGAGCGCCGGCTTCTGCCACCCGCAATTCCCACCTTTCGTTAAACAAAGACGAATTTTCGTTTGGGATTCAGGCTGGCGCTCCGCTCCCATCCTCTCCCCTTCCCTCCCCGGCCGGCCCCTGTCCCCGCCCTCCACTCCGTTGAGCATGAGCAGCATGAGAAACAGGGGAGCTCAGGGGTTATTCAGCCTGTTCCTTGGCAGGTCACTCCCTTCCACAGTGGGCTTCTTCACTGCCTCCAGAGATGCCCGAAACTGAGCCCTGCGCAGGCATACGTGAACACCCCGGCACAGGCACAGACACGTCCTGCAGGACAAACATCTCCCCACCTTGGAGGGGTTCCTGCTGTGTCACCCTCTGTGGGGTGCAGAGACAAGTGCTGGAGGGGTCAAGGTTACAGCTCACCCCGACCCTTGGATTGCCCAGTCGGGTCCCCATCGGACCTGTGACAGAACCACCTTCCCCTCCTGCCCGCTCTGCCCTCGGCATCTGCTGCGCGGCAGGTGGGCGGCTGCAGCAGGATTTTCTGCAGGAGGAGGCACTGCGGGCAAGGCCCTGGGCCTCTGGGGGCCCATGGTCATGCCCCCCCAGCAGGCGAGTGTCACCCACAGTGGGGCAGGTGGGACAGGGAGAGGCACCAGGAGAAGAGGGAGAAAGCAGCACCCAGAGACGGGGTCAGAGAAATAGCAATTTATTGTCTTTTCCTTGAAAAAAGACTTGCTACAGCCCTGCTAGTGCTGCCGGCGGGGCGGCCTCTTGCAGGGCTGGGCAGAGTCCTGGGGGCCAGGGGCCCTCCTCTTTAGGGGTCGCCGGGACCCCCCATTTGAGCGGTCTCTGCCGCGGCTGGGAGCGGAGGGGCTGTGGCTGCAGCCCTGGGCAGTGGGACCTGCCACCACCGCCTGCCCCGGCTCCTCCTGGGGCTGCTCCTGCTCTGCCAGGACAGGAGTAGATGGGGGGCTGCTGGGATCCCCGTGGAGGGCAGCCTCCGTTTTGCTGGCTTCCTTCTCCCCATCGGAGCCTGCAGAGCTGCTGGAGGAGGACTGGTGGGAGGGGGGAGTCCCCCACCAGGAGCTGGTGGGGCTGGGGCTGGTGGAGCTGGAGGGGGGAGTCCCCCACCGGGAGCTGGTGGGGCTGGGGCTGGTGGAGCTGGAGGGGGGAGTCCCCCACCGGGAGCTGGTGGGGCTGGGGCTGGTGGAGCTGGAGCTAGCCCCAGAGCTGTCATCCTCTTCCCACACAGAATGGTTGTGCAGCAGGCCCCGGGCATCCTGGCTGCACTGGTCCACGATGATCTTGATGACACTGTGGACCAGAGGTGCTGCACGTTCCCCAAGGTCAGGCTGCAGCACCTGGACCATGGCCTCCGCAACCGGGCCGCTGACGCACAGGGTGTGCAGGATTCTGGCCTCTGCACGACGTGCCTGCCACCAGCGGGGCCTACATATTGCCTCCAGCTCCTGACGCAGCCAGGGCAGCAGCACGGGTTGAAGAAGATACCCCCGTCTCTGGAAGAGTTGTGCCCAGACCTCGGGCAGGATGCCACCCACTGGCTTTGCCTTTGGCCCTGCAGTCCTCTGCTCATCTGGGGACAGTGTCCCCTGTGGAGAAGGTGCAGCGGATGTCATGGGGTGATGGGGGCTGTTTTGGGCCGGGCGGCTGGGAGCTGTGCCTGCCTGGCTGCTAATGTCTGGCAACTCTTCTGGGTCTCTGATGACACAGCTTAGATAGCGATTTTCTCTAAACAGACGAAAGCAGACCTTCTTTACCGGTTGTCGGCAGATTGAGCACTCTGGCTTCCTGCGTACCCAGCGCAGGATGCAGCCCAGGCAGAACCGGTGACCACAGGGCATCACATAAGTGTTGTTACGTGGCACACCACAGCAGATGGGGCAGATCTGCTCTGTCTCCGTGGCCATGTTCATGCGCCGCAGCATGAGCAGCTGGTCCCCCTTGCCCAGGCCCCTCGTGAAGGACACCCTCTGGCTCTCTGAGCGCTTCGCCCACCCCAGGGGGATGCTTCCCCGCACAGCTCACCTCCGCTGCCACAAGCACCCGGCGGTGCCTGACTGCCTGACCCAGGCAGGGCCGGGGAAACCCAGGGGATGGCTCCGGGACAGGCACCGAGAGCTGTCGACAGCAGCCCCCAAAGCACCACCCAGCACCGGGATCAGCCTCGCTCGACCCTCCAGACCTCGCAGGCACGCTCGGCAGGAGTCCAGGCACGAGCCAGACTGGGCTGGGCTCTGCTGGCGCCCGAATATAAGCAGTGAGGGACGTGAGGTCACAGTCCATCGCTCGCTGACATCACAGTCCACCGCGCGGTGATGTCACAATGGGACATCTGCCCCCGCATCACTCATGCCTCCACACACACCTCTGGGGCTACCACAACCCCACTTCCCACTCCTTCTCCTCACCAGTGTCTTCTGCGCACCGTCAGTGTTTCATGCCAGTCACCAAGGCCTTGCCTGTGTCTTCAGCCCCCTCAGATGCCCCTGTTACTGCTCCAATCCAGCTTCCTACCAAAATAAACAACTCAGCCCTAATTACTTTTTTCCCTGTTGGTTCCAACTTTGCTACATTTGGTCCCAGGTTCCCATGACTTCCTGCCACTGAAGCTAAGTGAGTATGTTCTGATTTCAAAGGCAGATTGGGTTTTGCATTCCAACTTTTTCCAGAACAGGATACAACCACTAAATCATTTAAGCAGCCACTGAACTGACTGAAAGGTGAGACAAAAATTAAAATACCATCTTGCTTAGAAAGACAAGAGATTGAAGAATGCAGCAGCTAGTGACAAGAACTAGTTTGAAGCTACTTATGCTCACTGGAACTCTGGGATGCTGAAGATGGCTTGCATGACAGCATTGAGGTAGCAGCTATTTCCCAGGTTCTTCATGCCAGTGTATCCTGGGCCATACATGGGCTTGAGTTTCACACCAGCTTCCTGAATTACTTCCCATTCAGAAACTCTTGGTTTTATATCATTATCTCTTAGCCCATTCTCTGTCTGAAAGCAACAAGTTGGCGCTTTTTTTTATGTTTAACTCCTGCAACAATGATGCTGCTGCCATCATCATCACCAACTTTGTGATCTTTACTCTAGAAAATAAGAGCCAAACCAACGGGCAAAGGGAGGTAAATCCGGCATGCAGGGGAGAAGATCAGAAGGCTAGCATCTTCCAGTATATATCTTAACTCTTTACCACAGACCACTGGCACTTTGAGTGTTCCTAATTATGACTTCAATCACATCTCTCAAGGCTGTGACCTCAAGCCTCACCATCAAAACACTGCATTTTTTCAGGTTTCATATTCCATTTGTAATGGCCAGGAATAGCTGCTACTGTAGGAGCTGCTCTTAGCAAACAAACCACATGAAAAGCTGCAGATCCAAGGACTCTTCCCCTCTTTCAAATGGGAAAAGACAAAATTTCTGATGCTGATGTTTCTCCCCTTTACAGCTCAGCTTTCCACTTGTAGGTACATTGACTGCTCACAGCTTGCAGGTACAGATCGCTACAGTGCCATTTACTGCTACTAGCCCTACTCCATCACTTCACTAAGAATTTTTCAGACTGGTCTGAAGACTGGAGGCAAAACCTTTTCAAGAGCTGAGACTAAGCTTTCAAGGTTGCCGAGTAAAACAGGTTTTCCAGACAGACTGCAGGATAAAACAGACTTTTTATTCATGATACTGGCAAGGAAGTTAGTATGCCAAAAATATTATTAGTACCATGAAGGCCTTTGAAACTACAGAATAATTCTTCTCTATAATTTTAGAGTTATTATTAGTTTTCTCTGCACTTAGACAATGAAATACACTAAACCAGTGTCAGGTATATTAATTTTTAACAGTTCTCATGTTCAGGTTCTAAGGTAGTGATACTAGGCTTGAGTGAGAAAAAAACACCCCCCCAAAAAACCCCACCTGCTGTTATAACCATATCCCATTCAGACTTCTTAGATCATTTAAACAGAACTGGAATCAACATCCACTAAGATACAAATCATTAAAAGGACTTCTATTCCAATACAGACCCACAACATGTTCCGGAACAGGACCATTTTTGCCCCAGTCCCTTTCTAGTGTACCATGCCACAGACCACACTGTTTTCTAGACTTGAGAGAATGTATTTTTTTATTTTGCAATGTATTTATTAACAAGACCTAAACTGAAATTCGTAAGTTTACAGAAAGATCCTTTCAACCACTTTTTTACTTATCCTTTGCTTAGCTTCCTTTTGCTTAAGATTTGTATCTGTTTACACATGCAATAGGCTTTCCTTTGCTCACTGTAATTAAATATTCTAGGTAGTCTTCTCTAATTGAATAAGTTTTTCATCTTGAAGGAAAACAGTACGTAACACATGAGAAGTGAAACATATAAATTAAACACCACAAAGGAATTCTTTCAGAAGGCAACTTTCAGATTTGAGAGTAATGATTCACTCACCTTGGACCTCAGAAAATAAAACACAAACCGCCTGGCTGAACTTTACAAAACTAAATACTATCATAACAGTCTGAAGGAATCACACAAGCATAAGCTACAAGTATCATTCTCCTCCTGTTTCTCTCCCACCCCCAACTAGACAAACAACAAGTAAACAACAAACTAAAAAAAGATGGATTTCCTACCACTTGCACCCACAGCATATCAATTCCAAAGTGTGCCAAGTGTTTTGCTATATGCAGATCTAAAACTGGCTCCTCTTCATCAAAGGAATAGACATCTACAAAAGCAGAGAGAAACCAATGAGCTGTAGTATCAAATGTTATCCCTTCTATTTGTTTACCAACATTGCATTCTCAGTACAGGACTGCCAATACAAGATGCCTTAATCGTATTCTCCAAGTTTGGTTACAATCAGCAGAAAAATGCATAGACATCCATACTGCTCAGTAAGTATCTTAAATGTTCTCAACACAGTTACCTCAACTACTCTCCTCAAAAGAAATTACATGCCCTCCCAGTATTAAAACCTAAGAATATTCATAGCGATCATAGTATTTGCCCCCTAAAATAATAAACTTGTAGGGAAAAGAAGGAACAGGGCATGAAAAATTTGCAGATATGCGGCCAGTCCACATTTTAAACATGGCAACAAGAGATTCTGAATTTTTGTGGAGCTATTAGATAGAGGCAGACATATAGGGCCAACTGACTACTGCCAATGATATTTCAATTTCTAGTATAGTTTAAGGAATCCACGTCTGCCCTTTTCCCACAGAGATGCAAGGAGAACTGAGAAATTCTTTATTAGAAATAAAGAGCTGTTTATTAGATTGGACACCATTGGATTAATCTTGTGGCTAGGGAGAAAGGCTGATTTTGTGACTGAGGTGTCTTTCTTTGTTGCATGGGAGCCCATCCCCTAGTTAAGACTCATCCTTTGTTGTATGTTACCCATTCCCTAGTTAAGACTCTAACAAAAAGACAGTCTCCTTGAAGTCTGCTGGTACCAAACCCACACCGAAATGATAAGTTGAAGGTTAGCCAAGAACTCAAAAGATGTAATACAACTTTTAAAATTTACCAGCCCTATGAAAAGTATTAACTCTGAAACCAGGGAGTTGTGTTTTTGAGTTGTGCTGCCAGCTGCTGATTAGTCATCAAACTTTACATGAGCCATCAGAATAAACACTGGTCCTGATGACCTCTCTGGCATGCATGTGGCTGTAGCTGCCCATCTGCTGGAATGCCCTTGTGTGGTAGCAGTCATGCCCAGAAGACATGACTGTTCATCCACACAAGAGATCACAGCATTCCCATAGTCTTCAGGTGAGGTCACAGTGCAGCCAAAAGATCCTGAAAAGTTCTGAGAGAGATGAAAAAACAGGCCTATGAGAATCACAGACTGAGAAAAAACAGCCTGAGAAAGAGAAAAAAGTTGAGGCCCTCTGACCTAAGGAATGCCTCAAACACTCGCAAGACGAAACTATAGTCACGGGGTGGATGGTGTGGAGGTCGAAGCTGATAAGGCTGCCCCAATAACACAGGATGCAGCTGGAGGAGGGAGCCCTGTGGAGACAGGACGGCTCTGCTCTGGGGCACCTGGACAAATTTCAAGGGCCATCTGTCCGGTGAATGACCTCTGCTTCATTATCCACGAAATGCATATTAAAGTTAACACCCCTCAATATGCTAATGAGGACTAACATGATCATGCTAATTACATCATCCCATGAAACACCTTACCCCTCCCCGTACATGGGATATGTAGGTGTGTGGGTCAACCTAGGGATGGACCCAAGGAAAGTGTGTATAAATCAAGGGGGAGGAGGGGGGGGGGGGGCGTGGTGCGGAGAGTGCAGTGAAGCGAAGAAGGTGGATGCCTCCTGGAACCCTCGCTGGTGTCTCCCTCCTTTCCTTTTCCTCCTTTTTCCTTCAGTACTGTGTTGCTTACCACAACTCATTATATACTTAGCCAATTATCATGTGTCCAAATAGTACATTTTGGGTAGTTAATAAATGTTTGGACTTTTGAGACTTGTCTCACCGTTGTCCGCTCTGTTGGGGATTTGCAAATCTGAGTCACTTGTCTCCCTCATCTGAGCGAGACATGACAAGTTCAAACACATAATGGAGTGAGATTACACATCAACTGATCTTGGGTAACTACTTTCAACGTGGAAGCTTTGATTTTGTTTTTCCTCAGCTCTGGCAAGTGAAGAGAGAGCAGCCATCTGGGACTACTGACCCAGAGCAGCAGAAATAGAACATAAGCCAGAATAATCTTTTGCTCAAGCCCAGCTTGTGTCGTATACTTTAGTACTTTCTGATGTGTAGCCAACTTAAATTCATGTGAGAGAGACAGAATTCACTTATTTCAAAAAAAATCAAAGAGCGTCAAATCAAAGCAAGAAGATGAGAGCTCCCAAACACAGGTCCGTAGTGCTGTCATATCGATTCTGGTAGATAAGGAACATAGACAAGTCAGCAAACGTGACACACAGAAGCTGTTATCATTAGAGTAGAAAAGGGGGAAAAGGGAGCAATGTAACGGGGAAAAAACCCCAAAAGAACCAAGAAAAATCCAAGACAGACAACACAGAATATTATTAAACAGAGAATAATCATTATTATGGTAAGAAAAGAAAAATGAAAATGCTACCTGTACCTCCTTTTCTTCCACATCTCAAGATTTACACCTGTTCTGGCTGTGTAGACACCACTCTTTCCTACTTAAAGGATGACAGGCAACAGCAACGCTGTTCCTGAAGGAACAAGTAGCTCAGATTCTCCCCAAAGAAGTATCTGATAATTGCTGAGATTGGCATCCACAAAGCAACTCACTCAAATACCTCTCAGATAGGGCTTCCCACTGCCAAACTCCCAATCCATTCCTCAAACCAGTTTCAAACACGCAACCTCACAATGACTTGAAATCTAATGGCATTGTTGAGAGAGGCAGCAGGTAGCACAGTCTGCTGAGTAGTACTCAACCTATTGAAGCAAGCAACTTTTCTGAGTCTCTCGTGCATCCTGTCCAAGGTCAAAGAGTGGAAGACAGAAGTTTTGTTCAATTTCCACCCTGATCCCAGATCTGTTTGTTCACAGAACATTACAAAATGGGGCTAAAGACCCAGAAATCTTTCATAATGTATACAACACATATTTCTCAAGGAGAGTCTTTTCTTCTCTGCTCCCTCTGTGTACACATGGGGTAAGTGTAAGCAGAATACTGGCACCACGTCTTTCTCCTTCTTACTGGTGTGAAAAAGGAATGTTATGTCAGCAGAGGGACTAACACTTATTCCTTCTCTTCCATCACCTCTTCACCTCCAGCCCAGGGAAACAGAAACCAGCCTTTGCATCACAATCAGCCACGGACCCTCTTCCTAAAGCTCATCTGTCATCTAGCCCTATCAAGAGATTATGACTACCGCTGCCATACAGATCAGAGAGAGAATAATTACTGAAAAGGAAACAAGGAGGATTGGGGAAGCATTTTCTATAGGGAAACCAAGTAAACATCATCCAGAAGAACAAAGGCCTGTGAAGAACAGCTGGTGCCCCTCATTCAGAGGGAAGGATGACAGCCTGTCCTTTGTTATGCCAAAGGCCAGGCAAGAGAGGAAGCAGCTAATCGGTGGGAGGCAGGACAGCAGCCATAAGGAAACAAGTACTGCTGCTAAAAAGGAGAAAGAAAAGAAAAAAAAAAAAAAAAAAAAAAAAAAACCACTAAAGAATATTCCATTCTTTTGTAGATGCAGTTGAAACCTACAGCTGGGCAAATCCTGAACACCTTCAGTAACAGAGACTGGGATAGCAATCATTCAAGACCAGGCTCATGCAAGGAAACAATATTCCATTTGGGAGAGAAAAAAATGAATTTTGCTCAGTGTCTCCATGGCACAGCTTGTTGAATCTGACTATAGTCTCCTTTCCCTGATGCTGAATAGGACTTAAAAATGAAAACCTCTCAACAGTTTTTTCTGTTAAAAAAGGGGACTACTCTAAACAGCTATTTTTCATCCATATGGCCATAAGCACTAAAACCACAATATAATCATGCTATGTGTTCTTCCATTTTCTATTGCTCTGTACAGCTGCAGCAAAGGATCTCCTTGTTTATGACTTTTTCAGCTTCTCGTCTTTTTACTTCATCTAATCCTCACACACCATAATCCTCTCCACAGCAACATTGCAGAGCGTCACACTCGGAGAATATGCAAGCAAGGATAGATCTATAGCTTCCCCCCCCTCTCATGATCATCAGGCATTTTACAAATAAGCATCACAGCAGCCCCATGAAGATGAGCGTTTGTTAGACTGAACACAATGCTACCAAACAATAAGGAAACATAGCACAGTTTTGAGTATGATGAAAAAACCCTGTGCTATTAAGAACGGACTTTTCTGACTTTAAAAATCATTACCCTGTTCTTGTTTTTATGTTATGTAAAATTGAACAATTTGCCCTAGCAAATGTAGCAGAACTGAAAAATACTGTTTCTCCAGATTCTGCTGTTTCAAAATAATATCATTCTTCTATTATCAATCTATTATTATACAAAGCCAAAAAACTATTTACACTAAATATAAAACAGGAGAAGAGCAGATAAAAAAGGTAAGGGCTTTCTCCAGATGGAGTGTGTGCCATTCCCCCCAACCCTGATAACGATTCACAGACTCACAGGGTTTTCTTTCCATATCACACACTCAAACATTTGCACTAGAAGCACAAACCCACTTGGTAATGGATATGCAGTGTTAGTCTTAGGCACAAAAAGTAGCCCATCTCAGAACCTCCCAGGTGGCTGACCTGCACCATCAGGAGTGATGGTTCCCAACTCCACTGCCAGGGGATAACCCGTCTCCTTGTAGTGCTCCACTGCATGCCCGTTCCCCCCACTGCCATTAAAGAACCACTTTCTACACAGCACAGAACCATCTGTCAGGTTTAGCCACAGATTCTCTGTCAGGTCAGATTTTGAGCATTTCCAACTGCTGCAAGAGAAAACAGGAAAAAACAGCAGAAATAAGTAAGGCGGGAACCAGTCCTGTATTTCCAAGGTAGGTCAAACCAAACATACACACCCAGCCTGGAGTCATGCAGGAGAACTATTGGCCAAGTTGCTGGCTTTAGTTCTGCTACTCTGGACTGTATTAGAGAGCCTACAATGAACAAACCTTGTTACCCTCACCTGGGGGGAATTCTAACACCATTGTCTAACTGTACAAGTGCTTTGGCATGTTTAGATGCCTGTAGCTCTTCTTCCCAGGAGTTAGGCTCCTGCTTCCTGTAGGGTGATTTTGCACTGAGAAGTGTATCGCAAGCTATCGTCACCTGGAAGACAAACATATGTCAATCAAAACCTAATGATTCAGTGACTGGACAGAACTTGGCATTCAGCCCATTGCTAAGAATGCACAGAACTGGACATCAGTAGGACTATTTATATACTTAAATACGTATGTAATCTTCTAGATTGCAGTTCTTATTTTAGTAAGAGAGTAAGCACCTGTACTATGTGAGCTTCCCTGGGACAAGCTGGCATCATAATAAGGGAGAGAATAGAGGAGGTAAAATAAAATCCAAGAACCAAAGACAAAACAGACTTTCAAAAATCACTTATTTTCTATTATACCTGATTAAGAAAGATCTTTATGTAAAAACAAACACCACACATAAGAAAACAAAGCATCAGCTTGAAAAAACTGAAATAGAAGACAATTCCTATCACCACTTGCACACACTGACCGGTGCAGGTAACTCTTCTGTATGGGTAATGAGATTTCATAGTGGTCAGGAAATACAAGTTTTGCTTCATCTTCATATTCAAAGTCATCACTGTTGAGATCACTGTTCATCTCTAGATCTGGAAAACAAGATGGGGAATGTTAGGAAATTGTCCCAAAATAAAGGTTCCTAAATTGTGGCAGGGTTACCACCATGAAGCATTTCTTGCCTGGCATCAGCCTGCAACTTGACACTGTCAGGAGTTTCTTCTGCCTAGAGATGTTTGTGAAATCCTGATCTAAACTGAAATCTGACCATCCTGAAAGAAAGAGGGTGTTCTGAGGACCAAAATTTCCATCTTAAGCTCATCCCCAGTCACAGTTGCAGTTGATTTTCCCTCCCCTCCATGCAGTGCACTGTTGCAGACATCACATTCTGGGAAGCACCTAACAAAATTCTGCTCATTTTGGACAAAAATCAGGATGTAATATTGCTGTGTCTTTTACCCAGGATCTTGAAATGCTATACAATATGGAGACCACGTCACACTACCCACGCTGAAACTGTAGAGCAGGAATAATGCACTGCTGTTTCAACCCCCCGTATTTTCCAGATCACAGATCTGGCTGAAACATGCTATGGCTCCCATCCATCTTGAACCTGTGGCCTTTCCTCCCATGAACAGGGAAGTTAGTACAGCAAGTACAGTTATACCAGCATTATCCCTCACTTGTTAACTCCACTCTGTGACCAGTGAAACTACCTTATTAATTAATAAAGCTTTCCTTTGAAGATCAAGCCTTCCATAGTGTTTGCACACACTCTTATTCCAGTGTAAGGATGAATTTTTTGCTAAATATGAGCTTTGATCAAGAAACATCAGCTAAAATGCTTGTCCAGAAACAAGTGGACCCAGAGAGAAGCCAGGCGAAGCCATAAGTAACTACATGGCTAGTGTTTTTATCTATAGATTCATGAAAAACGTAATTAACCCATAGTCACAAGACTGAGTTAAAATCTTGCTCAGTTCTTTCCAGGACAACGGAAAAAGTTGAGACCAAACGTGCATGTTGTGTCAGACATTTTGCAAGATTCAATTGCAAGCATAGCCTGGGCAAGGATGGGATCCTCCGGATCCTTCTCCCATCTGGAGATGCTGGACCTACTGTATTCCCAGGTACCAGACAGTCACTTACAGAATAAGGTTCAAGCAAGAAAGAAGATGCATTAGCAGTAGCTAAAGCTGCCCCTTATTTTCACTCCAAGTACATGCATATGCGTAATGACTCACTCAATACTAAACAAGCGTTGGCAGCCACCACTGCACCCTGGGAATGCCTGAAATCTCAAATGTATATCTGGGGCAGAGGTGAGGATGACAGAGGCCAGATTCAGAAAACTACGCTCTCTATCTACCCAGTGGACAGTAACAGCCTGAACATCCTAAGGGACAAAACAAGCATCAAGAGATATTTTAACATGACCTGGAAAGACTACCTCTTGAGGGGAACATAATCGAGTTTCCATTCAATTCTTGGCTCACCTGCTGCGCCAGCCAGTCCTGAGGGGTGACAACACCCACTGTCAGTGACTTCCAGCAGCTTGACCTCTTTCTCAGCAGCAACAAACAAAAGCCCCTTTTCATCAGCTGCATATAGACACACAAGCAAGAACTTTTTCTTATACTGAAAGCATGACATTTCTAAAGAAAATATTAACTCATTACTAATTCCCCAAATGACACTATTTTCATAACGATCTCTTCCCTTATTGCAGCATAATAGAAATAACCAGTGACCTCACTTTGCTCCAGGCTTCTTTCCCACCCTGTATTACAATCCTGTGTTTTGATAAAGGAGTGAATCTCAACAGATGCAGTCTGCAACAGTAAGCTCTTGTGCTCTATGAAGCAAAGAAACTGAGCGTCTCCACTCTGATGTTACATACAGCAATGAATCACAGAAAATCTTCACTTAACGCCCAGAAATTTGATGGTGGCCAGCATAATAAAACCAAAAGTACTGATCATCTCCTAAATATGACAGAGGTTTCTCAGAGAAGATAAAAACTCTAATACATGGTTTAAAGGCAGCAAATGCCTCTTCCAGGGCCTGAAGTCACACACTTCGCTCAACCACCAGAGGGAACCTGAGGACAGCTCACACCAGCCATTGTTACCTGCAGACATGTGGAAGACCTGCTGGTATTTTCATTTCCTTATGATACTGTCATTAAGTTTATAGTATTTACAATCTGCTATATGGAAACAGCAATTATACAGTTGCCTGGGTTCAAAATTCAGACACACACTTCAGCTCATCTCACAAGGCAGATGACAACAACAGCCAGATAGTAGCGACTTTACTGCTACTGACCTGACCTGTGCTTGAACTAGTGATCCAGGGATGAAAGACTCCTATTAGCAATCATCTGCTGCCATCTAAGGACTTCACACATGTAGGAGCATCAGCTTTTTGTGGGCAATGGGTAGGGAAGGAAAGTTCCTTTTTACCTTCTCAGGCTTCATACCATTCACGTTACCAGAAAAGCAGAAAATGATGGCCTGTCAGCATGGCATTCTGGATGTCTGACATGCCGATATGGCAACATCACACTTCTTATTTTAAAGAAAGATACACACAGCTTCATAACAGTTCCAGGAAAAAAAAAAAACATGACGATTTAACGGGCAATTCCACTTTTGAAGGTGACCATGTAAAAGGTGGTACACTTCCACTCCACACCACTATACCCTCTGAAGAGGAATTAAAATGACTGCCAGTGCTTTTTGGCAATTATCACTCTGAAGGCAGTTTCTCGGGGTTCAGATCCAGTACATAAGAGTGGAAAGGACTTCTAACGTCACTGACTGAAACCCATTGATACAGCAGATCACCGTATAAATTAATCCCTTTTGATGACTGTCAGACACGCCGCTTAACGACATCCTGTACAAACCTCAAAATCGCTACTCATATTTTTAAATCTTGGCTTGTATGCGCTGAGAGCCATAGTTGCTAAGTTCAGTAAGAAGTTCTACCTGCATTATTTTTTCCGTGCCTGTGCAAGGGTCAACATGGCTAAGAAAGCATGAGTGTAGATATAATAAAAACAGACGACTATTACTTTAGAAGGCAATGAAGCCCACACTAAATGAGGGAAGAGGTTGACCCTGTAGCCACTGGGCATCATGTGCAGTCTGCATGCAGTTTTGGACTTGGATTTTTAAAACTAATGCAGAATTTGAGAGAGGAGTAAGAGTAACTATAGCAAAGTGGAGCCGAGGGAAATCTACTTGCAAATGGAACGTATCTGATCACAGAATCACAGAATCATCTAGGTTGGAAAAGACCTTGAAGATCATCCAGTCCAACCGTTAACCTAACAATGACAGTTCCCAATTACACCATATCCCTCAGCGCTATGTTGACCCTACTTGTAAACACCTCCAGGGATGGGGACTCCACCACCTCCCTGGGCAGCCCATTCCAACACCTAACAACCCATTCTGCAAAGAAATGCTTCCTAATATCCAGTCTAAACCTTCCCTGGCACAACTTGAGGCCATTCCTGCTTGTCCTGTTGCTTATTACTTGGTTAAAGAGGCTCATCCCCAGCTCTCTGCAACCTCCTTTCGGGTAGCTGTAGAGGGCGATGAGGTCTCCTCTCAGCCTCCTCTTCTCCAGAATAAACAACCCCAGTTCCCTCAGCCGCTCCTCGTACGACCTGTGCTCCAGACCCTTCACGAGCTTCGTTGCCCTTCTTTAGACATGCTTGAGTAATTCAATGTCCTTTTTCACAGAATCACAGAATCATTCAGGTTGGAAAAGACCCTTTGGATCATCGAGTCAAACCATCAGCCCTATTCTACAAAGTTCTCCCTGTCCCGATCCAATATTGGGGTGGGTTCTTAAACAATCCCAAGAGCGAGATTAAGACACAAACGAGGTCTGATGCTGTACCACCTTGTGAACTTTATTTTCTGTAACAATTGATAATAGCGATAGGACAGAGAGAAAAAGAAAGAGAAAGTCAGAATCCCTAAGCAAGAAAACGGTAGAGACGCAGCTAATTACCGCCACCACCAGGGATCCAGTGATGTTCCGTAGGCTCGGCCTCGGTGCAAGTGATGGTGCTCCAAGCTCCACCGAGGTCCCAGCTCCAAGTAACAGGTGTCGAAGATGGTGGCCCCAAGAGAGGAGTACGCAGTCCTTTTATTGTCCCAGTCCCCACTGTTTCTTCGAAGAGTCCGCCCATTTCCACGGAACTCATTGTAATATGTGCCGCCCCGTGGTCCTCCATGCGTGCATGCCCAGGTGTCCGTGGTGGTCGTGCTGCGGGGGGGGGTCGACCTGCAGTGCCTTCAGCCTTTGCATGTCTTCCTTGCCCCGCACCCAGCTCGCGCGCAGGTACAGCTTGGCAGGCACTGCCAAGGCTGTCGTTGTTCTAGCCTTGAGTGGATGTCGTGGTTTTGTCTGGGACTCTGCGTCTCCTCCAAAGCATACTCCTTCAGAACAACAGGATGCTGGGGGCAGGAAGTGCTGGCCGCGGAGCAGCAATGTTGAGACAAACAATGTCTAACACAGTTCCTTACACTCCCCTACACCATATCCCCCAACATCTCATCTAAACGACCCTTAAACACATCCAGGGATGGTGACTCCACCACCTCCCTGGGCAGCCTATTCCGCTGTCTGACCACTCTTTCTGTGAAAAATTTTTTCCTTATGTCCAGTCTGAACCTCCCCTGTTGCAGTTTAAAGCTGTTCCCCCTTGTTCTGTCACTAATCACCTGTGAGAAGAGACCAGCACCAACCTCTCTACAATGTCCTTTCAGGTAGTTGTAGAGAGTGATGAGGTCTCCCCTCAGCCTTCTCTTCCTCAAACTGAACAGTCCCACCTCCCTTAATCTCTCCTCATAGGATTTGTTCTCCAGGACCTTCACCAGCTTTGTTGCCCTCCTCTGCACTCGCTCCAGCACCTCGATATCTCTCTCCTATTGAGGTGCCCAAAACTGGACACAATACTCCAGGTGTGGCCTCACCAGTGCAGAGTACAGGGGGACTATCACCTCCCTACTTCTGCTGGTCACACTATTTCTAATACAAGCCAGGATGCCGTTGGCTTTCTTGGCCACCTGGGCACACTGCTGGCTCATGTTCAGCAGTTTGTCAATTAGAACCCCCAGATCCTTCTCTTCCACACAGCTCTCCAGCCACACCTCCCCAATCCTGTAGCCGTGCAGGGGGTTGTTGTGGCCCAAGTGCAGGACCTGACACTTGGCCTTGTTGAAGCTCACCCCGTTGACGTTGGCCCACCGATCCAATCTATCCAAGTCTCTCTGTAGAGCCTCCCTATCCTCAGGCAGATCGACACTCCCACTTAACTTGGTGTCATCTGCGAACTCTCTGATGATACACTCTGTGTCCTTATCAAGATCATCAATAAAGATGTTGAACAGAAATGTTCCCAACACCGAGCCCTGAGGAACACCACTTGTGACCGGCCGCCAGCTGGATTTAGCTCCATTGACCACCACTCTCTGGGACCGTCCATCCAGCCAGTGCTTGACCCAGCAGACCGTTTGCTCATCCAGGCCATGAGCAGCCAGTTTTTCTATGAGAATCCTACGGGGAACTGTGTCAAATGCTCTTTGAAAATCAAGGTAGACAATATCCACAGCTTTTCCCTCGTCCAATACTCAGGTCATCTTGTCATAGAAGGAGATCAGGTTTGTCAGGCAGGACCTGCCTTTCATAAACCCATGCTGACTAGGCCTGATCCCCTGGTTGTACATTATATGACTTCTAATGGCACTCGAGATGACCTGCTCCATGACATTCCCTGACACCAAGGTCAGACTAACAGGTCTATAGTTTCCTGGATTCTCCTTTCTGCCTTTCTTGTAGATGGGTGTCACATTTGCCACATTTTGTAGTGAAGGGCCCAAAACTGGACACAGTAATCAAGGTGCAGCCTCACCAGTGCCAAGCCCAGGGGCAAGATCACTTCCCTGTCCCTGCTGGCCACGCTATTTCTGATACAAGCCAGGATGCCATTGGCCTTCTTGGCCACCTGGGCACACTGCTGGCTCATGTTCAGCCAGCTGTCAATCAACACCCCCAGGTCCCTCTCTGACTGGCAGCTCTCCAGCCACTCCTCCCCAAGCCTGTAGCGCTGCTGGGGGTTGTTGTGGCCCAAGTGCAGCACCCGCCATTTGGCCTTATTGAAGCTCATACAGTTGGCCTTAGCCCATCACTCCAGCCTGTCCAGGTCTCTCTGCAGAGCCTCCCTACCCTCGAGCAGATCAACACTCCCACCCAACTTGGTGTCATCTGCAGACTTACTGAGGGTGCACTCGATCCCCTTGTCTAGATCATCAATAAAGATGTTAAACAGGAGTGGCCCCAAAACCGAGCCCTGGGGGACACCACTCGTGACCGGCCGCCAACTGAATTTAACTCCGTTCACCACAACTCTTTGGGCCCGGCCATCCAGACAGTTTTTTACCCAGCAAAGCGTGCGATCATCCAAGCCTCAAGCAGCCAGTTTCGCCAGGAGAATGCTGTGGGAAACGGTGTCAAAGGCCTTGCTAAAGTCAAGGTAAACTACATCCACAGCCTTTCCCTCATCCAATAAGCAGGTCGCCCTGTCGTAGAAGGAGATCAGGTTTGTCAAGCAGGACCTGCCTTTCATAAACCCATGCCGGCTGGGCCTGATCATCTGGTTGTCCCTCATATGTTGTGTGATGGTACTCAGGATGAGCTGCTCCATCAGCTTCCCAGGCACCGACATCAAGCTGACAGGCCTGTAATTTCCCGAATCATCCTTCCGAACCTTCTTATAGATGGGCGTCACATTGGCCAATTTCCAATCTGTCGGGACCTCCCTGGTCAGCCAGGACTGCTGGTAAATGATGGAAAGCGGCTTGGCGAGCACCCCAGCCAGCTCCTTCAGCACCCTCAGGTGTATCCCATCCGGTCCCATAGGCTTGTGTGTGTCTGTGTGATGCAGTAGGTCACTGACTGTCTACCCCTGGATTGCAGGGGGGTCATTCTCCTAGTCTCTTTCTTCTGGCTGAAGAGGCTGGATTCCCTCAGTACAACTAGTCTTGTTATGAAAGACTGAGGCAAAGGCGGCATTAAGCACCTCAGGCTTTTCCTCATTACTCGTTACCATGTTTCCTCCTCTGTCTAGCAGGGGATGGAGGCTCTCTCTGGTCTTTCTTTTGCTACTGACATACTTACAGAAACATCTTTTGTTGTCCTTGATTGCTGAAGCCAGAGTAATTTCCAGCTGGGCTTTAGATCTCCTGATTTCCACCCTGCATAGCCTCACAGCCTCTTTGTAATCACTGTGAGTGGCTAGCCCCTTCTTCCAAAGGCCATAAACTCTCCTTTTCTCCCTGAGTTCCAGCCAAAGTTCCCTATTCAGCCAGGGTGGTCTTCTCTGTCACCAGCTTCTCTTACAGCACCTGAGGACCGCCTACTCCTGAGCCATTAAGACTTCCTTCTTAAAGAGTGCCCAGCCTTCCTGCACCCCTATACCCTTCAGGACCGTCTCCCAAAGGATCCTATCAAGCAGGTGCCCAAACAAGACAAAGTCAGCCCTTTTGAAGTCCAGGATGTCAGTTCCGCTTAGCCCTCTCCTGGCCTCTTGTCCTGGTTTAACCAGGATAGGGTTAAGTTTCCCCAGTAGTGGGGAGGGGGAGCTCTAGCTGAGTTATTCAGATACTGGACATCACATCCTGGTGCATCACATTCCTGGCGCGGGAGCGCGGGGTGCGTGGTTTTATACATCTGCTCCTCTCACTCCTGTATTGGTAGATATACTTTGCTCTGTTCATTTTTACCACTGTTATTCTTATTGTTGCTGTTTGTTGTGTTGCTGTTGCTCTGTTGTATTAAACCTTTCCTTATCTCAGTCTTGGGGCTTTGTATTTCACTCCCTTTGTGGGGGAGGGGCAGCGGCCGTGTGGTCTCAGACCCCGGCGCTAAACCATCACACCTCTCTAAGAACAGAGAACTCTATTATTTCATGATCGCTGTGCCCTAGTCGGCCTCCAACTGCCACATCATCCACCAGTCCTTCTCTGTTCACAAAGAGGAGATCCAGTAGGGCACCTTCTCTGGTTGGTTCTCTCACCAGCTGCATCAGGAAGTTGTCTCCCACACATTCCAGGAATCTCCGGGACTGGTCCCACTCTGCTGTGTTGTATTTCCAGCAGATGTCTGCGAAGTTAAAGTCTCCCACAAGAACAAGGGCAAGTGATCGTGAGATTTCTCCTAAATACCTATAGAATATTTCATCCACCTCTCTGTCCTGGGTGGGTGGCCTATAGTAGACTCCTACTACAACATCTGCCCTGTTGGCCTTCCCCCTGATTCTAACGCAAAGACACTTCACCCTGTCTTCGCTACACTTGTGCTCAAAGCAATCATAACGGTCCCTAACATACAGTGCCACCCCACCACCTCTCCTTCCTTGTCTGTCCCTCCTAAAGAGCTTGGTTAAAAATTATTGTAAATAATTCATTTATAATTAATAAAAATATGAACTTTCAAGCACTCACTTCATAGAAAGCTGTTTCTTGAACAAGGATGTTCTTCCAAGGTGCACAGTGAGTACAAGAATCTCTGGGCAAAAAAAGGGTTTACTCAGTTCTAAGACTGAACCACAAGACAACCAACCAGTTTGTAATCTTTCTAAAGAGCTGACAGCCTGATCGTGAATCTCCATGCGACACTGTCCCCCTTCCAGTGGACTAACAGCTTTATGGTGCCTCCTCAGAGCCCCAGTTAAACACTGTGGTCACTAAAACAAAGTGTTCATAGGTCATAAGTGTTGTGTTGGGAGGCCAGGACAACAGGAAAGCAAAATAACAGAAATATTAAAACAGAGGCTCGACTGATGTAGTTATTTTGGGCAAACAGCCAGTAGAGTAAATTTACTTCAGCTCACAGGCATCACTTTAGTGACAGTGAGAAATGCATTGCTGCTGAACTGACTGAAAACAGCAGCTGGAAGTGGAAGACAGAGTACTGTAAACTAACACATCGGAGGGCAAGAAAAGGAGTGGACGTGCCCAGATCAGATTTAGGTAACTTAACAACTGATTGCACTAATAATAGTGGCATAAGGAGACTCCAGACAGGACCCCCAAACAGGATTTCCTGTACATATGGATGTGTCTGTGTGCATTTGAAAGGGAATACAAACATGAAAATTGAATGAGGATGTTTGCTAGTGAGCCTACAAGTAATTTTGAAACCCTAGAAAGACATTTTAGGAATCTGGGCTTGGTCCTGCTTCTCACTGAAAGCGATGGACAAATTTGTATTGACTTGGAAGGGAAGGACTGAGTCCTTATAAGTCAAATAATTTCTTCCCAAAGTCTCTAAATAATACTGAATTGCAGCAGCGTCACTTTGCAAACTATAAGCTATTCAGTTCATTTGTCTTCAGGCACATCTGAAACTGACCTCAGCAGATCAGCTATAAAAAAGAATTTTAAAAAGATTTCACTTTACAGTCATAACGTTCTTTGTGGCAAAAGGAAAAGCAAAACTTTCTACTAGTATCATTTGGATCATTCATTACTTGTAAGATAACATTCAAATTGCTTACTGTATCTCCAAAGCAGTCGTATGCTGTTCTTATTGCTAGCTATAGACCTCACCCCTTGGATTTCTGGTCATGTGTTAAACAAGCAAAGCTAAACCACCAAAATCCAAATTCTTAACTATTTTGCTATCAGCATTAGCCTTTGTTAATCTACCCTAATTTCCACAGGTCTACCTAAACCAGCAAACTATTAAGACTGTTGGTGTAAAGTATCTACTCAACATTCTACACTTAGCTCAAGCCTAGATGGCAAAGCCAGAAAGCAACAGGTTCAACTCATGGTCTAATCAGTTCCACTGCTACAGTTGGTGAATATGAACAACTTTACTGGGCTAAAATTTGAAAATATTGACAGAAAACACTCAAATCCTCTTAAATCACAACTTTCCATTCATCGATATATACTCTGTATGTGCTTGCTTACACAAATACAAATTTGAACCACTGCTGGTAAAAGTCCTCTTCAGAAGTTTACCAAACACAAACATCCTTGTTGAAAACAGGGTTCTACTACCGGCCGCTGTAAGATCTAGGAGAGCTAAGTGGAGCTGTGGTCAAATCCAGTACAGCCACTCTTATGAATAGTCTTTACACTTGGAAATAGTAGCCATAAGTGCATTCACTGCTGTAGGCAGGCAGGTGCCATCCAGGAAAAGCTCAGCAAGTTTACACATTCTCTCAGAATCTAAGTGGAAGTTTTCTCTTGCTTTCCAAAGCCTTCTCTGAGACCAGCTGTCTATCATGGATACTGCTCCTCACTGACACTCTTCTCACCAGCAGTTACCATCCTCAGATGTGCTGACAGAGCTGTTCATATGAGTACTTCAAAACACTTTTAATTGATGGTCTAAGTTAGCCCTGACTTTGCTCAAAACAGAGCTCACACTGCACTGGCAGATACTGCTGTGGTAACTGATCTGGAAGAAGACATCTGTCTACGGACAAGTTTTATGACCACCACTCTGTTTAGCCTAAAGTCCAGGCTAAACAGTCCATGGACCAACAGATGCCCGGTAAGAGGGTACCAGAAGGTGGCAAAAATGCAGCAATTCCTCCCTCAGTGTATACCTCCTAGATTCCAGATACCCGTCTCTGGGTTTGTTTGCTGGGGGGGGGGCCGATGTGGGTGTGTTTGTTTGTCTGGTTGGCTTTGGAAAGAGAGAGACAGACGGGGGAAGATACTGCATGCAGCTGTGTTTTCCCTTTTCAAAAGAGTTTCACTTCTTATTTATAAAGCAAAATAATAGAGAACAAAATATAAAAAGTTGCTCTACTCCTGATGTTCCACTTAACTCTTTCACTGCTGCTGATAACTGAGCGGACATTTTCAGAGAACCATTCACACCACCTCTCTCAGAACTATATTTCTGAACAGTAACAGCTAATTTAGACCACATCACTATGCATGCACAGGTAAAGCACTTCTCTTGTCTTCTTTGCATTTTTCAACATTTACTTGATCTATTGTTTAGTTACTCAGTAACACATTAAAAAAGACTTGCAGACTTAATCTCTTAGATACTTTGAAACCAACCAGCAAACTCTATTTCCTCATTTTTCAATCCCTTTCCAGACCATTTATGATCGCATTAATTCTTCATAATTAGAACATTACAAAGGACTCTGCTGATAACTCCTGGGAGTAACAGGTCCAGGGGGACTCTGCTGGTAACTGCTGTAAGAACTGGGCCTCAAATCCCTTCAATACAAGGGTCTTCCCTCTTATTCTACTATCCCTTCTGACCAGGAGCTTGTAAGGAAGATCATAGTACATCCTGTTAATCGAATTGCTCTTATTTACATAGTCACTAAATATGTAGGGAGACTACTATACATAGTCCCAGAGTATTCTGGGAGAACCATCACTTCACTTTGGAAAATTCACAACGGTTCTTTTCTGTTCAGTCATATTTATAGACTTTTCTATAAATTCTGATCCACTTTTTTTCTTCCAGATGGGCTAATATGAAAATTAAATTTAGTGATGATACTCTTCCTGGTCCCATCATGTCTTTTTTTTCCAAAACTGGTACCACATTTACCATACTGTCGCTGATTTAAACAAGAAGTTGCATACCAAAGGCAGCAATGGAGTGGTTTCTTATCTGAGAGCCTTGTGAAGTCATGGGGAGCTACCATCTTGCCCCATCAATTAACTTCTTTCAATTTTACAGCCTGAATCTAAAACTTCTTTGTGCATTACCCACACATATTGACAAGCACAAAGTATCTTCAAACTTGCTAGCCTAAATAGTAATGGAAAGAGGATACTACTCCATGCATTGTGATGCAGACAGTCTGCTTTAAATGTCACCCCAAATCCCCTGAAAGCTTGCACAGTCTGAGCTGACGTTACCATATCCACACTGCCAAGCAACATCTAAACAATCGAGATTAAAGGCAGTTCATACATTTCAGTGCACAATGTTATTATGCCTCCTGATTACACAGAACACAGCCAACACCCTCCAGCCTTCTCCAAAAGAAAATCAAAATAAAACGAGCCCAAAACCTAATACACGCGTGCACATGCACACACACACTTTGCTATGGATCTTTTAATGTTTAGGGAAAGATACATTTTCCAGTTGACTGACCCAGCCAGTCTGTGTTTCTTCTGCACTTGCTGGATAGCAGCAGTGCTAGAAAGTAATCAGTGAGCATCCAGAAGATGTTTTCCTAATACTAAGGAGATTGAAGAGTGTTTGGTATCTCTAATAGCTTTACATCAAAGAGGATTATAAGAAGTAATGTAACAAATGCCCAAACTGGACTGGCTTTGTACGTAAAGGTTAAATCTCTGGGCCTTCAGGAAATTATTCAAAGACACCTAGAAACACAGCCATGTTAGTTACCATTGATTATTGTCTACTCTCGCCTGACAGGGTAAACCCTAAATGGCAGGCTACGTATGTGGGCTGATAATGGCCAGTTTGTTGCAAAGGTGCCCAATGAGAAAGACAGAGTCCAGCAGCTCCAAACCAATAAAGATGATGTTGGATTAAGAGATAAGATGCCAAATTTTGCTAATCATCTCTGCTCCTGTCACATGAAAAAGTATTGAATCAACTGACGTCTCTGTGCTTTCATTTCCTCAGCTATGAACAAGGACAGAAATCATTCTTTGTTCTTTACTTTAAGCATGGCCAAAAAATAATAAAATCTGCTGAGCCTAAGAAGTGGATACAAAGCATTTGAGTGCATGGAATTACTATCTCAAGGATCAGAGCAGCGAGTTGATACCACTTTACTCCCAGCCAGCAGGAGCTGCGGAGAGGACTGCAGTAGAACAACAGACCAGATGAAATACATTTTCAAAAATGCATTAGATTCCAGAAATGCTGGATTGAATGGTGATAGTTCCATGTGCTAAATCCACCCCAGTTGCTCTGCACTGCCTTCAGAAGTTCCCTAGGACCAGGACATTTTTTCCTACTGAGTAGATCTGGTGCAGCAGTTCCAAAATGCTCATGTGCAAGGATGGAATTTGAGGACTCTACCATGGCACATCAGAGAGACTATGCCACGTACCCTCCATGCCAGCATACCACAATGACAGGAGCCTCCAAATATATGCAGAAGATCAGCAAGAATTAAATTTGACCGTGCTTTTGCACTTCTTGTTTACACTCACATTGTTAACACTGTACAACCATTGCTGCATTGCAGCCAGCTTTGATCCTGAACCAATCATAAGCATCCAGTGACAAACATTATTTTCAACATCAACTGATAGTAAATGTCATTTAGAACAACACCTGCAACTTAAGTCTCCTTCTACAAAAGAAATTTTATTTCTTTATGACTCATCCAAAGACTTTTTCCTCTCTAAGCCCTCCTTGCAAAACTTACTCCAGACATTAACAACAATTTAATCTATCCCAATCTGCAAAGGCCTCTTAGGGACACATTCCACAGATCAAAGCAATTCCAAAGGGAGGCCATGCTATTGTTTCCCTTGAGCCACAGGAGCTGGCAATTGTAAAGAAAACACTGAACTTCTTCATTACCAGAAGAAAAATTCAATATTTGCTATTAATACAGAGGGGATAAATAATAGATGAATCGGAGAAATACCACAAGTGATGAGAAGAGGAAGCATATTGGCTTTGCATCACGTTCTCCTCATCCGTATTTATGAGGCCCTCAGGTTTTCTGGGTAATCTGAACCAATGACATCACTTAAGAACATTTACCTGTGTAAGAGCTTTGAAACGATAGCAACTCTTCCTATGGCCAGCGGCTGAGTAGAATAGTGCCACACTGAAGCCCTATTATATCTAGACATTAAGCATCGATAAACATTTTAATAAAAGGGTGCTTTGTGGAAATCACAGAGAGAAGGTACAGAATTAGTCCAAAAATGACTATCAAACTCTAAGCGGTTTGAGAACAATTGAGACCCTACTTTGGATTAAAATGTTTCACGTGTACATACATGTATCTCTCCATATGAACCAAAATTGATAAGAATTACTTATTTGTCTGGACCAATTTTAAAAGCTAGCACCAAAAGTTAAAAAAGATAACCCAACAGAAAAAGAAAACCACAAGGAACCCCAAAGCCAGACACAATGGTGGACTGAACCCAAGTACCCATGCAGACAGGGTCAGAAAAAGACTGTGTGAAAGCAGCTGTTCACAATACCTAAAAATAGCTTAGCATTCCTACTTTGTGGTAAAGCTCCACCAGATGCCCCTGGTACCTTCTGGAAAGAGAAAGAAACAATTAAAAATCCATCAAGGGAGACAACAGTACATCAGCAATAGCCCCATACCATTTCTGACACACATCTATCTGTTCATGGCCTTTCTATTAAATCACAGTCCTTCCTGAGCAAGAATATAAATTCTCTTCATTCACCTCTGGCAATGGGACTCAACTCATCATCGCGTACTACGCTCATGAGTGAGAAAGCCACCATCTGAATCCTTCATACTTTGCTCTGTTAACAATTAAGCAGAGCATGTCTCATGGTCACCGTGGGTGACTGCTGTTCTATCAATGAGACAGGGACATCCAGCATCACTCAGACCTCTCACCACTAGATCCCCTACAGTATTTCTTAATGACTAAAGTGGAGTTAGAGAGGGGAAGAAAAGACTATTATCTGCACAAAACATTCAATCTTTCATAACTAATTCCAGTATGACCACTTTGCTGTGATGTATTAATACAGCTAATTTTCTTCTAGACAGAAGAAAATGCCCTTTCCGTCAGGATCCATGCATGCTTCCACTAAGATCAATCCAAGTTACCGCCATGCTTTCTTAATATTAGAAAATATGAAGGAAACCTGACAACACCAAAGCAGTTGTTTAGAGGGGATTTTATTTATTTTTTAATCTAAGCTCCACAGCAGAGAACAGTAACTTCCAAGTGACATTCAGTTTCAAGCGCTATCTTCCCAGTTCAAAATACCTCAGACTACTAGGGAAAATGTTAATAGCTGAGGAAATGCAAAAGTCAATGCACTTGCTCCTTAAGCTGTTTATTAACAGGCATCATTAAATTAAAACAAATTAAATCAAATAAGCCTCTGCGGCTGTATTGCCAACATGATGCATTAGGTAGTGTATAATGTTAGTGTAACTGGCGAGGTTGTTAGGCAAGTTTTATTTTTTTTAATAATAATATTGGGATACAACAGATGGACAGAAACCAGCCAAGAACCTGTCACCCTAGGGAAAGTTCATGTCTGCCTCTACTCCTTTGTAGCTGAAAGGGTCACATACTTTGGGGGGTTCCCTTCACCATGTAAATAAAGCTTTGGCCAAAGCAGACTGCTGGAATCATCAGTGAGGTCTTATACATCATAGGAAAGTTTTCTATTCTTAGAAAGAGCAGATGTTAACTAACATTCCTTGGCTGCACTTATGAACAGAACCTATTATCCATGTATACAAGCCCTAGGGAAAGGGAGTCAGGGTTGCAACTCCAGCATTTAAAAAAAAAAAAAAAAAAAATTAAAAATTCCTCAGTGAAGTGAAAATAACAAGCAGAACATTTTTTTCCTTAATACTACTGGAATTTAACAAGTGGGGAGGAAGTAGCCAAGAATCCAAATCTATTTAAAAAAAAGGCAGCGTCACAACATAACCCAATTACAAATATATTATGAATAAATTACACATACTCCAAGGATTATAGCTTCAGAACTAAAAAAATGTTGTTTCCAATACTAGGAAGCTCCAACTGAATTCTGATGTCACCAAGTGGGGCATTGTGAAAGTCATTAAGACTAGAGATTTCAAAGCCAAAGATTTCACATGGAGTGTTTAGACTGCCAGACTGACATTAAATATTTCAGCCTGACTGCTGAATACATTCGAACTAGAGTTGCAGATGCTCTATACTACTGAAAAACCCAGTACCTGACAGTTTTTTTTCCTTGTTTCTCCACCTGTCAGAAATCACTAAAAACATTCCCCATTCACAGAACAATTTTGGCTTCTAACAGATGTGACACACCCAGCAAATAAGAATCCACACAATGCATCACTAGTGGCATTAAATTCTGTTCGTAATGCTTCTCATACAAGGTGTCAGTGCAGCCTATTCTGCATTCTCTAACTGCAACACTGCCACATTTTTTCAATAGCAGCACCATCACTGAATAATATCCCAGAACCCATCACTGTAGGAAATTTCATGGGTCTCTGCCCAGTGTTTTCAACAGGGCTGAGCTATCACTTTAGCATCAAGCTAGTATTTCCTAATGTGAATTTTAAAGGTTTCAGAAAATATGCCTTTTCACTTTGGCCAGTATCTCCCTTTACCGTTATAAAATCATCGTCTAAGGGTGTTAAAGCTTCATTTAAAACTGAAAATGTTGCTCTAGTATCAACTAAAAATTCCATACGGTGCCATTGTTTCCCTAGCTTTATTACAACCAATGGATCTGCTAGGGTAGACTCCCCAGGTCCCCATCAGTCATCATCCTCGACATGAGCTTGTATTCTCTCTTTTCCTTTCTGCTTCTCGGGACACTCATTTTTCCAGTGTCCTCTCTGCTTGCACCATGCACACTGGTCCCTTCCCAAAGGCCGCTTGGGTCTTACACTCTTGAATCCCCTGCTTTCCAGTCGTGATGCCACTAATGCTTGCTTTTCCTTCCTTCGGTCCTCCTCCCTATTGCTATATACTCTCCATGCTACGTTCAACAAGGTCTCCAAATTCCTATTCTCTGGTGGTTCCAGTTTCTGCAACTTCTTTCAAATGTCCCGTGCTGATTGCCCTATAAATAATGTATTCCCACCTCTGATCTTGGATCTAAGGGTGTGTGCTGCCTCATGGTATCCCACAGCTTTTCTAGGAATTCTGATGGAGTATCTTTGGGTCCCTGCCGAATGGCATATAAGGTCGACCAGTTAATTGTTTTTGGTATAGCCCACACCATGCCCCTTGCAATCCAATCCTTATATGCATTTAGCAATCTCATATGGGCTGCTCTGCTGGGGTCCCAGCGCGGGTGTTTTATTAGAAACTGAAAATGCTTGGTCACCCCAAACGAGTCGCTTTGATACCCTTTTGCTACACTTCTCCAGGTTTCGAGATCAAAGGAAGTGAACGAGACTTTTATTCTGACAGGGCCCCCCCCATCCGGCCCTACGGCCTCCTCAGAGCAGCCGGCACTACCGCTCGCTTCTCCCATCTCCAAGTGTGAGAGGATATGGGGCTATGAGGTGGGGAGCCTGGCTCTGGCTCTGGCTCTGGCTCCTCCGAACCTTCACTCTCCTCCTGCCGGCTTCCTTCCTTGCCGGTGTTTTATAGAACTCTGGTAAATCCTTTACCTCAGTGGCCCTTTTCTCTTTCCCCAGTTTTGTGCATCTCTGTCCTATACTGCATGATGAACAACACCTTTTCAACTTTCCTTTCCCTTCCTTCTTACTTTCTTTTTCCAGTGCCAGTACTAGTGGATCTCGTGAGGGTTTTAGGCCGCAGTCTATTTGATATTCAGGATGGTCTCGGAGGGTGAAAAACATGTCTGCACAGGAGACTTCGTCCCACTTCCCTTCCCTCCTTAAAACAGCATCAGTTGCAGCAGGGTGTTATAATTCAAGGTCCCATTAAGGGGCCATTTTTCCCCCTCATCCAAATTATATAGGGGCCACCACTGATTGCAATATTTTATCAGGGTCTTTTTATTCACACTTGCACCTGGAGGTCCCCCTATCTTCTTCCAGTGTTTTACAATGCAGCCTAGGGGACTCTTTTTGACTATTCCCCCACTCCGGCTGCTTCCCATCTCGTCTACTTTACCTTAAATGCTACCCGATTAAGCTGACAATATCTCACTTAGGGAGATGGTACAAAGGTGTGCTCTCACCATGACGCAGTGTATGCACCTAGATTCAAGACAATTAACATAAAATTACTGCCTCCCGCTAGAGGACAAATATTTTACTTATAAGACTTGAAACAGTACAAACAGATTGCACCGATGATGCAGCGGGTGAGCACTAGGGTGCGCTGTTTACTAATGAATATTAACTTGTCCTGCACATGCAATCCCAGCCCAATTAAAGGATTTTACTGATTTTTTACACTATCTAAATTTCCACAGAATGCCTATATGACCTCTCCCGAGTGTTCTATTCTATCCCAATCTGACCACCCCCTACAGTTTTCACAGTCAAAATCGCCTCCAAACACAACCCAAACGTGATTTTTATAAGTAAAACACTCAATAACAAAAATTGGATTACATGAAAAATCCCCACTCCCATGTATAGGACACCAGAAGCTGACAATTGGTTCAGTTAATACTGTTCCAACATCTGCCATGCACTTTGTTCCTCTCCAACCGCTTCCTTCCCTCGCAGGATAACGGAACTGCGGATCAGAGAGCTCTGCACTCACTCTGCGGCTGGGCCGCGCCACACACAGACAGACAATCACACAACCACACAAAAGTGCCCCTCACACTTATTACTCACACAACATAAAATGAGAAACACTACAAACATCAAAACCCCAATTATAACAATTGCCAAAGTTGTGATTTCCATGAATTGTAAACCGTGAGCCATTTGCCGTTTATCATTCACCACACATCTGCAACTGATCGGTATCAATTGAATTATTATTGACAGTACCTGATTTTATATTTGATGGTATCATGGCAATGCCACACTACTCCCGTTAACCCGTACTACGAGTACCCAGGTCGACCTAGGGTTCCAATGTGGTCAGAGTGTCAAAACCACCCTCCCACCCACGGGCCCACTACCACTTGGGGACTCACACCTCAACCCCAGGGACGAGCACAGAGGCTCTTCACCTCGTGTAGGATGTCTCCTCATGACTTAAAGGTCTCCCCCTTCTTCAACATACCTGATCTGGCGATAGATGGTCCTTGTCTGCCCCTGCTGAGATCAGGAGAGCGAGGGAGGCTCTCCGAGAAAGAAGTCTTGCAGCCGGACAGAGAGGGTCCCATCTGGGGTGCCAAATTGATTCACGGAAAAAGACTCTACAACTTGAAATAGAGTTCTAAAGCAGGTATGTTTTACTCCGGCTGGGGTGCAAGGGGATTTCTAGGTTACCCAGAGTTGACTACTCTCCTTGGCCTGAGAATTTCACACCCTCCAGAGTAAGGGCATACTCAGGAGTATCAGGGGGCACTTCCGAGGGGGCACAAATCAAGAAGGCAATGTCAGCAATGGGAAAGGGAGGATGCACACCACACTCTTATCTGTTCCAGGTTTCTCTGAAACATAGCACACTGGCTGGGAGATGAAAATAGTGAGAAAGGAAGGAGTCACCCACCTACTATGTTTGCTTTCTTCCTCAACCCCTTTGTTTGGTCTTCTGTAAGGTACAGTCTGAGCATTTATCATTGCAGTCATGGCAGTCTTTGCTCCGGCTAACCACCCACATTTCTGTGTTTGGGGTGTTTTTTATTCAAAGAGCAGCAAATGAATCTCGTGAAACCTTTGATATTCCCTCGCTGTACTTTAAATAGCTATCATTTAATCTGTTATACATACACATTGCAAGATGGATGCTTTCATATGCGTACTGAATTAATTGTGCACTCTGCATCTCAGTGGGGAGCCAATGCCGAGCAGTGGCTGCTAGAAAACAAGTCCCATCTGAAAATTACAAGATTTTTCTCTACAAAACACACCAACACAGTTCTAGCCTTTTCTCAGTTATCATGTTACTTTCCTGACTTCACAAAAATCTTGATTTAAGTCCTTTAAAATATAAATGCTTGAGAGTATTTGATTACAATAAGAAATTATAATTTTCAGGTAAGTTTGTCAGCTTAGCACACTACCTGTTTTATTTTCCATGGCACACTAGTGAACTTGTTCACTGGCAAAAGTTTTCAAATAAGCAGGATCCTTTTAAAAAAATCACAAAACAAATTCTGAATGTGCAAATGCAGGACTTTATACAATCAAAGGACAGAAGCATAAAGCAGGACATAGGCCACAGGCATTCAATTAAAATGATCCAATGAATATGAATATTAAAGATGAGAATGAGCTGTCCATAAACCCTGTACAGAAATAATTCATTCTATAGTTTTGAATAATTAAATATTGGATAACCAGGAACTTCTTGAAGCAATTTGCAAATAACAGCACACAGAATTTCTAAATGCATTATTTTTAAAAACCCATCAAGCAAATTAACTGAGCACAAATGCAAGCATTTTTAAAATATCTCAGTATTCCAGCCTTTTCTCTGGTAAAGAACACGCTCATCTAGAGAGCAGGAATTCTTCCCAAGTCAAAACTTAGCTGAATGTATTTCTATTTACTTAGATATTTACCACTGTAAACTTGTGGCAGCCTGTAACCCTCTCCCAGGAGCCAGCGCCCTGGCCCATCTCTGGAGGTGGCCAGTCCCTGAGGTGCCTGGCATAGGCAGGGTGTGGGAGGGAGGCACATCCTCCGCACAAGCCCACGTGGCTCTTCCAGCCCACTCCAGGCCTGTGGGTCTCATGGTGTCTGCAGCTGCACTGCAAACCGTGTAGCAGCTGAAGACCCAGAAAATTCTGTGCCATGGGGTCCTGAATGTCACCTAATTTAACTGTTTAAGCCAGTGGTTCTCAATCTGTGGTCTGTGGACCCCTGGGGGGCCATGATGTCATCACAGGGGGTCCACAAAGGCTTAAAGCAGGGGTGGGGAATGTCCAGCCTGGGAACATTTGGTCTGGCCCACAGCAAGCACTGCACCTCCTTTTCCCATTAACAGATAACTTATTTCCACTTCTTTCCAAATTTGAAGACCCTTTATGAGAAAATGGAAATAAGTATTTGATGCAGTCTAGTGCTTTAAATCTCGAATTAAGCCTTGGTGGTCTGCAGCCACAAAAGGTATTTAAAGGGAGTCTGGGGTGAAGGAAAGGTTGAGAACCCCTGGTTTAAGCAGTGACCTTAAGACGTGGTGGTTACTGGTTGTACTCAGTCGTCCTGTCTCATGGCACTCAAACAACCCCAGAAATTTTCTCGTTTCTTTTGCTTTCATCCCAGTATAGGTGGCTGTCAATATGCTGCGCTGAAACACTTGAACTGCTAGTCACTGTCCACAAAGTGATGAGTGGCTCACTATTATTTATTCAGAATCACCAGGGGTGACCAGCTTTATCAGACTAACACATGAGCTGGGAAGGAGTTAGCCAGCACACAACCACATAACCAAGAGTTTACTGGGAGTGGGAAAGACATTGGGTTTTCTGGAGGATGACTGTGTATCAGACAGAAGTACTCAGTCCTGATCTCTTAGTTTCCCATGATGAACAAGGCTGAGGGGAAGGTAGATGTTTCCAGTCTTTTGTTAAGTCCAGATTTCCCTCTCTCCATCCAACAAAGGAAAAAAATCATGACTAACTAATCAAGAATGAGCTAACATGATAGAAATGTGCATCAGACAGGCACAGAAATGGAAATAGGCTTTGCAGATACTTAACACTGAAGATAAGACTTTGCAAAATACATCACAATTAAACTGGACAGAGCTGTTATGCAATTGCCCTCCAGTTTTACTGACCAGGTTATAAAACAACTGGGAAGATGGGGACAGATTTTCTGGTGGTATTTTACTACATTATTCCAGGGAAGTCAATAAAAAATCCCAATTTGCACTGACCAGAAACCCAGCCTGCAGACAATAAGCTAGAGAATGCTTCTCCAGGGCAATCACTGCTCACTGGCACTTCCCACGACAGAAAGAAGGTGCCTGCAAATGACAACCACACAATACCTTTAACTTCACATCTCCAGTCATCTTCAGCAGAACGGACCCTTTCCTGAAAATTTGTGGGCCTGTTCTGCCCCAAGAAGGACCACTGCTGAACTCAGAAAATGCAAAGAAAAACAGGGCTCTATCCATTGCTTCCCTTTCCTTCAGATTCAGATTCCCCTGACTGAATGGGAGAGGGCTGAATGGGAGCTTTCCCAGGCAAAAGTCAGGTGGTGTTGCTCTTGGCTGCCAGTGGTGCTGCGGGTGCCATGCTCCCTCAGTGCTCATGGCGACCAGGCAGCAAATCTGAGCTAGGTATTGGGATATTGATCATGCCAGTCCTCCGTGCATGGAACACCTGCACAGTTCACAGGGGAAAGTCTGCTCTTTGAGGGAGAGGTGTCCACCTACACCTGCACAAGTAGACAGGCATCTCTCCACTGACTGGCCATGGTACTGGCTTTTTGCATGCCAGTTATATTTCCTCCAGAGTATAACATTTATACCTTGGTGCAGTAGTTGACTACTCCACTCTTTGAGGACGGTAAGCAAAGTCCACAGCTGCAGAAAACCCACAGACCTGTGCTGCTCTTGGCAAACCAGCGCTCACCAGCAGAAGACTTTGCTTCCAATGAACAAGGTTTTGAGTAGCTGAGAATCCATTAAAAAACTCTTAGCAAATTCTGCAAGAGTTTGGGCCTTAGTCCTGGTGCCCACAGCTCTGACACCCTAGAATTCTGTATTTTCTTATTCTGTTCCTGTCCTGTATGTTACTCATAGTCTCTGCTAAACTGGACATAGTAGTACAAATGTTAGTTTTGTGCCATCCTACCAACACAGGATTCCTGGTGCTTCTGGAGGGTGTAATGTATTTCAAAATTCAAGATTGCAGCCAAATCTTCAGTTGCCATGTATTACACAGAACCTCTGGTACCAAAAGAAAAAACATACCCTGAATATGACAGTTTATATTTATTACATGTGGGTTTTAAACTTTTGTTTATAATTGCATGGTTGATGTACTGTTTTCATGAAGTTATTCATTTTATTCTGGTCCCTATTTTAGGACATGCTTTGACTTCCCATGTGAAGAGTTTTAAAAGCAGAAGTTTAATATTTAAAAAAAAAGCAATACAGAGGGGATTTGATTCTATTTTCCTTTTCACTTGACTTTGTTGAACATAGATGAATTTAAGGATCTGAAAAATGGAAGTGTGATATATAAACCCTTAACTAGTTCTAAATCTAGAATTCAGCAGGATGACCAGTATTCTTTACCACAATGATGTGCTCTTATGAAAATTAAACTTAAGTGCAAATTACGACATTATTTGCCAAACATGAAACCAACTCCTTAAAAAATACTAGAAGAAGTTTTCAAGAAGCTAGACAAATACTGGACAATAAACTTTTTCTTGCCCAGTCCCAGTTACTGTTCAACTTAGACACAGAGCATGATTTTTACACTCTATTGGCATTCTATATTCATGCTCAGAGCCTTAATGCCTCTGTAAATACAACACACTTTTATGTACGTTAATATTACTGCCTTCAAATGATAACAAAATTCACAGCTCATTAAGAATTTCATAGAAAAAACAGTATGTGCTTTTATATATATCCTTGCACTTTTCACTGGATGTAGGTATCCATGTCCAATTAATGTTACAGGACATGGGTCCATTTTTCACCAGCCGGTCTTAGTCAGAGACATGATTTTGCATGGGCTGTGATGCTTGCACAATGTTCAGCCAGTAGGAAGAGACAAGAGCTAAGCTCAACACACACACACCCCTCCCTGGAAAAAAAAAAAAAAAAAAGAATCAAACAAGCTGGATCAACTTTCTGAACCAGCTCACTGCATGACTCTTAAGGAAGCAAAAGACTCAGTGCAGTTAAGAGTTGGGGGGGCCAGTAGAGGCATTGGAGAAGGGAGGCCCCTTGGCAAATCCTTGGTGAGGAGACCCATCACCTGGCCATCACGTCATGACTGCTGCTGACCAAGGGGAGTGGGAGCCACCTATGTGCCACCTCCCTCTTTCATACAGTCACAAATGCTTGTGAGATGGGTGATGGATCAGCTCAGGAGAATGGTCTAGCTGACAACTAACACTATTTGGAGGGGGTGTGAGGGGTGAAGACAACTTCACACAGTGAAGCCAGGGTGAGAAGAAGACAGCACAGGTTAAATGGGCCACACAAAAGGTCCAGAGTCACCTCTGTCCCTGGGGATTGCTCCTAGTTGGTAGTAATGTATCCCATCCTTAAAATCTCTGCTGATTTTTGGGATAGGATACAGTGTTGTCCTACAGATCCTACAGATAGAATACAGTAGTGTCTTAAAAAACATATGCACACCAAGCAACATAACATAAAGTCAACAGCTTTGAACTGGAACAGATATGAATACTGTAATAAAAATAAATCCCAAGCTTCCAGGGGCTGTATGCAGGCAATGGCCTGCCATCCACAGGAATACAACAGCAGAAGCAGGTGGAAATCATTGTCAGAGTTGTCATTGACCCATAACTAATGCTGATCAAAACATTTTATCTGCTTTCCTACATACACCCAGGTGAAATTAGATCACCGCCTGAAATATTCATGAGTACACTGTTCATGCCCAAAGTGAACTATGTGGTTTCCTAACCAGTCACAGTGGTCCTTCATTTCTGAAAGTACCATCATGTTTGTTGTGCTAAAGATAAGCACATATTACTAGAAGGGAATGAAAAGGAAAATGTCCTTTCACTGGGTTATAAAGGGTAACATCTTTGTGACTGGGATATCAGTCTGGCATAAATAACAAAGAGAAAGTGATGCTATTGTGAACAAGTAGAAACAAGGTGTAGTTAAATTTACCTAGGATAAATCAACTACCCATGAGAAACCCTATGTAAACATGCTGTAGTTAAAAAATCCAGAGCTTTGTCTCTATGAAGAATGCTCAAGAGGATCATGAATTTACAGGAGTTACCTCTCATTTTTTTGGGCAATAGAAATGACCTGAAAAATATGCCCAAAGCCATAGAGGACATCTGCAGCTGAATAATCACATGTTTTCCATGTGCCCATAAAGCACTCTAAACTTGAGTTGTTATTTCTGTGATGGAAGTAGTAGTAAAAAAATCCATTTTAGCCATATCTAGTTATTAAGTGCATTTAACTGCTTCCACACCACCTTTCAGTGGAAATCCTTACTTCAAATTTAGTAAACTTCAAAGTTTATTTGGGTACGAAAAATAGGATTTAGTCATATTTTACTGAAATATTTTTATCCTTTTATTAGTTTTAACACTTTGACAAAATACTTCGCAAATTCCATTCTTTATAGGAGCTTTTTAGTAGAGTAGTGTGCAATTTAATTCGATAATTATATCCTGTTTTTTAACTACCGTATAGGGTAGAAAACTCACTGCCAAGCTCATGAATTTAGTTAGTGTTTAAATTAGTTTACTACAATAATATCTAAATGTGGCAATGTACAATAACTTTTACAATTGGGCCAGGCCATTTGAATGAAATGAAAGGATATGCATGTGCATACAGTACAGCAAACATTTGCAAACTGCTTGTTTGAAGTCACCAATGCACTTGCGCTCTCTACCGATTTAGTAAGCATTCTTGGTGTTGCTGTTGTCCACAGAACCGTGAGTACACCCTACTCTCAGTGCTTTGCTTATAAATGGGTATATGCAGCTGAAATGTAGAGATGAAACAGGGTTGTCCTTAATAAGATCGTACCTCTTTATTTCACTGTGTCCTGTGTCTTTGCATTTTTGCGTTCTTCATGTAACTTACTAATGTGTTTTCTTTCACCTGCAACAGTAATTCCAGAGACACAAATTTCAGAGGTGTTCACTTTTAAATGCACCTTATGTCCTGCAAAAATTGAGAACTGTCTCTAGTTTGTTTTTCTTTCTTCAAAATGGTATTAAAAGTAATGCCATTAGTTGGCCGCCTGGGCCCTAACCAGATGATTCACAATTCGTAGTTGGCATGCTTTGAGGATGTATTTTACTCAACAGCACTATGTTCTGCCGCTTCCAGGGGTTCAGTGTATGAATATTGCCACAATCTGGTATCCATGTGAATCTTTCACATAAATTTAGGAGAACTATATTGTAAATTAAGAGTGAATGAACATCAATTTCTGGTAACTGCTAAGGTAAGTTCAGCAGACTGGCTATGAGATGTTGAAGAGGACAAAAAAAAATACCAGTATACATTGTTTGGAAATAAGCAAATCTCACAACCTTGTGTTGTGCTATGCCACATGCAACGCTGGCCAGAGACTCATCTGTACCATGAAAAACAGATCTCCCTTTGTTCAATGAGAGCATTTAACTAAGCAGCAGAAGAGCCTGGAGACAATCCCTGGAAAAACAGAATCTGGAGTCATAACTTTAGTACCATTTCGTGCAACGTAATTTGAAATCATACAGAAGACTCAGCTGTTTCAGCTAACCTTCCTGTGAGAATAATATTCACTCCTTTCCCACAGAACAGGAGACCTTTATATTCCATCCTGACAGCTGGACAATCTCGTTAGCACACTGTATGCACCACAGGTACTGACTCCCAGCAGTTCTTTTTCCACCGTCACTAATAAAACTCTACAATAACATCTTGAGCTGCTTATCCCGCAGTGGTTTATCCCCCATACACCAACTCAATCCCTGGTTAGATGTCATACTCCAAGATCCTTGCTGCAGCTGAGCCTGCCTTTGTACAGCCAGTGGTTCAAAATTCCCCCTTAACTCCCTCAGAAACACTCAATTCCAATATGGAGAGAACGGAACATTTAAGAACAGTTGCATAGATTGCTTTCTTCTCAGCCACAATTCCAGTCATTCTGTCCACAGAGGGAGTGATGAAATTTTCTGACATCAGCGATAACTGAAATGAGTTTGTCAGGAGAATTTCTGGCCTTGATGCATTGAGTGTTAAAACTTCCACGAAAATAAGGACACAGTTATACCCTGGGTTTTTCAGAACACATTTATTTTCTGCTTGTGCCAAGCCTGTATAATTCCTGTAAGAGGAAGTTTAGTCTACATGGAGACTGACTTCCATAGGCTACAGCTGTTCGTGACTTTTTCTCCAGAATTTCAGTCCCCTCCCTGTGTTCTGCCAACACTGTGGTTTAGTGCACTGAAGATGAACAGAGAATGGGCATAAATAACCAAAAGCAAGTGAGGCTCATTCACAATTTACCTTTTCTTCTCAGACATCCTACTCCATGCTTCAGCTAAACAGAACTGGAAAACACCTGGTGGCTTAGAAACTCATTCCCTGTCTGATTGAAAATCCCTCCTTTTTATCTGCTGGCAAAAGGAAGAAATGTCTCTGGTACTCTCAAACTGTCAATAGCACACTCACAATCATGACATTTGATGATGTGAATGAGTCTTCACTGAGCTATTTGATTTATAAATCTGATTTATGCCATAGAATCATGGAGTGGTTTGGGTTGGAAGGGAGCTTAAAGATCATCTAGTTCCAAGCCCCCTGCCATGGGCAGGGACACCTTCCACTAGACCAGCTTGCTCAAAGCCCCGGCCAAGCTGGCCGTGATCCTGATGCCCAAGCCACCAGGTATATGTTCATTAATATTCCAATGAACAAAAACACATACACAGCTGCAAACGATGAGTGTTTTCAGTAATGCTTCTTGGATTTACTGCATTTACCAAACATTACAAAAAGGATAAAATCAGGAAAAAAAGTGATAGGCAGTACACAACAGACTTTATGAAAAATTATGAACATTTTGTACATTTCATTAAAACTCTGCCTGAGGCATTTCCCACCAGTATTTACACAAAAATTAAATGAAGAAAAAGATTCTGTCAAATGAGGGAGGCAGCTCTCACGACATGTGCTTTTGCAAAATAGTTTGTAATATCGAAGAAGCATATTTCAGCACAGCTTTAGTTCATCAAGCTTCAGATGTGTTTGTTGCCTGAAACGACCTATGAACCTCAAGCTTCAGTATGTTAATGTGTATAATACATGTATTTGTCAGGTGTTTACAACCAGGGGAGGAAATCAGCACAGCAGCTATCACCAGGCTCAAATCTGCTTCCACTCCTTTGGTATAACTTAGGAAAAACTCCAGGAAAAAGACTCATGTGCTTTTACCTTATAAAATTGATCTGAGTGGAGACCTGAAGACTGAGGTACAATACTGCCTGCCAGAAAGCATAAAGTTATTGCCCGTGCCAAACACGCTGGGCATGAGGAGGGAATTCCCTTGCCCTAAGGTACGTTGGCCCCTTCTGTCTGTTCAATAGTGTAAATTTCAAACAAACGTCAGAATGCATCATCTGAAGGTATCCCAACAATAACTATTTCTAAAGAGTTTGGCACCATATTCTGCAAACAAAAGGCATTTTTAAAAAATGCTGGAAACTTCTGCTGATAAATTCTCTTTATTCCCTTCCTAAATAGCAAGTGTTTTATTCCCATCTTCTGCTCTTATTTTCTCTTTCTGCTCTTGGGTGAAAAATATGAATGATGTTTAGGATTTAGATTATCAGAGAGTACTACTGTCTTCTTGTTCTCTCTTCCTTTTCCTTTTTTTTTTTTCCTATTCCTTTATGTGGGGGGAGGGGGAACTCTGTTATTTCTAGGGCAGAAGCAAAAATTTTGAAACAACACATTTTCTGAAAAGCGTTTCACTGGGAAAGAAGAGGAGGACAGAAAGTTGTATCTTCAAAAAAGAAGTTCCCATTTTTGAATTTTTGAAAATGCAAATGAAAAATATTTCAGGTAGCAATGAAACTAGATGTGAAGGTTGGGTTGAGAAGAAGTGGTGAGAAATGTTCACTTACAAAATTCACTCAAATAAACAAGTCTCTGTGGTGGGTTATTGTACATCCCTTACAAGATGAATTTGAGGGTTTTCATGAATCTTTCTTTTTGCAGGTGACAGGAGAGAAGATATTTAGCTCCACACTAGAAAACAGGAATGTTTTGTCATGAGATTCCCAGCCTAATCTTCAGTTCTTTGATGGGGACCTGTAAACAAATCTTCAGAATTCCCCTGAAAAGCTTCTTTGTCAGATCAGGAGCTGAACACTTGAGACAAAGAAGGAGCATGTTGTTTGTGCAAGTTAGAGGGAAATCTGATACTCATCACAAAATTGCCAAGTAAATCCCACCTAAACTGAGATTAAAGGGTTTTTGCCTTTTGTCTTCTGATCTAGGATTCTTGTTTCTTCCTGGGTGATTTTCATTAAAAATTGTAGCCAGGCAGTGGAGAACTCAGAGTCACTGATGTTAGAAATGAACCTTGATCTACAGTAGAGGCAGAACAGAGACTTCAGCTCTGATCTAAAACATGCAAATACCAAGGAAGCCTGGAGAGAAAGTATCTGCCATTTGGCTTCCTAGACAGATGCAAACATCTTCAGGATGTATATCAGCTCTGAGGACTTTGACATCTTGTGAAGCCCCCTAGCTATTTGGAAGGTTTGCAGAACTTGCAAGAGGCCCTTCTGCCTTTCCCAAAATCCACTGCAACACCTCTAAAAACCTCCTAGTGTGTGATCTCCTCCTGCTTCTGCTTCCTCCAGTTGTGCCACACCTCCCAGAGGAGGGAGGGTCCAGCTGAGGACATGCATTCTCCCTGATCAAACTCATTTGTCTATACAGCTTGTCAACCTCGTCAAGTGCTGGACCCTCTGCAGTCACCCTGGTGGGCACTGTGCTTCTCAGTTCACAGCTATTTGCAGGGACCCTCCTTCAACTCTTCAGCAGTAACAATAATGGACAGACTTTTCCTCCCAAGTGGGCTGGTCCTTCAGGGTTTCTGCTATCTAGAGCTATGACCTTGGCCATGAGATTGTGATGTTCTCGTATGTTTTCAGTGAACATCTTTAATGTGTATACTTGCAATTTCTCCTCAGCCACCCTGTGCTGCATAGCACAGCTACAGATCTCTTGAACAAACACAGCCTGCCCTCCGTTTTAAAGATATCAGGATGGCTGTGCTCTGAGACCAGTCCATGCTGTGATTTAATCTACCACAAATCTCTGCAGCCACTGACTCTAGTCCTTTTCCACCAGCTCTCATGTGCTAGCAGTGGGATTCCTACAGACCATATCAGGGAACTAATCTTGTTGCAAGCTATTCCTGTCTACACTTTTGGGGTTAGTTTGAAAATGGATCATTTCCCTGCTATAAATTTAGATGTAGCTTCTCAAAAGTCTGTGCTAGCTCCATAGAGTCAACGGCAACTGGAGAGTAGCAGGCAAGACAACTTTCTGCAGCAGCCCAGATTTACCTAATTGCAATGACTGTGCAGGCAACATCTTAATTACCCTAGTTTAATACGGCAGAATCAGGACTAAAGCTAGCAAGTGGACTGCACGTTGCACTTGTGTATTCTCCAAGAGTGCTTTGCACCTGTCTGTCTTGTAAGCTCCAGCCCTGATCCTGTTTCTCCATATGTTTATGCATGGATTTTTTAAAATGTGCACAGTTCTACAGAATAACTCAAGTCTGAGAAAGATTACCCACAAAGAAGGGAGACGTCTGAGCAAAGCATCCAGTGGAAACCAGCCACATAGTCTCATCACAGCAGAGAAGGGTACTGACATGCACTGGGTTGTGGTGGGGGGAAAGGGAACAGTGGAAGGTTGCTGGAACACAGTGAGGGCCAGGAATATGAAGTTAGTAATTTGGGGCCAGAAGGGAAAAAAACAAATCAACAACTCAACTGCTCCAAGGAGAAAAGTTTGAGAATGTGGTCAAGGACCTCAAACTCGGGTGAGACAACATCAGTCCTCAGCCAAGAAAAACTTAATATTCCCATTGCAGGAATGTGATGCACAAAGCTGCCGATGAGATGTTGGAACTTGGGTCTCCGGAGAAGGACTCTTGTGCCTTTAGAGGAACATCAGTAACCTCCAGGGGTGTCTGGTTGACCCAGCTTCAGCCAAAGATTCAACATGAATGTAGTGTCACATATTCTTATTTACCTATCTGCCTCAGTTTGATGGTATTGACAATTGTGTGAGATCACAGGATGATTCAGTTGTGCCTAGTTCATTTGTGCATCCTGTTCTCTCAGCACTGAACTTTCATTCATCGAGCCTTCTGGGAAACAGTACTTTTAGATCAAAAGCCTGATTCTTTGACAAAAATACTATTAAAACCATAATCAGGGTCAGACTCACAAGAAATGGTATTTTTTGCAAGTGTTTCCTTCCCCAGGAGTGTTGATTTCAACCAAGATTTTTCAGAACTCACTCATGGTTTGGTTCCTAGACAATGTACGTTTTCAGGAGGTATGCTAAGTCACTTTCTCCAGCAGTCCTGAACCCTGCATGAGAGCAGCCATACATGTATTCATCATCGTATTTATTTCATCCTGTACGTTTATCTGAAATTAAATGCAGTTGAGTTGCACATCTGAGCATGATGGTGAGGCAGCAGTTTTACAATTCATTTACTGATGTCTTCAGTGGCAATGTTGGACTAAGAAGTTCCTGCATGCACCAGCATCTGCTCACTGGTAGTTGGTGTTTCACACTAGGCTTTGCCCTGTACCACCAGTTGTGTCAAGAGAACTGACTATCAGGCCATACTCTAACCAAGGTCACTCAAATGGTTTGGCCTGAAAAGAGCACCAACTCTTTTTTCGCAGAGTCACAGAATGGTTGAGGTTGGAAGGGACCTCTGGAGATCACCTAGTCCAACCCCCCTGCTCAAGCAAGGACACCTACACCCAGCTGCCCAGGACTACGTCTGGATGGCTTTTCAATATCTCCAAGGATGGAGACTCCAGAACTTCTCTGGGCAACTTCTTCCAGCACTAACTTTTCAAACAGTTAGTAGCCAGTCTGATAGCATTAGAATAATTCTATCAGTTTATCTTTTGGGGAAGAAAATGGCAGTATGGAGGCAAAATGGTCACTACAAACACTTGAGATTGGCTTTGCCTCCAAGCCGTCATGTTGTGGAGCCATACTAAGTTTAACCAGCACTTTTTTTTTCAGAGTTCTTATGTTTGGATGGAGGAGGAGGAAAAACAGATAGCAAGAAACATCCACTTAAATCTAACATCTGACCAGCTACATTTCATGACCCTTCAAAGTAATTTGCTTATCTACCTCAGTTCAGATAGATTCTGCAAGGAATTAATCACAAAGGCCTCATATTTTCAGTAGGTGTACTTTACCCATTCATTTTCAAAAGAGAAATAATTCACAGTCTGGCTTCCTACTGTGTGCAATTTGAGTTTTCTTTGCACTGAGGGGAAAAAAAAAATGAAGACAATGCTATTAACTATTCAGTAATACAGAAAACGATGCTGCAAAATGGTGAAGAAGTCATTTATATGCAGAGAAACAGCCAATATATGAAATGATGCTTCTACCTCTGTATGAGTGAAGGGCATCACTCACAGCAGAGCTTCATTTCTATGTAGGCAGTGAAATAAGAGACCAACTTTTGAAAAAAAACTCAAGATATTGACTTCCTATGAGTGGGAGCTTCTCTGGCAGAGGGATACCTATTCAGGTTTTGAAGCAGATGAGAAATACTTTGATATCTCTGAGGACCTGGGCTAGTCTGGCCATAAGTTCTTCTGCCTAGGGTATGTGAACTTCAAAATATCCTGCTCTTTTTAGGTTCTGAAGAGGAACTAATCTTTTGGGAAAATGTGGCTTGCATCTGAGTCAATTAGAAAATAATTTCAGATTCCAATTAGAACATAAAAACTATAGGATGAACTTCTAGCATGTTCTATTTAATGCACAGCTTGTCAAATAAGGTGAGGCCGCACCTCGATGACTGTGTTCAGTTTTGGGCCCCTCACTACAAAAAGGACATTGAATGACTCGAGCGTGTCCAAAGAAGGGCAACGAAGCTGGTGAAGGGTCTGGAGCACAGGTCGTATGAGGAGCGGCTGAGGGAACTGGGGTTGTTTAGTCTGGAGAAGAGGAGGCTGAGGGGACACCTCATCGCCCTCTACAGCTACCTGAAAGGAGGTTGCAGAGAACTGGGGATGAGCCTCTTTAACCAAGTAATAAGTGATAGGACAAGAGGGAATGGCCTCAAGTTGCGCCAGGGAAAGTTTAGATTGGATATTAGGAAACATTTCTTTACAGAATGGGTAGTGAGGCATTGGAATGGGCTGCCCAGGGAGGTGGTGGAGTCCCCATCCCTGGAGGTGTTTAAGAGTAGGGTCGACATAGCGCTGAGGGATATGGTGTAGTTGGAAACTGCCAATGCTAGGTTAAAAGTTGGACTAGATGATATTCAAGGTCCTTTCCAACCTAGATGATTCTGTGATTCTGTGAAATACAGAGGAATTTATTTACAATATACCATCATCCCCTTTTCTTTTTCTTCCCAAAATGGGAGAAGATGTCACAGAAGATGCAAATGCATAAAGTCCCTTACAGTCTAACAAGCAGGCACATATGCATTATATAAATCTACTTACATATGCATACAGGATTCTTAGATAAGAACCACAGCCACCTGAACATATGGCAAAGCCGTGGGCAAGTTTGCATTCAAAAGAAATGGAGGTCAGTAGAAAATAGAGCAATGCTCAGGGGAATTTTACAGCCTAGACAGCTTGTCAGCACCAAAGACAGCCTGCGCCCACAGGAGAATCAAAGGTATCTACTACCAGTCATGACAATGAAGTTCTAGATAACTGGCTAACCTGGGAGTCAGGAGCTTGTGCAGGGGCACAGTGCGGCTCCACACTTAAGCATGTGTTGGTTGTAGTAAATCTTGAAGGCAGTAAGGCCACTCATTAACATTGAGTCAGATGCGTTTATGCTCCTGGCTCACCCAAAGCCTGGAGAGTATCAGCTGGTGTGAAATGCTACTGTGCTCTTTCAAACCAGATGGGCAGATCACCAACACAGTTATTAGATCAAAAATACAAAGAAAGCTGAGTGCCTTACGATTTACCCTCCACCTTCCTATCAGATAAGGACGCACCAGAGGACCCAGCTACCAACGCTGCCCCTTCTCACTCCACCAGTGACAGAAGCATATGGCAGAGTACAGCCAAATGAAGCGAGAAGTTATGACAGGAAAGTTTTCAGTGTTAAAATTCTTGGAGACGTAAGAAACGCCTGGGAAATGGCAATCCCACTGCTCAAGTTTTTCCTGCAGAGCTGAATTTTTTATTTCAGCATCTTAAAATAAAAATGTTTATTCTCTTTCAGGAGTTTGTCAGACGCCCCAGCAGCAGTAGTAGAAAGCTGCTTTAGAGCCTGGATACCTACTAAGGAATCTGTATAAACCCATCAGAGGCTAAGCTTTGCTCAGAAATGACAGTTCAGTGGAGTGGATGTGATAGGAGTCACAGAAGTATGAGCTCAGTCCTCCCCCCAGAGAGCCGTGCCTGAGATTATAGACCCCGGGGAAAAAAACCTTTGTCATTGCCTTGCGTATTTTCTTGGAAGGTGTGTGTCCAATAAATAGAAAACAGATGCTGCTGAATATTTGATTACTTTACTCACCCCTCAGCATCCACAAATGTTTTACATTTAATGGGCCCAGAAAAAAAAATCATTCTATCCCTGTGCTTTTGAAACAGCAAGAGATGGGTCTGTTTAACACCCTGTGACAGAGGACTTTTATATGTACAGTTCCTTTTCTTGAAACGGAAAAAAAAATAATTATCTGACTGAGAGTTCACTGAAGAAAAGGCTAGATAGGGAAAAATTCGAGCTTGACGTTAATCATAACATGATTTTACAGGCTTGGAACTTAAAAAACAGGAGTAAAATGACTAAATGAATAGAATGAAAAGTAGTTAGAAAAACCTCTACACGAAAATGCTAATAAGTTTTCAAATAAAATTTGAAAAATTTATTGGTTTTTTTAAGAAATTGTTTCTTTCAGTCTCTTTCTTCATGAAGTCCTTCTGAGCCTCTTTCTGACATTGTCATGGATCAAGTACACTGTCTTTCACAAACAGCACCCAATGCTACACTCTCCAAGCCCAGAAAAAAAAAGACTTCCTAGTTTTGTTGAGAACATACAGAGCTAGACTGTCATGAGCTTGCACTGCGCAGCAGAAACGTTCCTGAGAGTCCAGCCCTCACTGCCTGTGGAGAGGCTGATCTCTCTCAAAAGTAAATTATTAAGGAAATACTTTCCAAAAGCTTCTTCTGAACCTCATCCTCTCTGTACTGCTGAATGGAACACAACATAAACAAAGACAATACAATTAAGCATTCTGCGATGAAGATACAAAGTTTCTTTGAGCTGTTCTTACCAACACAGTTAAATGGGCAGAATTCACTGCCCAGACTATTAGAAAGCCTTGGGTCTAGGCAATTAGTCTTCTGCAAACATCACTCACAACTGTAGTTTATCCGTTCATTGATCCAGAGGGATGTACTTTGAACTGAGTTTTAGCTTATCCGTTCAGCTGCACTGCCAGGAGTATGGCACCGTACCACGGAACAAGGCTGTGCAAATAGAAAACTTTACACTTTGCATAGTCATCGGATGCTAAACTGATGAATGCCACAGAAATATAGAACATGAAAACAAAAAATTATATTTTCTTTTTCCTCCTGTAACGTTGATATGGAGTCTGCTGATGACCATCTCAAACTTGGTTCTTCTCTCAGGATTAGGGTAAAATCACAGAATGGATGTGGGTGGAGTGGACGTTGGGGCAGTTTATGGTCCGGCCTCCTGACCAAAGCAGGGTCAACCCTGGGGTCAGACCAGATGCTCAGGGTTTGTCCAGTTGGGTATTGAAACCCCCAAGCACAGAGATGGCAAATGTCTTTCTGGGAAACTGCCAGACTGTCCTCATGGAGGAAAGGTGGCCATTGGTCATGGGCCTGAAATCCCCAGCTACAGCTGATGCTGAGCGCCTGCAGGGGCGGGACGCCCACTGTGACATCAGCGACGGGCAGAAGCTGACATCACCGAGCAGTGGGCTGTGATGTCAGCAAGCGATGGACTGTGATGTCACGTCCCTCATTGCTTATATTTGGGCGCCGGCTGAGCCCGGCCCAGTCTGGCTCGTGCCTGGAGTCCTGCCGAGCATGCCTGCGAGGTCTGGAGGGTTGAGCGAGGCTGCTCCCGGTGCTGGGTGGTGCTCTGGGGGCTGCTGTCGGCAGCTCTCGGTGCCCGTCCCGGAGCCATCCCCTGGGTTTCCCCGGCCCTGCCTGGGTCAGGCAGCCAGGCACTGCCGGGTGCTTGCAGCAGCGGAGGTGAGATGTGCGGGGAAGCGTCCCCCGGGGTGGGTGAAGGCGCTCAGAGAGCCAGAGGGTGTCCTTCGCAAGGGGCCTGGGCATTTCTTCCTCCCCTCCCCTCCCCGCACCGGACAGTGAGTGACGCCACCCCTTTTGCAGTGTGTGACGCCAGCAAGGGGGACCAGGTCCTCATCAGCTCTCCCCAACCTGCTGCGGCGCATGAACATGGCCATGGAGACAGAGCAGATCTGTCCCATCTGCCGTGATGCCGTGAAGGGTACATATGAAGCCAGAGTGCCCAATCTGCAAAGAACGGGTAGAGAAGGTCCAGTTTCCTGTGGAGGGAGAAAATGACTGGCTACATTTAGTCATAGAAGCTGAAGTGTTGCCAGACACCAGCAGCCAGGCAGGCACAGCTCCCAGTTGCCCGGCCGAAAACAGCCCCCATCACCCCATGGCATCCCCTGCACCTTCTCCACAAAGGACACTGTCCCCAGATGAGCAGGGGACTGCAGGGCCAGAGGCAGAGCCAGTGGGTGGCATCCTGCCCAAGGTCTGGGCAGAACTTTTCCAAACAGATCATCTCCTGAATCCCTTGCTGCCCTGGCTGCGCCTGGAGCTGTGGTCAATATGTGGGCCCTGGTGGTGGCAGGTACGTCGTGCAGAGGCCAACATCCTGCACACCCTGTGCGTCAGCGGCCCGGTTGCGGAGGCCATGGTCCAGCTGCTGCAGCCTGACCTTGGGGAACAGGCAGCACCTCTGGTCCATGGTGTCATCAATATCATTGCGGACCGGTACAGCCAGGATGCCCGGGGGCTGCTGCTCTCCCGTGCTGTGTGGGAGGAGGACGACAGCTCTGCGGCTGGCTCCAGCTCCACCAGCTCCAGCTCCACCAGCCCCAACCCCACCATCTCCCGGTGGGGGACTCCCCGCTCCCTCCCGTCGTCCTCCAGCAGCTCTGCAGGCTCCAACGGGGAGGAGGAAGCCGGCAAAATGGAGGCCGCATTCCACGGGGGTCCTGGCTGCCCCCCATCTGCTCCTGTCCTGGCAGAGCAGGAGCAGCCCCAGGAGGAGCCGGGGCAGGCGGCGGTGGCAGGTCCCTCTGCCCAGGGCTGCAGCCACAGCCCCTCCGCTCCCAGCCGTGGCAGGGACCGCTCAACTGGGAGGTCCTGGCGCCCCCTGAAGAGGAGGGCCTCCAGCCCCCACGACTCTCCCCAGCCCTGCAAGAGTCTGTCTCACCAGCAGCACTAGCAGGGCTGTAGCAAGTCTTTTTTCAAGGAAAAGACAATAAATCGCTGTTTGTCTGACCCCGTCTCTGGGTGCAGCTTTCTCCCTCTTCTCCTGGTGCCTCTCCCTGTCCCACCTGCCCCACTGTGGGTGACACTCGCCTGCTGGGGGGCATGACCATGGGCCCCCAGAGGCCCAGGGCCTTGCCCGCGGTGCCTCCTCCTGCAGAAAATCCTGCTGCAGCCACCCACCCGCCACGCAGAAGATGCCGAGGGCAGAGCGGGCAGGAGGGGAAGGTGGTTCTGTCACAGGTCCGATGGGGACCCGACTGGGCAATCCAAGGGTCGGGGTGAGCTGTAACCTTGCCCCTTCCAGCACTTGTCTCTGCACCCCACAGAGGGTGACACAGCAGGAACCTCTCCAAGGTGGGGAGATGTTTGTCTGCGGGACGTGTCTGTGCCTGTGCTGGGGTGTTCGCGTATGCCTGTGCAGGGCTCAGTTTCGGGCATCTCTGGAGGCAGTGAAGAAGCCCACTGTGGAAGGGAGTGACCTGCCAAGGAACAGGCTGAATAACCCCTGAGCTCCCCTGTTTCTCATGCTGCTCATGCTCAACAGCTGCTGACAGCAGCAGTGCTGCAGCGCTCGCACCTGGCCTGCTAGCTGCTGGAGGAGCGAGTGTCACAGCTCTTTTCCCTGCGCACATGGCCTGCGGATTTGTGATGCTGTCATCGTGGAGAACTTTCACATTTTTCTGCTGCTGGTTTCAGCAGCTGGCACGTTCCATGGCGGTAGGAATCAGGGCAGCGGGCTCCTCGGTAGATGCCCGATTGTTTCTCTCCCAGAAGACAGCGTTTGGAACACTGCTCAGTACCTCAGACTCCTGCCTCCTCTGGCCGTGCCTTGGCATCCAGAGGAGCCCAGCTACTTTCACGGGAGCTGTGAGAACAGACACAGACACACATATGCAGAACGGGGCTGTTAACAGATCTCATCCCAGCACTGTGCAGAGAAGCAGTTCCCGAGGTGAACCGGTGTTTACACCCTGGGAGAGGCTTTGTCAGCTTTCTGCCCCTGCCTCTGAGGGGCTTTGGTTTAGCAGAGCGGTGACCTGAAATCAAGAGGGCCGGACTGGTTCTGACAGGGAAAGGACTTTCTCAGCGTCATCCTCTATGCACACATGAAGCCATGCTCACCCTCCCTCGGTGCCCTGGACTGTGGGAAACAACTACTTGCTGTGATGTGGGGAAAGCAGGAATGGCTGGTTTCAGCAGAGGCGAGGCCTGAGGGTCAGAGCTTCTTCCACAGCTCTCCCGCTTCTGCTTTCCCGGCCGAGGAACTGATGGATGCTCCGACGTCAACGTCTCTGTCCCAAGGAGCAGCTCAGCAGTCGACACGAACGCCCACGGGCCTCATCACAGTTATCACGCTGGGGGGTGTCGGCTGTGCCGACGGGAAATGTTAAACAAGGAGAGGTGGATGTGCCCTGAAACCCAACTCTGTCACGCTGGCAACGTCTCCAGGTGCCGTTCCAAATGCAGGTCGGGGTCTTGTGAATCCTCTTGATGTGAAGTGCCCCCGGTGCCCTTCCCTGTCCCTGGGGGCAGTCCGTTGTTTAAGCCGCGTAAGGAAAACCTGTGTCCGTGGCAGGAAGGAAAGAAATCATCACTAGATTACTGCCTGGCTCCCCAAAACATCACCCAGGGATACATTTTCGCAACCAACTCCTGCTCTTTCCCCACCGTGTGCCACACACAGGGCTGTCGCTTGCACCACTGCCCTCCCGTCACAGTGGGACAGGACAACCTCCGATCCTAAAATTTGCCTACGTGTCTTCTGTGCGCAGGCACCGACCTCCACTAACTGCCCACAGGCACTGGAATAGCAGCGACAGGCTGCAGGGCGTCACTCTGTCCATACTCTTAATTCCTTCCCAAGACGCCTCCAGCTCATGGCGGGTGCCTTTGCCAAACCATCGCTGCCTCCATCACCACATCAAGTTGGGTTTTTTTCAGTATTAAATGTCTCAACCATCTACAATGAATCTTTGTGAGATTTGTCTTCTAAGCAGTGTGGATGCTAGGGCAGTATGCTCCAGATAGGCCCACAGTAGCATTTCAGCCGATCAGGATCTCGGGAAACGGTTTCTGCACGTCCGTGCCTTTCTCTTGCTTGCACAGCAGAGGGAGGCATGAGGCCCATGGGGGGATGAACATGCCCTTCCCTCGTCCTTGAGAAAGCACTGTGAAAACAGGAAAGAGATCAGTTCATGGAGGACAGAACATTCTTCCAGCGTGCCACATAGAGTCCATGAAAATGGCCGGCAAAATCAAATAAGTGAGGCAGAATATATGTGTCATAAATGTACAGCAAATCTGAATCACTGGCAGTTAGTAAGGCTGCTGGGTTCTGGTGTGGGGTCTTTTGTCCCTGTCGCGCTGTGTCTTAGGCGACAGTTTAATTGCATGTCACGTGACTGATCTGATGCTGAGACAGAATACCCGCTAAAGAAGTTTAGGTCTGCAATAGTTTCTTCCGTTACTCCAATGCTGTTAGGATTTCCTCGCGTCTCACTGCTGAGGAAAATGGTAATTACAAGCATGTCTGAATTCACCTGTCCAAAGCCACTGAACACAGCCTTTTATACACAGGAACCTGGTAGAGAAACTCAGCTATGGTGCAAGAGAAGTAATCCTTGGGCAGTTTTGCGTTCCTCATGCGGGAAGAAAAGTTTGTGCTCGGAGTGCAAAAAGGATATAAAAGATCAGGAATATAATTTTTTCTACCAAAATGGAAGCTGCATCTCCTTAGTGTGATAGAGCAGTCATGGCATCAGTGGAGACACGTACAGGGAGGTAATCCCTGTTTCGAACAACGAGTCTGAAAGTAGTAAGTCCAGCCAGGAGAAGCAGAACGAACTGGATGGAATTGGGACAGGAACAAGCTTGGGCCCCTGCACCTCAGCCCGTGGGTGCCATCTTGTGGGCAGGCGGCCATTAGCTGCGGCCGAGCTGGTCACGACCGCTGTTCTCTTGCGAGGGGTCCCGGGTGCCCCGGCAGGAGCAGCGGCTGGGCCTGGGCTCCTCAGGCCCCTCAGGCTCCTCAGGCCCCTCAGGCTCCTCAGGCTCCTCAGCTCTTCAGGTTCCTCTGGCCCCTCAGGCCCCTCAGGCCCCTCAGGGCCAGGGTGCCGGCTGCCTCTGCTGAGGGCTGTGGGAGTTTGTGTGTGCCCCGTGAGCTTGGGGTGCAGCTACTGGCTTAACAGCCCTGCTCCGCAGAGGGTCCAGGGTGAAGCACAGCTTTGGTGGTAGCAACAGCTTCGTTGGGTCACCACTGGGCCCAGGGTGCCTGAAGGACCTGCCTGTCCCCGCAGCACGGGGTGGCGGTGGTTTGGTCACCTCTCTGGTGGGGCATGGCCCGAGGGGCAACAGATCCTCGGCCACAGCCTGCCACGTCCCAGCGACTTGACGCACCAACTGCGAGACTGCCAGACGTCCCGGGAGGACATGGGGTGCTGTTGCTGTGAAGATGCACATTGCAGCTCCTACATCCTTCTCGCTGTCATAAAATGAACCCTCAGAATTTGAAATTCATGCCTACATTTTGACTCTCACTTTTCCCCGCTACCCACAGTAGTAGAATGGGCTTTCCTTCGCCAGAGTGTTATAGGGTAGAACCACTCATTTAAAGTCAGACCATGAGATCTGAGTTAATGGATTTATGGCTGCAGGCAAATAACTAGGTTGCAGACCGGTCCTTTGCCGAACGTCAGTAATTGCTGCACACGGCATGTGCAGTGCAGGAAGCCAGTAAAAGTTTCAGAGCGCGCTGTGAGGAATGGCTGGATTTCACAATTGGTGAAGGGGAGTTGCCCGAGAGATGGCCAAAATGCACACAGAAACTGGAGGGGAGCGCTACAGACGTGCTGGGAAGTGGAGTCGTGCAAGGAGAAGAGCACCAGCCTAACCATGCCTGGAACATCGTTTCAGTATGACACTGCCTAAATGATGCTGCCCAAAGTACCAAACCTGGGAACAGGTGCAGCCAAGTTGGGACCAACGGGGAAAAAAGTAATTAGGGCTGAGTTGTTTATTTTGGTAGGAAGCTGGACTGGGGAAAGTGAGGTACAGGGGCATCTGAGGGGGCTGCAGAGAAGACACAGGCAAGACCTTGGTGACTGGAATGAAACACCGATGGTGAGCAGGGTATCAAAGCCACCATCTCCGTGAAAACCACATACCTCATTCCTCTGGCTGCCTTGTTCCCAAGAAAATGTCAGGGAAAGTGTATTGTTCCAGCTGATAGCAGATTTCTTTTTCTCTTCTCTCTTCTCATTTACTGACCAACCCACAAACGCTGAACCCGATGATAGCCGAAAACAAGACATTGGTGGCACCGATGCTGGAGTCTCGCTCTCTCTACTCTAACTTCTGGTGTGGCATCACCCCCCAGGCAAGTGACCGGGTGAATGGTGCTGGCTGATTGTGCAAGCTGTGTTTTCAGAGGCCTCCCGCCTTGGGTCTGTGAAGCAGTGGGCATTGTTTCTGTTCTGTGGGCTTTCCCATCTGCTTTTGGAGCGTCCTCCTTCTGAAAAGAAGCCGCTGTATCTCTGAGGCATGCAGAGGTGAAGTTAGTGTGTAGAGAATATAGTGGTTGTCATGCAGTCATCTCAGCTTGCACCTCTCAGTGGCAATCTTGGGTGGGTGTCTTTGGGAAAGGTCCGTGTGTTTGTAGGGAGTCTGGGAATAAGGGTAGAGAGGACACTGCAGACTATCAGTGTTTTTCAGGCTTTGTTTTCTGACCGAGCTGTAGGTATGAGCTAAGCAGTACATGCTCCGCATCGGTTGTGCAGGCACATAGCTGAAACTTGCTTCCGTATCTGAGAGTGCTCACTTGAAAAAGCTGAATCTGGAGGAAGCTGAGCTTGCTTAGCCAAAAGTCCTGGGAAGTGATAATCCTACTAACTACATAAAAAATACTGATATACTCACCAGAATTTATGTGAGGAGGTTACATCTGTTTGTGTAAAGGCCTTAAAACTCTTGATACATAATTTGAGAGTAGCTTTCCTGTATAGTGATGCTAATCTGCGAGGAATTTGCTTTTCTTTCTACAGCTCTCCATTGTTTATTTTTCTGACGCATGAACAAGATTTCTGTAGTGGGGCAACACCCTTTGCCTTGTAGGGAGTGCGTGTGCATGTGTGCTAAAGTGTGTATGTAAAGGGTACTGGGTGTAAAGGACAGAAGTGCCGAGCCTAGAAATTAGCTTCATGTTACTTTCTCAAATCACATACTGCAGAAAGTATCAGATACAAAAATATTGTGTAGTAGAAATAGCAGCATTTTTAGAGCCAGAACAAGGTTGAGCTATTACTTTACAAGTTGATGCACATCACTGTGGTGTGTTGACCCTGGCTGGTAGGTAAGCCCCCACCCAGTCGCTTGCTTGCTCCCGCCCAGCGGGATGGGGGAGGAAATTCAAAGGGAAAAAGCAGAACAAAACCCCAAACTCAAACCCAAAAGCAACTGTCATGGATTGAGATAAAGACAGTTTAATAGCTGAAGGGGGAGAAAAAACCCCAAACAAACAAGTGATGCAAAACAGTCACTCACCACCAGGAGACAGATGCCCAGCCATTCCCCGAGCACCGGCTATTTTGGAAAAACTCCCCCAGTGCTGTTGCTGAGCATGATGTTATATGCTGTGGAAAATCACCTTGGTCAGTTTGGGTCAGCTGTCCTGGCTGTGTCCTCTTCCAGCCTCTTGCCCACTCCCAGCCTGCTCGCTGTGGGAGGGCAGAGTGAGAAGCAGAGGTGGCCTTGCTGCTGCGCACGCACTGTTCAGCAGCTAAAACATCGGCGTGTTATCAACACTGGTTTGGTCACCAGCCTAAAACACAGCCCCGTATGGGCTGCTGTGAAGAAACTTAACTGCATCCCAGCCAAACCCAGTACAGTCACCTTGTCCATGAAAGGATTTCGGTAAGAGAATCAAATGTATAGAGGGGCAGGTCTATTGTCACAGTCATTTTTTGCTTTTTTTCACTCTTTTCCTTTGAAATGTTCTTGACTAAGCTCTAGATGGGCTTTCCAAGATGTTCAAGCTGAAACAGGGACTGTAGTTAATGCTTTTTTTTCTCCCAGGTAAGCCTCATTACTGAGATCAGCTTTTTGACCTGTTCTCCAGTCTGCTGCTGGCGTGTGTCTTGTCATCCTTTGGGGAGGCAGAATCCTAAGATGCACGTCTCCTAGAATACCAAGAGGGGTTTTTTTGTTCTCTTGAAAATTTTCCCTTGCCCACATTTGCCCTGGAAAGCTTCAGGATTTCCATTTTCCTTCCATCCCTGAGTCTTGCCTTTTCTTCTTTGTAAAGACAAGCTTGCTCTGCTGCATGGACAAATGTGTTTAAGCCTGAGCTGCACATACATCTTTGAGCTTCCCTGGGGCATGTGAATATGAGTACTTTAGAGAGGCTTCACAGTCCTGCCCATCCCTACCTTCTTGCTTTATTCCAGAGAACTAAGCAGATACTAATTATTGTCATCGTTGCTGGAGTGACACAAAGAGCAAACTCTGTTTCCCACTTCTTCTGGTGTAAAACATCATTATTCCTTCCCAGTGATATCAATCACACAAGGAGGGGCTACAGGCAGAGTGAAAACATAACAACTGTACTGGGTTGGACCAAAGGTCCATCTGATAGCAGTGGTTTGTAGCAGATGCCTAGGGAATAGAATAAGAACATGGCAAACTAGTGAATGAATGATACTTTCCGAAAATATTTTTCTGTCCTCTGGCAATCTCCTTCTCTAGGATTTCTTGAGGAAGGTCTTCGTCTTTAAAGCTCTGAGTGATTTATTTTTCTTTTACAGAAATCACTATCTGAGTATTTTTTTTTTTCTTTTTTTTTGGCACCAATGTGATCTTATGGCCAGGAGTTCCACAGCTCAGACTAACTAATTGAGTAAAAATAGCAGGAAAAGATCCTGAACTTTCCAGATTCTTGGGAAGCAAATATACAGATAAGAAAAGGAGGGGGGGGGATGTTTACTTGTTTTTGTTTTAAAATGGAGACATAAATTTCACAGCGAAGGTATTGTCCTTTAAGTTTTTAAGGTTAAGCCCTGAGACAGCCAGGTTTTCCACGGATGTAAATCAGCGTTACTCCACAGCCTGCAGTGGATCTCAGCCTGTGTGCACCAGCCTCAGCCCTGGCCCCTGGTATTACCTCTGCGATAGTAAATTTCCATCATTACCAGCATTAGCTGAGGAAAGGAGAGGGGAAAAAACCTAGCAGCAAATGCATCTTGCAGAATTTGGTGAAGAAAGCTGCTCAAATGAAAAGGGAAGTTCCCGCTTTAGTTTTTTTTCTTAGTTGCTGCTGGTTGTTTCTCGCAGTCCCACAGCTTCATGCTCTAAGCCTTGCTCTCCCTGGGGTGTTGGGGAGGGAGTAATAGCTGGAGCACACCCTGAACACGGCCTCCGGTGCCGAGCGACGGCGAGCCAAACCCAACTCCAGACAGCTTGACATTTAGTAGTCATGAAGCTATAACCTTAGGAGAGCATGGCAACAGTGCTGACAAGTTGCAGTCTTTCTTGACTACATGGGATTTACGAGCAGTGAAAAGCCCCCAAACCCCACAGTGAGTGACTGGAGGAGGAAAGACTAGTTTCCAGCATCTTTCACCTGCGGGCATTCTCGATGTATACTAAAGGTTGGATGTCTTAACACTTCCTTCAGTGGGAATGCTAGTAAGGTCTCTACCTACTCGTTCCTTTTCATGAAAATCAGACTGACTGGTTTTGAGATACCTTCTGACCATGCTGTGAGGCCCAAAGTGCAGAGGGGAGGATCAACAGGTACATAAACAGACATTTTTTATACATAAAATACATGAAGATACATAAACGTACCACACCATGCTTCTACACAAAACCAGGGTAAAGTGGTTCTGCAGTGATTTGCTCAGTTGTTGCTAGGATGCTTACGGAAAATATAACGTAAAAGTAACTTTAACTTATTTTAGTGACTCATCATTTCTGTAAAGACCAGAATCTGCTCTGGATTCAACCGTTAGCTGTGGCTGGATGTCTAATTGGTGCATTAGGATTTTTGTTCTGGAGGGATTCAGTGTATTTATTTCCAATAGCTTTAGACATACTACACCTGCAAAACCAGCCGTGAGCTGCACAGCGTGGGTGTTGCACCCCCAGTGCTGGAAGGCTAGAAAAGCCCCTGGTGGCAGAGAAATGAGCTGACTGAAGTGCTCAGGAGTATTAAACCTGCCTGCCCTGGGATGGAGGAAGCAGGAATTCTTGCACAACTGATGGAGACTGAGATGTTGCCTTCACTGCAGTGAAGCAAATGATTTTTTTTAAAGTCACGGTCAGAAATAATTTGCAGGTCCTGTTCTGTGAAACACTGAATGTCCTTTGTGCGTGTGGAACATGGAGGATGTCACAGATGCTCAGCATCTTCTAGGATCAAACCTGAGAGTCTATGTGAAAAAAAGGTGTTTGAAGAGCCAGAGAAAATAGTCCAAGGCTTGAAGCTCTATTGAAAGGGAATTTTGCAATGGAAAGGCTTGGATTTCCAATAGTTGCTAAAACAGAAAGAGGAAGTCAAACTTTAACTTTTGGGATGGAGATTGTTTCTAAATACTTGACTGAGCCCTTTCCAAATGGGAGATACTTAAAAATCTGAGAATTGAGAACTGATCCATCCCTGCTGGGGAGGGCTAAGTGTGAGAGCTCTTGCTAAGGAGTATCTATGAAACAGAAATCTCTTGTAACAAGCAGCCCCTTCGCTGTGATTGCAGGGCTATTACAAAAGGACCTTGGATTATCCCCTGATTCGGGAATGGAACAGGACAGGCTGTTTTGCTGTCCCAGTGATTCATTCCACATTCCTTATTGACTTGAGGAAAGAGGCCTCCACCAAGCTGATGTTCTACCCCGCCCCCCACCAGGACTACACCCGGAGCTTTGATGATATCATGGTCTTTGCCTTCTCCAGTTGCCGAGCAGGTAGGTCTGGAGCCTTTGCTGGGCAGGATTCACTAGTAGAGACGTGCAGACCTCTACTTCAAGTTCACAGGCCAAAAGTCCTGTGTTGACTTCAGTGGTAAGTTAAGACCCTGTTCCCTTTCCTATTTCGGATCTGGTCAGGGATAACCAGCAGCAAGGGACTGGCAATGCAGTTTTGAGTCACAGCTAGCTGCAAAGGACATGGGAGCCATTCTTGGGATGGGTGCAGTGTTTCAGAGACAAAATGTGTGGCATCCACCCTTGATTTGTGTCACAGCAAGACAGTAGTGAACGCAGGTGAATGCAGTGAGAGTGGAAGGTATTTGGAAGTCTGTAGGTAAGGTATCTAAAGTCACCACTTCCAGGAGATCCATGATGAAGGGGGTGAGGGCAAGAAACTCTTTTTAAATGTAGCAGCCCTTGTGGAAAGCAGAAACCAAGTTGCTTACTCACAGTGCTGATGAGGCTTCATGGCAGCTCAGCAAGAATTGTCTGAGAGGTAGGGGGAATTTGTTCTGTCTTTTAGTTGAAAGCAAAATCAGTGCAATTTTCAGGGGAATGATGTGGAGCCTGTGGGCTGTGCTGAGAGGAAATCTCTTGCAGGCAAGATCAGGTTAGAGCTGGTGTGTGAGCAGTAAAATCTCTGCATACTTGACATTGTATCACCGGTACTTTGGGAGAACCAGTCAAGGACTGAGCTGCCTCGAGATCCTTGGGGCACAGCAAAGAGAAAATGTGTACCACCCCAGCTGATACTGGAATCAGTTTCTAACGGACAGTGGGAGGATTTCAGTTAGACCTGAAGTACAGGGGGTCCTTTCAGGCCAGGTCACAACCTCAGTGTCCTCTTCCTCTGTCTGGAATGGCTGTTGGTGTTTGCAGAGAGCTCCAGGTGTCTCAAAGAAATCACTGTCTCTGAAGTGCATGATACTGCTGCTACTGCTGCTTGTACTTGCAGTGAGGATGTTTAGTCACGTTTATTCTTGGAGAGTGGATCTGCTGGGTATTCCATCTCCAGCAAAAGGTCCTGGCTGGCAGACCCGGTGGTAATGGCCATCTGTATTGTTCTTTGCCCTGCTGTGTTGAAAAGGGGAAAGTTTGGGGTTTTATAAGGAAAAAGGGACTGTTGAAATCTCAGCAGCACCAATGCAATGCACTTCTGTTGAGAGTTTCATGACTGGTTTGGTGGCTTACTGAGGTGAAATAGTAGTTGTTTGTGGGTCCTCAGAGTGATGTACTGTTGGTGTTACCTGTCTTCTGTTTGTAAAAGAAACAAAGTTAAGTGGGAAGAAAGGGCTGTTCTTGGGGGACAGACAAGCAGAGAGAAAGTGAAGAAGTATAGCTTCTTGTTGTTGTTGGCAGTCACTTCTGCAGAAAAAATGGGCTGAGAAGGCTGCCTTTCCCACCCTTTCCAGACCAGCACAGCAGCCACCAGCTGTTGGTAGCTTTCCTCTTAGTGATGCTTCTGGTTTGAAGTTCTTGACAGCACTGAAAAAGATGGTGGTGTCTTGGCAGACTAAGCAAGGCTTTTTAAAACTCAGCTACGACAGGATGAGGGGCATCAAATGAGAGAAAGGAGTGATAGAGGAGAGGCAACAAGAGCTGAAATTAGAGCCCTTGGGAGGCAGAGGTGAGATGTGCACTTGCAGGGCACCTTTGGGGCCCTGACTTTCAGGGTCAGGACATCGGTATGCTGGCTCCAGAGGATAATTGAAGTTTAAGTCTGGGTAGAAAAGTGGGCTCCTTCAAATCTACCTGCCCCACTTGTTCCCTCTGACAGCTCTTCCAGAAATGCGGCATCCAATGAGCATGGTAACTGCATTGCATTAGCTCCAAATGCTTAAGGAATATTTCAGGGATTCAAACCCATCATTTTTTCCTTCCATCCTAGAACACTTTAGCTTTTTCCAGGACTGACATGAAAGGCTTTGCATCAGCAGTCTGGCCCATTTACCTGCTCAGATTGCTGGCTTGTGTCCTGGGTTGAGTTTTGTCACCCAGGGTAAAAGGATGACATCCAAGTTCAGAAATGTGAAAAATGTATGGACTTTGAGGTAATCATCTGTTTGGAATAATTTCACTTACTTCGTTGAAGTCGTAAATGATGTTGGCTTTTGTCGAGGCCAAGTACTGTACTTAACGCCTCAGATCAAACCATTGATTTTCAGCAGTGAATCTACTGCTCAAAGCAACTGTTTTGTGATTCCCCAATGAGACCATCCCACTTCTGCTGAGAGGATGTGGCCTGTGGTGGGAGTACTGACTCAGAACAAAAGTTGGTGCGGGTGTTTTATTGACAAAGGTGGACTCTGTAGAGCCCCCTGCACTCACAAGGTAGCATCTAGCCAGCCAGATCCTCTGAACTTCCTTTCAGCCTGAGGCTCTGAAGACCTAGAGCCAGCCAGCAGGAAGGTCTGGTCCCAGGGTTGGGAGGGAAATTTAAGTTGCCTAGATATGGCTGTCGGTTTAGGGCATGGCTGTGTATCCTGGTGACTGCCTTACAAAGGCTAGTAATAATACAAATATCTATAGCTTTTCTGTCCCTTGAAGAAATTGTTCATTTTATTATAAAAACAGCACTGGAGAGCAAGTCCCCCTCCCCAGCTTGAGGTAACTTTACTATTTTAAAGTAGCTTTTATCCCAGAAGGAGCAGAAATACTGGCATGAATCTACGCAGATTAACTGTGTTTAAGCCAGTGGAAGATAAGAACGGAGATCAGTGAGCCAGATAAGATTAGTTGATTAGATCAGTGCCAAATCCATTAATGTCAGCAGGTAGTATTTTTTATTCTGCCATTTACCTACATTGCAGCTGACAGCTGAATGTGTGTTGGCAAGCAGCGTAGCCAGCAATTTACTTGCAGAACTTAAAATGGTAGAAACACTGAGGTCATTAATGCAGACAATTCTGCTCTGCTAAAAATACCAAGGATTAGGGGGACTAATACATGAAAGCAAAGCATCAACACACCAGATAGTGTTTATTTCCTAGAGGGAGGAGGGGTGGTTGTGTTTGTTTCATTTAAAAAAAAAAAAAAAAAAAAAAAAAAAGGAAAAGGCAGGCTTTCATTTTTATTTTTATTTTAAATATGCTTGGCCAGTTGTACGGGTTCTAGCGGCTTTCAGACTGGTTAATTACTAAAGGGCCTTACCAGAGCTCAATGAAAAACAATGGAAATACTTTCCCTTGGCTTCTCTGGATGTAGCTTTTGAGTATGGTGCCTGATGTGCCACCAGGGCCAGTGCTGCTGCTGCCATTATAGCTGACAGTGAGTGAGCAAACCTTTGGTCAGTGCAGAGGGAGCAGAGCTTTGCTGATCTGCTGGGACATTCCTGGTGAACAATCTCAGCAGTGGGTGGGTCTCTCCCTTGCAAAGGCATCTGGTCCCGGGAGAGGCTTTGCATCTTTCTTCTCTTTGTTTTGCACCTTCAGATTCAGCTCCTTGAACAAGCAGTTGCAGAACTGCAGAAGCAATTGCAAAAGCTTTTGAGTTAGAAGGATGTTACCTTATTGCCTCTTTTTGAAAGCATCTTTTCTCCTTGCTGGTGTCTCTCTAGGATTTTCCTAATCTTCAGGGCACTATAAAAACTAATCCTGGAGAGGAAAGGACCATGTCTGGTGGAAGACTTGGTGCTTCCAAGATGGTTATCATATATATTCCTCAAAGCCCTTTGCCAGCACAGGTGAAAATATATTGGCTTTATTTTCTAGCTAAAGCAAACAGAAGCAGGAAGATGCTTGACTACAAAACCCAGACTGAATCCCTTGCTAGGCTAGTAACAGACCCCGCAGCTATGCTGATGCCTTGGGCCTTGCAGCTTCATCCCGTGTGATCCCAGGGGAGCTGAACTCCTCGGGCCCACATTTGACCAACCATGTGCTGTTGAAGCCAGGGATTAGACTTGGCTCCTCCACCCTGGAAGAGTCATTCCATATTTATTGTAGTCTGACAGAGAAGCCTCACAAAGCTCAGACAAAAGCTTCCGTCACCCCTAGCCACGCTGGGTTTGAGTTTTACCCTCTCTAAGGCTGCCTTCACCCCAAGCTTTGAAAACTGTGTGTTTCCCCCACCTTTGAGCCCCATTTCCCCCCCCTCCCTGGTTTGGAGGCTGTTGCTGAGCCCTGAGTCTGTGTGGGGAGAGAGGCCCCATGTCCCAGGATCGCTGCTGCTTTTCCTGTGGAAGCCCTTTTGGCTCCCGTACCAGCTGTTGCATTGCTTGAGGCTGGCTTACTCAGAGGATGAAAACCTGGTCCTGCTGTCGGCTCTGGGTCTGTGAAGGGATTGTCAGGTGAGGTGCCAGGTCTGAGCAGTGCAGGGAGGGGGTTTGGGGATGAGGGTTTCTGCAGTACTCCCCAGTTACTCGCAGTAGTCCTGCTGTGTGTATCAGACACTGTTTTTCCTAAAGGCCAGTTCTGCCCTTTGCTGTTTTCATAGCGTGAAGGCAAAGGCCAGAAAAAGAACCTTTTTCTCTGATCTAAGAGGGCTGTCCCCCGTCTCTCCTAGGAGAAAACTGATTGCAGTTAAAAATACCCACTGTTAGGGAGCGAGTAGGAATTGGTTTCATAGGAAAGACCACTTGCTGCCAGCCAAATAAACCAGAAAATGGTACTGTGATGTTTTTGAACTGTTTGCTTATGAAGCAGAACTTCTTGGGACTGAGGTCCCAAGTTTGGTTGTGGCTCTGCAGCAAAAGAGCAGCAAAATCCGCTGGTAGAAGACCTGACTGTAATTTCTGTTTTTCTGTGATCCCCAGGAATACAGATGTTCATGTGCAACTGTGAACACTATGGCTTCCTTCCCATGCCCCTGAAATCACACCAGACGCTACAAGAAGAAACCGAGAACCTTGTGCACACACTAATCGAGGCTATGAGTAAGTTGCTGTGCTCTGCCATGAGGGACCCCCCAAGTTCATGTTTGTAGAGCTCTCCTGCCAGCAGCCAAGCTGTCTTCCCCTTGGGAATCTGCATCCTGATCTGACTGCTCTCTTACTGTTTTGACTTGCAGTTTTCCATTTCCCACCGCTTTTCTACTCAGGGCTGTAATCACTTCACAGTCAGGTCAACCCCATTCACAAAACCCCTTGATCTCCCCATATTAAATGCCAAAATGCATCTTTAATGTGGAAAGGATGCTGCAGAACCTCGTCTTTGTCATGAGGTTTGTCTGGCACATGGCTGCTGGCTTCTGCTTTGCAACATGGACGCTTTCTGCTACACCCACTCCTGCACTGACTTCATAACCCAGCTCTCTGGGGCTTTTTAGATCCCGTGATGAAAACGCATGCAGATATATCAGTGCAGCTTGTACATGAGGGTGATGCTGGGGATCTTTCCTCTCTTTCAGTCGACCATCCTCCCATTGAACCCTCTCAGTATGTCTCTGTTCCTCCGAAGAATCCTGACAAGATGGGATTTGATGAAGTAAGGAACCTATTTTGCTGCCCCTGTCTTGTCTTGTCTTCCTATTTATCACTTCGAGAACCTGGGTTCTCCCTGTAGCTGAGCTTCCAGCCGTTTCCATTGGAATATATTATCTTTTCATGTAGTTAGCTCTTTCCCAATCACTCATCTTTTGGACTTAAACTTTTTGGACATCCTTTTGTGGGGAGGGCTTCTGCCGAGTTCAGGGAAGCAGAAGGGAAAGGGCTCAAGGAGCTTTCTTTCCCTCTGGCATTTGCTGTGGAGAAATGAGGCCAGTCAGGTCTGTGGGCACTTAGTAGCTGGTACAAGAGTCCTGTTCAGAAGTGCAGGTTTGTGTGCAAGGGCAGTGCCCAGCGAATCTTTGGGCTTCCTGCCTTGATGATATGGATGTTTTAATCCAGCCAGGAGGAGATGACAGAAGTGAGGCTGAAAAACATGTTATTTAACTCCCCAGTTCTTGTGCTATTTCCTCCACATCTGACTCTGCAGAGCAGCTTGACAGTCTGCAACAAAAACTGGTCTTTTGGGAAACCTCTCCTGCTTTCCAGTGACAGAAGGGAACAATTTCTCTCACCTGAGAGACGCACTGGAGAGCCTAGAGCAGCTGGGGGAGCCAGCTCACAGATGGGATCTAGCCCAAGCTAGGTATGTCCAGGGGTGGTGAAAATCATGTGTGCTGTGTCCTTACTGTGGCAGCTCTCCCCCTGCCCTGCTTGGTCACCACATTTTTCTGCTAGGGCCTTAAGTGAACTAGAAAGATGGTTGCTGACACTGCTAGTGCCCCAGGATCCTGCAGAAATTCCTTTCCTGTCCCTGCCACACATTGTGGAGAGAGCAAGCATTGAGGGGAGAAGGCTGGAGAGGGATCTGCTGTGCTTTAATTAGCCAGTGTCCGTGTTATTCACAGAGCCAGCAACCCCTGTGCCTGCAGCTGCCAGGGTGGCACCATGAGCGACGGGGTCCTGGTGATCAGGGGAGCCTTTGTTCTCTTGGTGTATTCTGCTACATCTGTTTATATGACTCGTAAAGCCTGAACCTGATTTGGCTATGTGGGTAATTCATTCATTTCTTTCATTCATTGCAGAAATTGTTTTGCTGGTAGAAATACATGACATAATTTCAGTTTTCTTAAACATATTGATTTTTGGGTCACATTCATTAACATTTGTGTCACCAGGTAAAAGATCAGAGTGCCTGCTTTTTATCCATGATGTGCCATTAATGGTATGCACTGCACAGCCATCAAGATCTTTCTTATTGTTTGTGGCTTGAATACTTAACTGGTTTTCATTAATCTCTTTTACACTGTACCCATCACCCAAAAGTTTCAATTCTGGTCTGGCTTGCAGAGTCTTCTGCAATTCTCCTTGTATCCCTATTGTCTGGAAGGATCCATTTCCCATTTACCACAGTGGTCCCCAATTTTTGAATCTCAGTTAACTCCTGAGGGTTATCTATCTTTTTCCCATAATCTACTTCTTGTTCCATTACATACAATTTTATTGGTTCCCTTAAAGCTGCTTTCTTTGCCTCTTCATCTGCTGAATTATTACCTCTGATTTGATATCCTGTTCCCTTCTGATGTCCTTTTATGTGTACTACTGCAATTTCTTCAGGGCCTCTCAGTGCCTGCAATACTTGAACTATTAATTCCTGATGCACCAGATCTTTTCCTTGAGTATTAATCATTCCTCTTTCTTCCCAGATCTTTCCAAATGTGTGAACCACCCCAAATGCATATTTGGAATCGGTATATATAGTGCCTTTTGTGTCTTTTAAAATTTCAAGAGCTCGATATAAAGCGTATAGTTCACATGCTTGAGCTGACCATGCAGGACTGAGAGGGCCTGATTCTTTGACTACTAACTTGATTCCATCAACTATTGCATATCCTGATTTTCGTTTCCCCTCTATAACCCTAGAGGACCATCTATAAACCATCTCTTGCCTCCAGATAGTTCAGTTTCTTCAAGGTCAGGCCTTATCTTGGTTTGTAATTCTATTGCTTCGATGCAATTGTGATTTAATTCACCCCTAGGATCCCCATACAAAAATTGAGCAGGGTTTTGAGCACCGGTTACTCTCAGTTCCAATTCTGGTGCTTCCATTAAGATAGTTTCATATTTCAATAGTCGACTATCAGTGAGCCATTTCTCAGCCTTTTGCTGCAGTACCCCACGCACATCATGAGGGGAAAACACTGTGATAATAGCTCCAAAAGTTACCTTTCGTGCCTCTTCAATCAGTAAGGTGGCTGCCACCCAAGATTGTAAGCATGTTGGCCAGCCCCTGCTTACGGGATCTAATAATTTTGAAAAATATCCAATTGGTTTTTTACTTCCAGCCCAATCTTGGGTTAGAACCCCATAAGCAGTTTGATTTGAGGTGGTTATCAACAACTGAAAAGGCCTTTTAACATCTGGTAAACTTAACACTGGAGGCTCAGCCAGTGTTTCTTTTAGTTTCTGAAACCTATTCTCGTCTCTTCTAACATGCACCTCCTGCGCTTCTCCTAACAATTCCTGTAGACCCTGCTCTTGCCAATCATCGAATTTTTCTAACTTCTTTCTAATATCTCCCCATAATTTGGTCACGAATTGAGTTTTTAATAAAGCCTCCCCCACCGGGGATGCAGGGTCTACTCCCGAATACATTTGTAAAATCTTTTGCTCGCTTGCCGCTGTATTCCCTGGCCAGGCTCTTCCAGCAGCGTGGTCAGACCGGAGCGCTCAGCGCAGCCCCTGCGGGGGCGCAGCCACGGCCGGGCCCCCTCCCTGCGGTGCCGCGGGGGGACCGGGTCCTGGCGCGGGGTCATGCTGCGGTCCTAGGGGCCGCCCGCCGCCGCCAATGCCTTCCCAAACCTCTGCCCCACTCTTTTCTACTTGTTTCTGCTTTTCTTGGTTACTGGTTCTGCTAGCTGGTGGAGGGGAAGGAGCGCTTGGTTTTGGTTCTTCATCCTCTGAGCTTCCCTCATAAGGAGGAGGAAGATTCTCTAAAGGTTCCCATTCTTTGTCTTTTAAAGTTTTCTTTTCTGCATTTTTATTTTTCAATAATAGGATTTTTGATATGATCCGGGAATCTCTCCACACATGTGCATAGTCACATTCCTCTTGGTTATAAGGATTTTTATTTTTTACATATAAATTTAGTGCCTGACATGCCCAATTGTCAGAAGTTCCAAATTTCGGCCAAAATAAATAATTAGATTTAATAGGTTCTTTGGTCCATTTGACCATACAATATTGAATCATTTTTTCTTTACTTTTTCGTTTTGTTTCTGACCAATTAGCCCAATTTCTTAACATGGAACCCAGGGGACTGTCCTGGGGAATATCGGGTAAATCGCTCCCTTTCTCGGAACCTCTCCGTGGGTTCCCCGAGCTGCGGGACTTACTCCCCTCTGGCCCATAATCAAGACTTGCCTAGGCTCAAGTCCTTGTATTTCTGCTTGAGTCCCTGGGATAAAACCTATCCCAAGTACCCTGTCCTGGGATCTAACCTATCCCGAGCACCTCCTGAGTCCAAAACCTGCCTGAGTCCTTTCAAACTTTTCCTTTCACTTCGCCCCTCACTGGCCAGGCTCCTCGCAGAACTCTGGAACCGCGGCTAGAAGGGCTCCGCACTCACTTCGTGACACTGTCACATCTCAGTCACACCACGCTCACTCAGGCATACTCAGGCACACTCAGGCAGATACCCTCCCCCACCAAGCAGCACTCACAGTCCGAGGTCTTCACCTGGATCTTTTACGGGGAAATCTCTGGGAGCTTCTCCTGGGATCTCGCTTTTCTTTTGCTTGTTCTTATTGCCTTTTTGTTCGTGATACTGCCGGTCCGAGAGAGCACCGGAGTCCAGGGGCCACCTAAAAGGTGGGGCGCCTCCCCTGAAAAAATCCAATACTCCACGGGTTTCGCAGTATCACGTCGGAGTCACCAAATTGTTATAAATGCAGAGGCAGAGCCGAAAATAACTTTTATAAATTGATTGCAATAAGAACAATCTCGGTACGCCGGGGAGCATGGGGGGGTTTCTGCTCCGCACCGACGGACACCAGGTGGTGCTGCGTCACTCCCTTCTATAGCCCCATCCTGGGCTTCACATGCGCAGCAGGGCCCCTCAAACTTTCCCCGGGCTTTCTGGTGTTGCTCGGGCTCCTGACAGGGGTCCCTCCAATCATTTTCCACCTGCGCAATCCGGTGTTGCTGGGGACTTCTGACAGGGGTCTCTCCAGTAATTTTCCACTTGCATAACAACAGTCACTGAGGAAAAAATACCCCCAAACCCTTTTAACCATAAAACCACGACAAATCTCCCTTAACATATATACATTGCAAAATACATTAAAGTCATTATATTTTCTTAACACGAATCACCACCATATTCTTCACATTTGATTTATTCAGGTTCATATTAACACAGTAGATAGACTTTGCCCCATCCTATTCACTGGCTCAACCTCTTCACCACACTTTTCCAAGATTTCGGCAGTGTGGTGCTGGTGTCAGCAGCTGCTTCGATCTCACGTGAAAGGCTGTAACTGCAGAACAGAGGGCACTGGGTTAATTTTTACAGGCAATACTATTAATTATGTATCTCAAAGCAGTAATATTCAAGAAATTTGAGAAACCTTCAGTTATTCCCACTTCACCGAAGGTTGCAACCCCACAAAGAGGAACATAGCTCTGTCTACATTTTACCCTGATGAAGGGGATATTTCACTTCTTTATAATAATTTTTAAAATCAGTGCTTTTTTGGATGACATTCATCATTTCATTTAAAAAAAATAGTCAAGAAAATACTTAGCATGTGAATCTTGGATAAGCTGACTTTTTTTTACTATGACTCAGTACAATGCAGTATGTATCTATGCTTACACTCTTAGTGCAGCAGAGTGGTATTCAGATACCTAGTGGAAATATTAAAATGCTGTAAAGAAATTGTCTTGGATTGGTCTAGCAGCATGTGCCGTAGCACAAAACTCAGCAGAGCTGCAAAACCCACCCCAAACACCCGGGAGACGTTTATCTGGTGAGCGCTCAGCGAGCTCTGTGTTGCCTTGGCTACCTGCTGCCCGCATCCACCAGCCGAACGCTCAGTGCCTGCATCTTGACGGCCCCTAGGATCGACCTCTGAGCGTGTGTCTGGGCATACAGACAGCCCAGACACAATAGACTATCAGATTTCAGAGTCAGGAGCCTGATTTCCAATCTCAAAAGAAAAAAAAAATCCAGTCTCAAAACAACCCTGCTAAATGTTCAACAGGGTTTCTACAGCTGTTTAGCAGAAGACAGAGGTATTTCCACCCTCCTGGAGCAGCAGTACATGTAAGTTCCTGTAAGAGGACAGCTGAAGGCTGACATAACCCACCTGCAGGTGGGTGTGGGGTAAGAAAAGCCTGCTTTGCCAGCTGGACTGAGAACCTACCTCTCCTCCTCAGTTAAATGCTCTTGTTTCCTGAACCACTGGATAAATTTTGGGTCTGGTGTCAGGCAGTAGCTGTCACATGTAGACTGCAAGAGCATAATTTGGGCAATTACTTCAAATTCCTACAAAAAAAAAATCAAACGGGAATTCTAATTAGAAAACAACATAAAGCCAAATTCACTCATTCATATACTAAACACATGCAACAACAGATCCAGGACAAACTTAATTTGACCTGAAGTTCAGTTTCAGTTGAGTGACTATTTCAAGAACCAGTTTTTCAAACAATGAAGTCTTCCCCCCCCCGCCCCCCCAGCATCTGAAATGTTTATTGAAGTGTGAACATTTTCAGACAAGCACAAATCAGAAGACAAACACAAGGAATCATACTTCACCACAGCGCTTTTCCCAAGTACTAACTGAAGTGGAACGCCAGTGCAAACCCGCCGAATGGCAGCACTGCTGGTTGTTCCTCTAGGAACGAGGGTAGCAAAGGGTCATAAAGTCTTCAGATTACCCTACCTGCTGACCCCTGCTCTGGCCAGAGCAGCTGTGAGAGAAAAATCATGCTCTGTGCTTAGGTGGTTCTCAGACAGCAAGCGAGGGTAATAATTAGGGGGGCCTGCGATGAAAGCAGAGAGTCTGATTCTCCCCGGCTTTTCACGTTGTGCACTCACACTTGCACCAGAGGAACATAAAATGCTACCCGTAATACGTGTGACTGGAATTGCAGCTCTTCTCTAACTCCACTTGCACACACGCTTTGCCACAATAATTCTTAATACCCCCTCGTGTTAGAGCAGGGTATAGAATCAGGATGTGGGAATGGAGCTGAGTACTCAGCATGGTTCAGAGGGCAGCTTTGCCACTGGTTTGTATGAAGCTGGACTGATGACCAACCAGAAGCTCCAGTATCCCATTATTAGTATCCTGAGCCCTGCAGTTGTACATGCAAGGCAAGTCCAAGAGGTGGTTTGTAGAGCTGGGAGCAGTTAAGGGAAGGAAATGGCTCCATCCCAGCCAAGTCCAAGTCTGCTTTCAGACCCCAGAAGGGAGATTTGGCATGACTTCATTCAGACAGATGAAACCCTAGAACCTTTACTCCTACATAACATTACTTATCTCTGACCAACAAGGATCAGGCTGAAAGGGAAGACTGATAGCTTTTATTCCTCTGTCTCATCTGCAGCCTTTCACCTAGAAATAGTTTACTGCAGTAGAAGGAAGATACTTATGAACTCTATCTTCTGGAAAGCAAAGGTCTCATGCCACCAGCTCTGTTTCAACACACAGGTCATACGCATGTTTCGTATTCCCATGAACACCAAATGGAGGGAGTGTGCATGCCCTGGATGTAATTCCCATGAAAGTAAGTGGCCTGCAGCTCCTCTTCCCCTATTGCACACATCTAAAAAGTAGGTTCTCATTCTGCAGTTTGTTCACAGTTTGGCAGAAGCCCACAGCATTTCAGGGATATGTTCTTTCCTCATGAACTTGCATTAAAATTCACAGCTGTTATATATGCCTGAGCAATGACAAATGGCCTCGCCAAGAGAACGCTCTAGAAGAGGGTATCAGTAAACTAAAAATCACAGAACATTCAACTTACCCTTCGTCTCTTCTCAAAATTGATCAGGCCACCCTGTTGGAAGGAAAGAGAAGGGATCAGAATAGAGGAACACATGTTTAGTTGAACTTAATCACGAACAGGATGAAGTCGCAAGGCTAATGTAAAGCGCAGACCTGCCCTGAGCAAGGACCTTCTAAAAATAACCTGTTCCCAGATCTGGTATAAACCCCAGCGCTCATACATCTGAGTCTCCAAGGGACATCTGTCCTCACGGCCTATATGGCAATCTGCCCGAGAAAAAAAAGCCCAATACAAGAATGCTCATAAAAGCTGTGTTGAGATCAGGTCTGAAGAATGCTAGTGGGATTTTGCATGCAAGAAACAAACTTGGCTCTTGCCTGTGCTGTGAGTTTAGCAGTGTTCCCAGTGAGTCTCAGAAACACCAAGCGAACACAAAGCATGGACAGGAGGGAAACTGCCAAAAAGAAAATGGATGTACAGCAACCTTACGCAGGCCTGCTTCAGTGCAGTTCTGCAAAACAAACCACCACTAAAGACCCCAGCAACGATTGCCAGCCCAGGGAGAACTGTATTTGCCCATTCCTATCATAAATACCAACACCAGCACAATGAAGGCTGCAGTCTCTCTATTAATGGTTTCAAACACCTTTGAAAATTGGCCCCATCCTCAGTCTCTGTTAAACAACCAGACTCTCTCGCAGTCCTTTTCCCCTTCCTATAGTAAATTGGTTCCCCCTGCTTGTTCAGCTAAAGACAAATGAAAAAAACCAAGTCCTCAATCACCTTAGGGCTCAGACACACCTGAGTCAACATGGAAGCACTTCAGTGATCAGTCTGAAGTGCTGAATTGTTGATTCTGTGTATTTTCCCAATTATTCACATAAATCTTCATGCCTAATATGTTGTTTTCAGAAAAATAAAACAGAATAATGGAAAGACTACTTTCTTCACATTTTCTAACCTAAGAAAACAAGACAAAACACGATGCTAAGCTTGTCCGTTCAGATAACAGCACCTGAATTCACACAAGATTCTTGTTGCTGATAAAACTGCGTATTGCTTCCTTTTTTTTGAAAACAGATTCCTCCATTTTTAAGAACTGCAGAAGAACCCGGTAGAAGACACAGGAACAGACACACTCAGTGCCAGGAAGGCAGGGAGGATATTTAGGATTCAAAAAATTGCCTCAAATTACCTCGATATAGTCCTGAAGTGCTGTGTCAAGCATGATGAGATCAGTGAGAAAGGTACCAAGATAAGGTACCGTGCCTTGCATTACTCCCTGCAAATGATCAGAGCAACGTTGGATTAAATGACTGAGAAATGGTAATAATTAGAATGCTAGAATACACCTGTGTGGGAAAATGAAATAAAAGCAGTCTGCTTAACCAAACAGTGGTCTTATGTTTTCTTTCATTGCATCCTCTCAGTATCTAATCTAGAATTCAAATCAAATTCTAATGAGAGTGGGATGCTCTCACAGATATTGCCAAGTGGTTTTATATTACAATACTGCCACCACACCCTGGTTTCTAACAGTGGGTCACCAGGAAACCCCACTTGTAGAAGAAGCATTGAGCAGCAGGGACGATCTCTGCTACAAGAGGAGCAGCCGGGGAATGGTCCCGGCTAGCCTGTGTAAGCAGTTTCTCGCTCTGCCTCATTCCAGTGGATTTTTCCTTAATGGTGTTATGCCATGTGACAGTCAAGTCAAATCAAGTCACACTTGTTCTCCTCTAAGAAGTGACCATCTTCCTCAGCCATTCCTTTCATTTTAATACTAATTATTCAAATTTTAAACTTTCTAGGCTGCTAGAAGTTGTAGTATTCAGGCTGTTTCTACACTTGTGAAGGAAACGCTTGTTTCTACCATCCAAAAGGCTCCATACTTTTTCCAGTCAAACAAATAGACAAAAAATCATATTCAGCACTTTTGCCTCCCTATCCCAGATTTCTCTCCCCCCTGTCCTTTTAAATCTTTGCCAACTTTGAGACAAAAGGCATTTGCACCAGCAGACTGGAAACCGGACACATTTTACAAAGCAATGTCTGTAAAAGTCTGTGCAATTTTCAAGCTGGTATGTCAGAAGCTTCATGAGCTTGCTTAAAAGTAAATGAGATTTCTGCTCTGCCAGAGCTAATTTTCTTTATCACAAGAATTCCAGTATTTATATTATGTATTTTACTACATGAAAAAGTCTCCCTGTATTTCTCTCTAAAGGGTAGCAGGAGTAGTTAATGGAATTCTTTCTTGCAGGACAGAAACAAGACAGTTGAAAACGAAGAACACAGGTTTATATTCATCAACCATTTATCACTCTTCTATATGACAGATTTAGTACATTTCTGGAAGACCTGAAACTGAGGCCAAACCCTTGTCTCAGTGTCCACCCCCAACAGCTGATTGGGATGGGAAGGAAACGCAAGCGGGAGCAGCAAACCTGTCCACCCAGTTACCCCCTTGCAGGGGACAGGGGAAGATTGGTGCCAGGAAACATAACGTGGCCCCTGCGTACAACCACCCAATCCTGAAATCTCTGAGCGTTCCCAGCATCAGATCTCTGAACACACTGGCTATGCTGATGCTTTGCATATCCGTTTCCTCCAGCCTTTCAGTACACAGGCGGGTGTTACTGGAGTAGAAGGACAGCTGGGTTGCACTAAAAACCATCGCTGTTACAGCGTGGCAGCTCAGCGTAGGCCATACAGCTTGAGCGGGGTGCAGCACGAATCCTGCTTTGGAACTGTCTTTATATACAGATGTATGTGTGGGGGGGATCATCTACATATATATGCACTTCATATACACACACAGAGGGTATTACCTGCTTACTATGATGCACAGCATAAGTGAAATACAGCTTTGGACATATATTTACAGGAACAAACATTCTGACTGCCTGTTCAGTCTAAACCTTTCGCTTCACTTGCTTTGCATCAGCTAATCAATAGCATTGATACGATTGTTTTTCTTGACAGAGGCACACTCAAGAGCTTTACCTACTGCACGCTCTCTTTATTAAATACCTTTCCAGTTTTTGCTCCTTATATAATTCACCAGTTAGGGTTAATCATGTTATCAGTTCAAAACGGGGAGGAAAAGGACCCCAAACGCACCATATCTTTTTGAAGTTGCAGCTGCCTCTGTGTCCTTTTCTGATTTTCTTTCACACTGCTGTCCAGGTTGGCAAATTTGGGTGTTCCTTCCTGTGAGTTAAAAGAGAATTAAAGGCAATTAACAAAGGATCTATAAGTGATAAGCTGGCAACTATGTTTGTGTAAAATAATTGCAAATACATTTAATGGGGCAAGCAAGTATATTTGCTGTATAGGTACATGCACGTGTACATACACGTGCTAAACTTCTGGGACTTGTACACTGATTGGGAATTGTGGACAAAATCCCACAAAATTACTATAAGGCAGTTTTTTCAGCAAAGTGGCTCTACTCTGGTCAAAGCTAAGCGCTGTTGAAAATCTCCTGAGAGTTTAAATCAGAGAAGCTTAGATGTACTTTCAGGTGGCCAGATGCTTCTCTGAACTCTATCCTGACACTCTTGACCTCAGGATTTCTGTTTAATTTCCTAATCAGGACTGCTACAAGTAAACATCTCTATCTTATGTAATGCTTTGTTGTTTTTCTTATGCCGCAACAGAGATCCAGCAACTACCCTCTGTGGCTTATTGACTAATCCAAAAACATGCAGGAAATGAAAGGAATAGGTTTTCATCTCCACAATTCAAGCTTTCCTGTGAATGGATGAGCTATTTCACAATAGATCTGTAGCCTTTATTTCCCTGCATCCATATGGGATGCTAGGAGTTACTGTTATTTTCTCCAGTGGTTGGACAGATGGGGCATGAATCATTATCAGTCTTTTTAAGAGGCACAAAACAACAGCCTGCACTTGTAAAGATCCTTTCATCACAACATTTACTTCTCTCAGTCACAGTTAAGGAAGAGATCAAACTCAAATTGTATTTCCTTCCTCGGCTGGAAAACAGGAGCAAATGAAAAACAAGTGTTGTCTCAATGTCTTCAAGATACTGAAAGATAAACTGGAGATCCTCTAACAGCAGCCGGCGGGCAGGCACAGGAGCTAAAACTGCAGCCTGCAGCAGAGCCATTGTTTGGGGAGGAGAGAACACAGTGCTCCCTCTCCATGCCAACCAACCTGTTTCATATGGCATTTTGTCTGCTTTACACTTAAATTTGTAGGATGGATAGGCAAGGTCAAACACGGCTTCCCTAGAGACACTATTTATAGTGAAAGAAAACAAAGACTTTAGGGATTCAGTGGACATTAATCCTCCAGTTGTTACAAAACAGTCCAAAAGGAGAAGTAGGAGAGAGGTTCTAGCTATTCTGTGGAATTTTTCTCCTCTCACTGCTTTCAAAATGTTTTGCAAATCTACTTACAGCAGCTGGAGAGGGTGATTTGCTGGGAGCCAGAAGGTCTGGGCTCAGATTGAGTTGTTGTTTTGTCTTTTTTATATTTAGTTTAATAAGCTGTTGTGAACACACATTTTCCCTCTATGCTTATTATTGTCTCACCTGCTTTAAAATTTAGCTACAGATGTTGATAAATGGATGATAAACAAAACAGACTGACAGGTTTGAATGTGTTCACCCATCATTCCTGAGCAAAACACTGTGTCAAATACCAAGGCAAGGGGGTAAGGTACAAATGCCAGACTGACTGGATAGAACTGCCAAAAAATAAACTGGTCAGGCAGTTTATAGAAATATTTTTATGCAGACAGAAAAAACTGCCACAAACATTCCATAGTTTCTACAGAATATAACCTTTCCCTGCTATTCTTCCTCACCCCTGTCAAGATCCTGCGCTTGTTGGGGTTCGCCCAGGCGAGTGCACAAGTCAAACTGTTTCAGACAGAGCCTGCTTTGTTGTCCATCTGGCCACACACAGAGCAGGAAGCCTGTTCCTTCGAAATTCCCAGCCCTGTTTTCTAGTTCCAAGACAGGTACGGGACAGTTGGATAAACATCTTGGTTTAATTCCTCGGCTGAAGCCGAGTGGCATTGTTCCAGTGAAGTCAAAAGCACTACAGCAGTGCAGGCCACTTGAGAATCTCATTTGGAGCTGCTCGGCACTCACCAGTGCAAACCAGAGCCTTTCCCGGTCTGCTCAGAGGGTGCACGAGCTAGCAGTTCATCTCTCTGTACAGTCCAGTCTAAAGCCAAAGAGCTAACTTGTAACTCATCTCAGTAAAATCCCACTACCACAGGTACGATCACAGCTATTCTTGAGCTAGACATCACCCTGCCCAAGAGATGTCTAACTACAGCAGTGGGGGCTCCAAGGCTCCTGACCTGCTGTCCTGTGAACATGTCCACACAGAAACTGTGCTGCTGCACCCTGCTGTATGTGGGTATCCAAGCTCAGCAGGCTAACACGGGCATAGGTGCTTTCAGGAGCAACAGAATCACCTCTCATCCCAGCAGAAAAGGTTTTACAGACCTCTCTTCCCTGAAGCAGTGCATACAGTAGTTCAGGGAGAGACGAGCTTTGACAGCTCATTAGAAAAAGGGCTAACCTCAGCTTTGATTGCGAACACAAGCCTTGCAACTCAAGCTAATTCTCACCTTCATTAGCAGCCCCCTGCTTGTCAAATAATTGACACGGTTTGAGAAGATATCAGACAGCTCTTCAAACATCAGCATCATGTCCCTGTACAGGAAAAGATTAAATCATTTAGGTTATCAGTAAGCACTCTAATTCAGATCACTGTTTTTTTTCCTCATGAATCGTTAACAGTTGGGCATATAAAAGATACCACCACCAAAACACATCCAGTGAGATGCTGCACATCAACTAGGAACTTTCCTGGGATCTTCTGGTGCTCCCCAGTAACACCAGCCTTATTTGACAGCATCACAAGGAATGCCACAGGTACGCAGAACCTGGGCAGGGTTTTCAGTCACACTGAGGGGTATCAGATTGTTGTAAGAAAGCGGGTAAATGGATACAAAGAAACAGAAAAATAGCCGTGAGAGGTATCCTAAGTAGTACGTTTTTGCCCTGTGCCATGTACTCTGGAAAGCTAGAAGCCTTTAAGTGTATGAGCCCCTTTCTATTACCCAACACTATAAACACAAGATGGCAACATCTTGATCAGGAACAGGAACATGGGGCAGCAGAAGGAAAGACCCACTTCTCCTAGTGGAAATGCAGAAGTATACTGTGTGGCAGAGTGACGTTTCTCTTTGTTTATCAAAGACAAAGGAAAGAATCTATTCTTCACAAACTGAATGAGCAGAACACCATCTTTCCTACACAGATTTCTGGTGTCTGTTTGGCATGCAGTAAATATACCAGTTGCACAAAAAGGTATTCCCCTGTAAGAAATATCATCTTCAATACAGGCTTGGATTTTGTAGTTTGGGGATATATTTTAAGGAAATGTCAGGACCAAGAGATGATTAGTGAGGGTTTGTAGCAGCCTGGACCTCCTCCAACTTCACAGTAGAGTAGGCAACTGGCAAGTATCATGGTGCCCTTTTGCTGACCTTCCAAGAACTGTGTGCTTGTGCTGGGTGAGTAGCTAGTCCCATAGTTCTTCAAAATAGGTTGTGGAAGATCCAATACGCTATAAAGGACAGAAGAGACCCAGTACCCCTGAGGGCAGGTTGTCCAATCAATATGAAAGAGGAGCTCACAGCAGTCAGACCCAAAAAAGGGGTCTGAGCCTCACAGGAATGAGAGTTATCTTCTAAGAGAGCACTTGTCCATGAAGGAGCAGAATAGGAAGACTGAGAAGAACAAGATGAAAAGAAAGAGCACTGAGCTTTTTGTCTTTGTTTGGGGCTAGCCACAGGAGCAGAGGGGGATGCTTACTTTGAAACACACACCCAGGTCTTCTTTAGCCGATAGATGGAGCTGGACTGCAGTGCTGCAGTGATGGCCCTCAAGGAGGAAAAATTCTTCAGGATCCTACATTCCTGTGAAAGGAGCGGTTAGAAATACAGGAGCATTAAATGTCAGCATTACGAATATGTTAGTGCTCTTCTGTTTGACTGGTGTCATGCTTGCTACACATTCTCACTGCTAAGCAGGCAGCTGTACAAATACTGAGCATCAAAAATATCACTCCCCCCCCCACCAGCCAACAAACACTTTATGGGCTTTGGCATTTATATCTTGTTTTCCTCACTTTCATGTATTTGTGGTGACGTTGCAGTGTTACAGTTTCCAGTTGTCCCAGTAAAAATAAAAGTGGAACTGAGTCCATGAAGCCAGGCTAAGAAGCACAAATATTACACTTCTTAAAAAGCTCTTTATAGTTACCAATCCCTTTTACCCTTAAGGGGAAAAAACAGGCTTTGCCTCTTTATGTGTGGTATTTAAAATGTAAACCCTCAATCATCTAAGTGTCAATTAAAAATAGACACATGCAAAGGAATATCCTGTTATTCAAGTACGTGCACACTGTTAAAGAGAAAAACCTTCCCAGCTTTTCCAGAGTCAGGATCAAATCCTAACAGAGGGACTGGTTCATAGATATTTCTTACACAGCTTCTCTGGGGCAAAAGATTTGATGGAAAAGGATACTGAAAAACTTAATTCTCAAAAAAATAGCACAGATTCCTGGTAAAGCAGATGGAAGCAAGGAGGAGAGGGAAAGTCTGGCCTGTGACTCTTCAAGGAACTCCTGTAAATCTGTTGGTGGCTCATGAACTAGAGCCCGGGCACCACAGACTTACACTCCTGCAAATACAAGCTCTCACTAGCAGGTGTCTGTACATGCAAACAAAACATTAACAGACAAAACACGTGCCAATTTGACTGTTGCATGTAGATGAGAATATATTCAAACTACAATTCCACCTTGCAAATTTTTATGGGACTGATTATTACACTAATAATGCTGATTATGTAAAGGATCTTTACAGTGAAAATAGACATAATTTATTTCCTTTGTAGGACTGATTCAATGTAAAGCAACGTTAACATAAACAAAAGTCAGACCTTAGTATATCAGCAACTCTGTTCGTGAGTTGCATTAAAATTGACTGAACAACTAAGGCAAGTACATTTACTCCCATTTCTTTACCTAAAAAAAAAAAAAAAATCTCTGAGCAACTTAGGAGGCTACATTTAACAAAGTATGGCTTAAGAAGACTGACTAAACACACAGCACTTGAAGCAGGTTAACAGCTAGGCTAGATAAAGACCAAGTTCAAGATCACGTGGTAGGACATGCAAGACCTGAAAGCTATTCTTGCACACTTTGGAGCCAAAGGAGCCACATAACAGCTCTTCTTCAGAGACTGACACATTTAAGAAGAAGAGCCTTCTTTCTTTAAGTTCAACCTGAAATTCAGACTGGGGAGAACATGGATTGAGAGGCACAAATTCTCAGCATTTAGTTTTTTCAAATACAACAGGAGTTTGTACTGGAAGATCCAATTTGGAACCATCTTGACTTAATTGCACGTTGTATAATTTAAAGCACATTAGGAATTCAATATTGGATTTTGTGTTCTCAATGATTTAACTGATTGCAGACTAAACTTTAGCAAGCTTTCATTTATATATAAGAAGAATTTTTAAGACTGCTCTGAATAACATTGTTTCATGCTGTGTCCTTCACAAGAGGAAAGCCAGAAAGAATCCTGTGCAGAAGCAACTTTGATTTTAAAGGATTATGCATAACAGGATATTAACGATTTCAATTTTACTTTCTATTTTTAAAGAAAATATTGTGTGAGTAAAATTGGCTGCTCCTGCTCAGGAACCCCAGATCTAGGTGGAGCAGAGAGGGCTGGCAGTTAGGAAAAGTATTCAGTTTATCTTGTAAACCAAGAAACTGGATCCAAAAGTCACGAACAAATAACAAACGTGGAACTCCATGCTGCTTAGTTACAGAGTTAGCAGTCAGTGAATAACTGCACTTTAATGAGTGGATTATTTTCTAATTGAGGCATCTAACTATTCAAAACATTCATTTGCATGCAGAAAGCAAGCAACTTTCTTCAGAAGTGGGCAGCTAAGTATACATGCAACTAGCTGTTCTACATGTGCAATTATTTTGTAGAGCGTGTACATGCATTTTTCGTGTGCTTAGCTAAGACTGGAGTATTTAATTATGTGTATGAACTAAGTAAAGGGAGAAGCACTGAATCAACAGAGGTGGAGAACAAAGTTCTCCATTCACACAACAAGTATGATGAGAGCAGTCCCTGTCCTGGCTTCCCGGGCCTCCCTGCTCCCTGGAACGAGCAGGAAGCTGCTTCGTACTTGCTCGCCCAGGCTGCAGCCCAGGCTGCCCCATAAAGGCCCCTTCAGCTCGTACCCTCTGCAACTTAAAGGTCTGCACACAGAAAATAGGAATCCAACTTCCTAATCCATTCGCAGGGGCTATAAAGCAGCCATCAGATGATAACAAAAACGAGTCAATGTAAGTGCCAAAAGAGAGGTGAAAGACTTCCTCCCCATACCAGTTTCCTGAACCATGCAGTTGCCAAAGCTTAGGTGCCAGGACTAGCAATGCTGCCGCTGGAAGCATAGAAGTGCATTGTCAAGGCTGGAAAGCCTCTGCTTGGCTTGAGCTTTTTATGACTGCTTATTTTGTATAGCTCGGAAAGAATCCATGTGATTCTTAAAAGTCAACACACAGCCATATGAAAGTGCTTTAAACGTTCTCTTCAAAAGAGAGATCTAGTTTGCTGCCAGCTGCCCAGTGCTCTGAGGGGAGTTAAAAAGGTTACAGTAAAACATTAAAGATAAAATCTAAGAAATTAGCAAACCAGAGTTATGTAAAGAAGTCATGAAAAACCCTTTCGCACAAAGATAAGAAGCACACAATCTGCTACAAGACAAAGGAATTGAAGCCAAGAGTAAAAATGTGTTAGAGAAACACGTGCGACAATGATAAAGCAGAAAGGTAAGATGATGAGGAGTCTGGTACCATATTGTAACTCTACTTATTTTTTCTGGTCACTGCTTGCACCTCTCACCCCCTCCCAACTCAGTTGGTTTGCATACATGATGTGAACCATGAATAACTCAGTAGGCAAACGACCTTTCAGCCTCAAGAATTTTTCAAAACAAAAGAGTACAAACAATAATTTCATTTTTTCCATGTTAAAGAGGCTAGTACTTCCTAGAAGTAAGTTAGCTTTGTCTGCACTTACTTAAAACCTCGTATTTACTTTACTTTCATATGTCCACACACATACATAAATGTATAAAACACAAACAGTTGTGCTGTCTTCCACCACATCTGATTTCAAGTTCCATGGCGTTCATCGACGCAGGAGAGGGAGCATGATGCTCATTGACTGAACATGAATGGCCAAAGGCAGGCAAGTGCAAAGCTTATTCTGACTCTGCCTGCTGCTTGCACCACTGCCAGTCCTACTCCTTTCTTGTTAAACCTTCTTCTGCAAACAAGTCTAACCTTTGGATGATATCAACCATCACTTCTCTTCTTTCCCTGATATGAGCAGTGTTTAGTTCTAGGGAAGTGAACTGGTTGAATTGATACCTATCTTACCATAAATGTTGCATTATCAAGTATATGGCACTCCCCATCTGCAAGACACAGTATCTGCCTCACCCATTAATTAGCACTCCCAAACCTGTGAAGAGACAAGCAGCAACCCCATTTCCATGGTGGGGAAGCACCTAAGGAGAGGAAGGGCAATACTTCATCTGCTGTTACAAAGAAAGTCAGTCAAAAATAGAATTAGAGCTAAGATGTTCACTGGCCTGGGACCAATGCATACAACCCCTTCCTCCCCTTCCAACTCCCTCACTCCAAGGCACCCACACGAGAAACATTAAACAGTCTAGAATAAATGCTTTACATGTGCAATATGAATCCACTTCTCAATAATCTTGGCTCTTTGCCGTGTTTTGAGTTTCTTGTCCTTCAGGATAGTGCTGACAACACAATTGGTAACTGCGTTGAACTGAGAGATAGTAGCCCTGATGGTCAGCGCCAGGTGCTTATTTTCTTTCTTATCCCTTCGAGACCAGATGCATCCCAAGCAGTGGTAGGGCACAACTTTCTTGAAGAGTTTCTAGAGGGAAATAGAGGTGTCTAGGTCAGCAGGGTTCACCTAAATCACTACTATTCACAAGAAGAAATGCATGTTTACATGGATCTAAATCTAATATGGTATTAAAAGGTAAATATTTGTTTTCTGTTTGAAATATACGCTTTGGCAGTATATACACTTTATATTTTTTATATATAAAGTGTATATACTTTAATATATATTTGGCAGAAATATACACTTTATAAAAGGCTTGATGCCCTAAAAGAACTGTCAGCTAAACAGTCCTGGGAAAATAAGAGACACCATTATATCAGTTGCATAACCAAGGGGAAAATTTTTTACGTAATAATATTTTGAAGGAGATTGATACAGACAAATCAAATCAGAGCACTGCATTTAATAGTACCTATACATCTTTAGGCCAGGTAGCAATATCCTAAAAATGTGTTATTTCTCAGGTGTCAAATATTAAACTCTGCAAAAAAGGCTACAGTATACATTCACACTTCTTTTAATTAAAAAAAAAAAAAAAAAAAATCTTTGGAATGACTGAAGGAAAAAGCCCAATGAATGAAGCAAGTTTGGATAACCAGGCAGAGCTGTGTTCTGTGTCCCAACACAGACCCTTTCTGGAACACTATACTTACATTGACATATCTTTAAAAAAGATTTTTAGAAGCCCAGCACCATTTACCCTAGCATTTCAAGTAGTATATGTACTCTACGTACTGCATCAATGTATGTCAACTGTTCTGCCACACGGTCTGCTTGGAAAAAAGAGAATTCTTCTGGACTGCTGATCTCCATTTCCTCTTCATCACACAGGTTACAGAGGGAAGTGATACCGAACCCATCTGTCCAGGATGGAAAGCACCACTTAGTAAATTTATACAGCAAACAGTGAATCAAAGCAGATGTTTATTTTAAACCACCACTGTATATATTATAGCAGAACGCCCAAAGAGTCCTGCCTGACCTAATGGCCCCACTGTGCTGCATATTTTAGTGAGAAAGATGATGACCAGAAGATTAAATTGGCAAAGAAAAGGTGGAAGAAAAAGAAATAGAGAGAATTGAGCTGTTCAGGGTCTCTTAGCAGAGAAGTGGCTTTAACCCATTCACTAACCATTCTTCTGAAAGAATGCCCCAACAAAAATTCCTTATTAACATTGCAGAATTTTGTTAATCTAATTCTTAGTATTTATGCATTTTATAATCTGAAAAAACAAAAATAAATCAAACTGAAAAGGGACAAGACTGCAGTTATATCCCCAAAATACTGCATTAGGAGTGCTCTTATAGCCAGATTTCATCCCCCATGTGTGGAACTAAAAGGAGATATCAGATTTCTTAGCACCATTTGTGGTTACATGAACTATATTGAAGAGAGTTTATTCCAGCATCCCTCACCTTCCCTCTCTGGGATTTTTTCCCAGAAAAGGGAGAACAGTGAGCACCTACAGCATTCAGCTGAATGCTTCTTCTAAATTTGCACTGGGCAGCAATGAAGAGGTGAGAGAGGAGAGTTGTCCTCATCAAGGGACCAGATCCCGTGCAGAAGGGAAAGGATTTCACAGAATTTCCCATGTCACCTTTTGGCTCCCACAGGTTGAGAACAGAGCCACATTAAAACACAATGAAATATGCCCTTGTTTCCCATGGTAGAGGAGAAAGTCAAACAGAAAATCTCTGAAAATAAATACTCTTCCTAATCCCTTTTACTGTAAGGCGACAGTAACTCCGTAAGAAGGCAGAAAAAAAAACCTGGACTTGTTGAAGACTAACAATGAAAGAACTGAGTTTACTACTAGTGAGATTTCATTAACAAAAACAACCAGTGCATTTCAGAGTATGTTATGCAATACTTCATAGCCAGTTAAAGCAGAACAGACATTAAAGCGACAAAAGCAGACTGTGATATTTTATCATTGTTTTTCGAAATACTTTGGTTTTCCTTTCTTTGTTAATTAGCAAAACCTAATCATCAATGTAAATTGCTACAGTTCTGATGCAACAAATTATAACCAGAGGCTGTATCCAGATTTCCATCTGTATATGCCAATTGCACAATTGACAGAGCTAAATGGAATAAATGGAGACCTCTGTTCCACCATTATTTTTCTGTGCCTGTTTTGTAACAATGCGCATAATTAAATGGATTTCTACCAAACTGTTACAAGAGTTACGCTTTTTTCTCTCTCTTTTTGGCTATGTAACTCCTCATTTTCCCTTCAGCCTTGAAATTCAGCTGAAAATCCTCATCACCAAGTTGCAACCTTACTCAAAATCTCACAGTGCCTTTAAAATCAGGTCCTGGAGGCTACGCAAGATTTTCCTTTTCTTTTTTCATGCCTCTTTTTCCTCTTTTCTCCCTCACCTTCATAAATGTGTAACCAGTCTTTTCCCTACTCTCCGAGAAGCTGGAATTCTCTTGTACTCAAGTATCTCATCATCTTCAAATTGCTGATCCATTTAGGTCCCCCTCAAAGCCCAGCTGCCCTCTTGACTTCACTGAGAGCAACCACGTGCCCCTTTTGGATTTGCAATCTCTGACTCACCTTGATTTGTATTGCTCAAGCAGCAAGAATTGAGGCCAGAAACAGCTTTTATCTACGTATCTGGTACTGCAGTCTAATCTACTGGCATGGCTGACGGCAGCACTGAATGGAGGTCTGATTACACAAATCAAACTGTAGGATTAGGACCCAAATTTGTAAATTCATAGCACAATATGAGTGCTTTGGAACAATAATTATCAGCAAGTCTTGATGGCAGACAACACATTAAGAGTTTTGAAAGAAATCTCTGAAATGAGCAAAGATGGAGCTCTGATACAGTAAGTGACAATTCTAAAACTCTTCTAACCCCACAGGTTACTTGCATTCTCCTCCTCTTTATTTTATTCTATAATTAACAGCCTCTCTTCTGCCACAATTTGGAAACTGTTATCATTCAAACTGACCCATCTATAACTCAGAAAAGAACCTTTTCAACTGTTACGTGAGGAAACAAATGCAGAAGCAGTGCTGCTGCGAACTTCTGTTCACTTTGAACAACAGATGAACTCAAATATAGCTCTCATGAGCTTTCCTTGTTTGACCTGGGGGAATCAAACCCAGGAAAGGACACAAATAGGCACATATCAGCAATCCTGTTCACTTACCCATGTTCAATAAGGAAAATGCCTGGGCTCTCTGCAGTACTTCTTTTCATGTATGTGTTAATGACCGAGTTAATTTGGCATTTCACAGCATTATGCATTGACATGGTATTTCTGGAACATCCGTCAGACATGATTTTTATGGGATGAAATGGGTTTTTTCGCTGTCATTTCCTTTATCCTTTATTACATGAATTATTCCCTCTTGCCCCTCTACCAAAGCTGGAAGTTGGTCTAGTTCTCATTCACATACTACGTGAGCTCCTATGATTTTTCAGCTTATGCCACAGGAAGCTTTCTGACCAGGATAAGGGTATGCGTCAAGCTTGACGCTGCATGCAGCGTATTTGTGTTACTATAGTTCACTATTGTTTCAGTAGTCTGTGACCCCCAATAACGTAAGTTTTTCCTCTGTCCTTGCATACCAGCAGCCGACCACTCAAATAGGAAAAAACAGCCACAGACACTTCCTTTGTCATGATGGTAACTAGGAAGAAAAGCTTCACGATAACAAGGTTTGTGACTCAAGCTGTATTTTGTCGCAGCTCTGTATTTTTCTTTTTGTTGGTTTGGGCTTTTCTTGGTGTATGTGTGGGGGGGTTGAAATGAAAAGACCAGCTACAGACCAGCTGTGTGTTTTAATTCCACGACATGGGAAGTGCGCTGACAATTAACGACTTAATTGCTGCAGCAATCTCAAAGTTTTGGCTAATTATTAGAGAAGTGCTGGATTTCCCAATCCACCCCACAATAAACGCATAGGCACCTACACTATAGGACTATTTCATCCCACACAGAACCTGCAGCCTCACAGAGATATTTTTTTTAAAGAAAGAAACAAGAAAAAAGTCACTGGTGAGCCTCACGATATAATCAATTAGCATACGAGTTAATGAAGTGTACTCCACACAAATCCCTGCATCACCATACAGTCCGGGAGAACAGGAAGGCAGAAGGGAAAGGTAACTTACTGTCATTTTCAACTTCTTGGCTCTGGAACTCCTCCAAGAGGTTCTGCGCCCTCTTCTCCAAGTCAGAGCCAGGTATATTCCTTTTCAGGTAATCCAGCAACTTGATCAAGCACAGGCAGTCAGGTGGCTCTCTGAAATCCTCTGGGCACTGATCAAGCCAGGCTCGCAAGATTGATGTTACTGCACTAAGAGCAAATACACAAGAACACATGGGTTGTAAACAGCATGTATTGATGCAATCGCATGTATCGGTATCTAATACAACAATAAAAACACAGACATTCATACCCCACGTGAAGGCAGTATGAAGACTTTTTTGAGCAAGGAATTTAATTTTTATGCATGGAATCTTATTAAGATGTCACTCAGATTTTGCCAGGGACTTCAGTGAAGTTGCTCCTGATTTGCCCTCCTCCAAGTGGATCCCATTATAGTCCCCAAATGAAAACTAATGAAGAATCAAGTCCACTTATGCTATACTGAGACTCTTCTATTAAATTCAGGACATCAAATAATGATAGAATAGAACAGATTATTTCAGTTGGAAGGGACCTACAGCGATCATCTAGTCTGACTGCCTGACCACAAGTTACAGCACGTTGTTAAGGGCATTGTCCAAATGCCTCTCAAACACTGACAGCCTTAGGGCATCAACCACCTCTCTGGGAAGCCTGTTCCAGGGTCTGACCACCCTCTCAGTAAAGAAATGCTTCCTAATGCCCAGCCTGAACCTCCCCCGGCACAGCCTTGAACGATTCCCACGCGTCCTGTCCCTGGATCACAGGGAGAAGAGCTCATCACCTCCCTCTCCACGTCCCCTCCTCAGGAAGCTGCAGAGAGCCATGAGGTCACCCCTCAGCCTCCTTTTCTCCAAACCAGACAAGCCCAAAGTCCTCAGCCACTCCTCACAGGACATGCCTCCAGCCCTGCCACCACCTTGGTTGCCCTCCTCTGGACACATTCAGGGCAGCAGCTTCCCCGTGGAAGCGCTAAATCAAACACTTCCTTTGTTGCCCTTCCTCCCATCAATTGCTGCTGCCAGGTCTAGGGACCAAACTGAAGCTGCATCATCCTCCACACCGTACTACTCATGATCTGCTGTCTTAGTAGAAAGACTGAAACCTTGGGTTCTGTGAAAAAGCAGTCTAAACCTGAACCTAACCCCTGTGAACACACACAGTGAGATTGCCTCATCTGTGAAGATAAAACCCTAATCGTGACACGTGCAGCATGGGCAGCACTGTGCTGCCAGTGCCCAGTATCAAGCTTGAAGCGCCAAGATAACTGAACCCAGAAGACAGATTGGCCTTGCTAATCTCAGGATGAAATGCGTAACATGGTTTTCCAGAAATAACTCACAATGTTGTTTGTCAGAGTCACCATTAGCCGGGGTCCTTATTTCTCCGTGCGGGAACACAAACGACGCAACACCAATGTGATGATCAGGTCGTCCATCTTTTTTATTATATATTATTATTATCGTATTCTATTCCTTTTCTGGTTACATTTATACTCTTCTAAGTTCCGTACACGCACTCATCTATCTTCTAATAGGCTACAGGTCATCTACACGCGCTGTTCACGCGCCTCTACAAGCATTTGCATTGGTTAATTGCAATTAGCACGTAAAGCCCAAAACTTGCCAAAACTCCCTTATCTCATACCCTGTTTTGCTCAGACTTGTGTGCTTTTGCTGACCACAGGTGTTTCTCACTTATCTGCTACCTTGTGTGTTTTTGCCAGCCTTATTTTGCTGGCCTTGTCTTAGTCCTTGCACTCTTCTGTCTGCACTAACTTTCTCCCAGCGCGGCCCAGACTCCTACAGTTGTTGACAAATTTCAACTGAGTGTGAAAAAAACTGGACAAAGTCTGCAAAAATAACCAAATTTCTTCAAGTTTTAAGAAACTTCAAGCCTGGATAAAAAAAGTAACAATCAACTTTTTTTTTTTTTCCTGCTGCATTTTCTGAGATCTTTGGTTCGTCATAGCAATGTGCCGGTAAATCAGCATGTATATTTTGGTGCACTATGAGCACTGGCCATAGCACATATTACAGGCTGGGAAAACAGCATGTCAAAAAACTTTTTAAAGAGAATTTTGTTCACGTGAGCTGACAGAGAGATTAGGGAAAAGGACTTTTGTGTGCAGTCACATAACATGACACACTGTCCACGGCCACAGTCTCTTAATCACCTACTGTGACAGAGTAGGACATAAAGTGAAAGGGAAAAAGCCCCTTGTTCCAGAATAAAAGGCACAATAAACCTCTAAACTTCCTGAGAAAAGAAAGTCCTGACGATTTCCCCTGTGACACTGAAACCATCCCTGTATTTCAAATCTCTTCCAGCCAGTAGCCGTAAATGCTGCTGCAGGCACGAGAGGTGACTTACAGGTATTGCTGTCGTGGAAAGCGGGGGAAGATGTTAGGAGAGAAGAAACAGGTTTATAGAGAAGCAGATCTCATGAGCTCCACTGCCACCAGAAAATAGCTGAGATGACCAAGTGACAACAGTCCTGGTTTGCAGCAGGTCCTATTCACTTCTACAAATGCTTAGGGCCGTGCTGTGTAGTTAGCTGTGAGAGCTCAGCCCTCCAATGACCGTATTTTTCACACCTACAGAAACCTTCCCCGATACCTGTTCCAACAACCCCACTTCACAAGACCCTCGTGCAATAACAGTATCCCATACTCCCAATGATATTCCATGAAGAGAAGGGCCACGCTCTCAGTAGAAACCTCTAACCACGAGTATCCAGTCAGACACACTGATGTGTCAGCTCAAAGAACATCTGTGCTCTGTGCTCCTGACAATCAGGCACTTGGCTTTTAAAGTTCAAATCCTCAAAAAGACAGATAGAGTGGCTCATGTCTATCGTGTTAATAGCTGCACATGGACAAGCATACCAGGAGGACCTCTCCCTCCTCAATTTATGAGATCATGAGAGGAGTTCAAATATGAACATAGATTTCACATGTAGACAACGAGGAACCCAAAAGCCAACCCACAAAATTCCATATCAGAGTTGCAAACAAATACTGGCACGTTTGTTCTGCAAGTAGGGAAACCACAGTAATATCTGGTTAACTCAGCTGCTCAGTGGCATTCAAAATAAACCAATAGTTAAGAAAGAGTAAAGATAGTTTCTTCCACTCTCCTTGTCTCATCTTAGCTGTATTGGTTTTTCCTCAAAACTCAATTAACTTTCAATCCCATATAGATATCACTTTAGAAGTCCTATCCAGTTTAGTCTCTTGCTTCTTCTGTTTCTTTCCCTGATATTGTGGCAACTTAGAATTTCTAATTAGAGTATTTGGAAATCCATCAGTAATACTGTTTGGTTAGGCTTGCTCTCAGGAGAAAGTCTGGAATTACAGTTGTACAAAAAGTATTTACAACCAAAAATTAACATGCAAACATGTTCTGGATTTCAGGTTTCATTGCAAACATGAAACACAGATTGTGTAGCTTGGAAGACTCTCTTCACATCTGAAACCCATTTTGGACCGAATTTTCACAACTCTGCTCAGACAAGCTTCCACCATACGTGCAACAAGCACAGCCTTCATAGTTTAGGTCAGTGGTGGCCAAACTTTTTATCTGGAGCTTCAGGACTATTTTTCTCAGTCAGGACAGGTGTCACACAACAGCCAGTGCTCCACGACCACCACCGCGAAGCTAACAGCGCCAGCTCAGCTCCACATCCCAAGGCGCAAGGAATGTGGATGTCAAAGAACAAAGCCTGATGACCTAAGGCACATTTTACACCCGATGTCTAAAGATAAAATGCACTTTCATATGCCGCTAGGAGGATAACCAAACCACTTTTTTCCCCTTTACCTGCACTTCAAAACAGCTTTGCTATTTTTCTTGCAAATAGGATGACTTCAGAATTTAAATCTCACTCTTAAAAGCAACACTGTAAATCATAGGGGCACTAATGGCAAAGATACATGCATACACACATTGCCTGAAACAACCTCAGCTTTGGTCTGCAGACACTGTTGTTATGCAGAATGAAATCAGTCATAAGCAATAATCATTTACCACTACAGATAAAGCAGGGGAAACAAACACTCCTCCTGTGTTTAATCAGCAAACTGTTGGCCTAGATGTGTTCATCTCATGTTTAATTCTGAGACAATTTCCCTGACAGAAAGATCTCTGGGTTATATGAATGGATATGTTACCAGACAGTTGAGAGTTGGCCTTTACACAAGCCTGTTTAAACAAGCAGACCTGTGAAATTTCAAAGGAAACAACATCTATGCTGCCCACATCCTCCCCCAGTACCGAATCCTGACTGGGGCTTGCTGTGCAAAATAACAGTGCAAAACCACGCTTACGTCCTGAGTACTGTTTTGGATTCGGAGCAATTCTGGCTTCCATCTTCTTCACAGCTTGGGGTCTCCAGGTTTCCGTGCCTGAAAAATGAGATGGGTGTTTAGAGGACCCCCTGCTGAATAAAAGCAAATCCTAAATAGCATAAGTCATATACAGTTCTCATAAACAACTAAAAAGCTCAAACTACAAATACAGAATCTAACACTTGGGTGAAATTAAGGGGCTAGAAAATTATTTCACTTAGGAGGAAAAAAATCCTAAAGAGACAGACAGTATCTTCCAACCTAATTTGTTAATTTATATGAAGCAGCCTGCACACAGGAGGAATCAACAGTTCTTTGCCCACAGCTCCAAGACCCTTTCTGCCTGTTTGCACTCCATCCTTTCCCAGAGCCATATTCCAGTGTGCAATGAGGCTGTAACACAACCATTTTCTCCAACACAGCTTCTGTTTCTCTAGTATTTGTCACTTCTTCTAACTCCAAGAGTGATTTCACACAAAGTTTTCTAGGTGGCAAGTGCCCACTTGTGCCAAAACTACTGACACAGTTGTCACGAGTGGCAATGGCCCACGGTACTGTGGAAATTACCACTGGGAAAGAGGAAACCATGGGCACAAATCCAAAAGTGCAAAGCAAAATCTCTTACCTACAGAGGCAGCGCGTGTGCCTTGAAGGCAGGATTATGCACTTCACTTTCAATGGGAGTGCCCACTGCTTCAGATATACAGCTCCATAAAGAATTTCATGGTTCCTTACAGCCAGCTTTAATGAGGGCGGACAATTACTCACAGTCCAGAATAAGGCAAGCTGATTTTACACATTCTGTGCTCAACTAATTGTGTCAGGCACCTGAATTTAATCTGAATAGTTAGGAGAATAAGTGCATCTTTAAGTGTTTGTGCTACAACATCCTGGTAACATCAGACGGAGAACATGGAGCAGGCTGTCAGTTTGTGTCCAGGAGGTTCATGTCAGAACTGTAACAAATTCATCCAAGATGTTTCAAAGGACAAAAATAAGAGGTGGTAGTGTTATGCTCCGCTGAAGTATCAGTCCAAGGCTTCATATGCAAGAATCCCAGATCTGTACAGAAAGTCAACTAGTGTAACTGAATTCAAGCTTGCTCACACCAGATCTGCTAGATTATAAATAAAAGGTTTTTGCACCACCATCTATCACCCTCATACTGATATTCTACCCTACGATGGCTCACAATCTCAGAACTCCACAATACTTTAAAGAAAAGAACTTAAATTTCAACAATCTTATGACAAGGGCTTAATGCCGGGCAATTCCACTGTGGATGGGGAAGCTGAGGCAGAGCGAGATCAACGGTTTGCATACATTCCACTGCACTGCAGAGTAAACCCAAACTAATGAAGGCAAACAAGTAATCCCTCTGATAGGAGCAGCATAGCCACAGTCATGAGGAGGTCAGCTTGGGCTTACTTAGCCTTGAGAATACTGCGCTAAGACCACTTGAATTATCTGAAACAGCTCATTTAAAACCAGATCTTGCATCTCCAACTAAACTGCAGGTAGACATAACAAAAAATTATTTGCTTCAGTTGTTACCACATATCTGTGACAAATATGACTGCTTGACCCCAACAGCTTAGTCTGACCAATACATTGTCTCTCGTTCAACCCAAGTTCCCACATCAGTGGTGAAGACTTAAGAAATCTCAGCATTTTATCTGTTCAGAAAAAAAAAAAAAAGGCATAGCGCATGCATAAGAACTTGCAAACATATGTTTTAAAGGGCCCAGATTCTCAGTTATTCTGAAACAGTCCTTCTAGTCCTATAAGACAGCAGAAGTACAAGAGCAGGTTTTAAGGACTTAACAGAAAGGGTCCTTAGAGGTACATACAGGATAACCCATTTTGCCGTTGCCGTTTCACAGAGTTAATCCAAACATCTAAAGAAAAATATGCTTAGCTAAACTGACAGTGGGGTAAGAATCCACTTCCAAACATGCTGAACAACACCTCGGTCCCTCCGTGGTCACAGTGAATCACAACAGGAGCATTCACAGAGGAACCACCACTGCTTGGTACAAGAATGGCTGTCAATCTTCTTCTGAAATTTTTTTGGTGAATCAATGGCCTCTGTGCTTTCTCCTATATTCTCCCAAGCAATTTCACACCCTGCCTGTACTTCTTTTTTATTGGGATCAGCACTACCGAAGCTGTAAATCTGAGTAGATACCTTCTTTCCAACTCTCGGCTATGCCCAAATTCACCACTTGATCCTACCTGGCCTCTCTCAGCTCTCAGTCATACCCTAAACGCTCATTACTAGTGTTTGCAATTCAAAGTGAATGCAATTAACTATTGGAGATACTTCCCACTGCTTTACTGCAAGGATGGAATACATGAGAAGAGCCTTAAGAACAATGCTTCCAACCCTTTGCTAAACTGAAGTGTAAAGTTCAGCCTAATTTTACTAGATTTAATTCTATTGGTTTCAACATTTGCTCTTGCAGACCTGTAGATTGTCCGGCATTTCTAAATATTATAATGCTGGGTAACATATCATTTTACCTAGAAGACACAAAAAGAGCAAAAGAGGGATATTTAGAGAACTATGCTGACGCCTCCTCAGTGGAGATTGCCCAGGACAGAATCGAGACATGCTGCTGACAGGACGTACATTACATGCTATGATGGCTGCCCCTGTCCTGTTGCTAGTGATTTCACTCTCCACTGCCATCTGCTAGGTAAGATGACTCAAGTACTTCTTAGCCAATAGACAAAAGACATTTTTTTCCCCTGCTGGGAGAAATCTGCAAAGAAAGCTTCAGTTTTTGAATAACAATTACAGTTTTATATTCATTTTTCAAAACTTGCCATTAATTCTTCAAGCAAAATTTGTTGAGATGACTCAGTGTCACTGTCCTAGTATTGTATGAAATATAAAATATGTATTTGCAGAACATTAGGCATTTGCATTTAAATCCCACTAGAGAGATACACGCTGATCCTTATAACATAAATGCATAACAGTAATAAAGAGCAGGCAAATTTTCAGTACAAAATTGGGTAAGTATATAACACTTCGTTATATTGCCGGATGTAAACCTCTGCATGAACAACAGGTCATTAAATACGGGTTAGGAGGAGTTAATGATACATCTGATGTAAAGAACAGCATTGCTGCAGACTTCCACTGCTCTGTTCTCACCAGCTCCTGGACAAAGAGCCATTCACTACCCAGCCTTGTATGAATGCTTTGCATACAAAAAGGGACATGAGAAACAAAAGGATCCTGTAGCCCACAGAACTTTTCAGCCTTGCTTGGCGTTTGGGAAGTTATAAACTCCACTCAAAGGGACTGACTAAGCAAAAGAGACCAGAATGCAATGGGTAGTACTGAATATTTAAATACTGAAAAATAGAGTAGAAAATGCACCCCTGCATCTCTGTTAAGAACGGAAGGGAAGAAGAGGGAGGAAAATACTCTGAATAACTCAGAAATAATAAGGAAAGGTGGTTCTCTGCAAAAGCCCCAAACAAAGCCCTAAATAAGGCTTGTAAGCATTGACACAAGCAACTTGGCAGCACAGATACTCAGCAAGAACCATAAGGTGTTCTGAATTATACACACACAGAATCATGGAAATGAAATTACTTCTGTGGTTATGTAGACAAACCACCTGGTATAGAGGAAAACAATTGAGGAAAGAATAGATGCTACAGCAACAACAGTGAGCCAGATGCCATATAAAGCTGCTGTCCCAGGACACGTGGCTCTGCTACCAAAGGACCCATTCCTTCCATGTCCCCTCTCTACCTTCATTTTCCTCTCCATTTACCCCCTATCAAGCCATTCTCCAGCAAAAGGCATGAACTGAAAATGTAAAACTAACTTGCTATTTACAGTCATTATCCAGCTCTAGCTCTCCCATCCAACAGTATCAATTCCCTTCTCTGTACTCCTCGAGATAGGGACCGGTTACTACTTTATATGCAACTGTTCCGAGCACAGCACGGCCCCACTTTTAAGTGCCATTGCAAGGAATGTGATTACCAGGGCAAAATAAAATATGTAAGAGAGGAAATCGGCCTGCTTCTGCTCTCATAGGGACAGATAAACATCTTTGGCTTCCATCATGCTTGTGAGCGGTTAATTCCAGCGTGCACCCAGCGACACTGGGGATATCGAAGGATCTCCAAGGAGGCACCATGCTGTATCTCACACCCAGGGGCAGAAGGAGCTGGTCTCTTCTTCCTCTCTCCAGGAACTTCCATCAAGTGTTTTCACATCAAAATGCCAACAAGATTTTTTCTTTTAAATCTCATTACCCACTTCTACCAAACAAAGAGAAAATATCAGAACATACAGTGTTAAAGAATTGGCAGGTTTTCAAAGCTGTCTGCTGCGTTTAGACGCCAAACTTCCATGAATACTAAAGGGATACGGATGTCCAATCACTCTTAAATAGCTTTGAGAATACAAGTCATCCCCCTCACTTTTCAACATACCAGCTTATGCCCAAGATTTTGTTTAGTTTGACATTTACTCTGTGTTAAAAGAAAACCTTTATAGGCTGAATCCAGCCAAAAGAATTGTCCTGGTTTAGCCAGGATAGGGTTAAGTTTCCCCAGCAGTGGGGGGGAAGCTCTAGCCGGGTTATTCAGATACCATGCGGACGTCACATCCTGGCGTGAGAGCGCGGAGCACGTGGTTTTGTACAACCGCTCCTCTCACTGCTGTATTGGTAGATATCTTGCTCTGTTCATTGTTATCACTGTTATTGTTATTGTTTGTTGTGTTGCTGTTGCACTGCTGTATTAAACCTCTCCTTATCTCAGTCTCGGGGCTTTGTATTTCACTCCCTTTGTGGGGGAGGGGCAGCGGCCGCGTGGTCTCAGACCCCGGCAGGGACTAAACCACCACAAGAATGAATAGGGCTCCAGTCTCAATTGTAATAAAAAGCAAAAGCTTAATTTGAAGTCGGGGGAGGGGGGGAAGAACAGATTTATTCACAATCTCCAAGAAGTGTTAAAAGTTACTCAGAGAGCAAATAGCACATCTCTGATTTTACTGAAGACAGAAGTTATCAAAGGTCCCAATTTAAAGTCCGTTACAATAAGTAGCACAGCACTCAAAATCCGCTGAGTATCTTCCGACTGAACCACAGGGAACTACATCAGTCTTAAAATATTCTGAATTGTACATTAACAATTTAAACCTTTACACATGCCTCGTTCGATACTTTCTGTAAGTCCACTCATTGCACTAGATGATAGGGCAGAAACCACCTTTAGGCCTGTTCCTCTCTGCCCTGCTGGTTTGGGCATTGCTGTGACGACAATACCAGCCCGGGCTGTGGGAGTCAAAAACAAAGCAAGGACTAGCGCCGTGAAACGTGCGATTCCTGCTGTGACATGACCACAGCCATGGGTGTTTGGCTTTGGCAGGACTTCCTCCTGCTTCCCGACGTCACGTGAAGAGGAGTAAAGGCAGTGTAAGCAACACCCGTGTCCCTTTGGTCCATCCTGCCACACCACGAGAGAGAAAACTACCAACTCCTCCACAGCCATGCAGGAAATGAAGATTAGAGCGTGCAGCCCAGAAAGGGCTCTTTGGAGCTACCGATGGCTGCAGGGCCTCACATGTTCACAGGGCAGATCACAGCTTATTTTAACAGAGTAAGGTCCAAGCAAGGAAAAAGGTTTTGCCCAGAAGATTTCACAACACCTCACCGCAATGTGAACTGATTTAACAAAAGCACGCATTATTCTGAATTATTCACACCTATATAAAGTTCTTTTTTTTTCCCGCCCTAACACTTCAGTTTCTCTTAAGTACAGCATCTGCCTCTTTATTTGCCTCTGTCACTCAGGGAAAAGCATCTCACCTTTTTTGGATGGAATAAATGTTTCATGTCCCAAATTTAGTTAATGCTTGCACTGCTTGGGCAGGATACTCTGCAGACCACATCAACTGACCAACAGGTATCCCCCCACACTTAGACTACAATACATCCAGATTTCCAAGGACACTTTTCCAGAGTCCCAGACTCTCTTTGTCTAATCTGAATTTGTGTTTGCATACATCAGACAGTTCTGCAGCACTCACAGTGAGGGGTGTATCCAAAGCAAATCCAACATAAACTGAATACACTGGGGGCAACCCAGCTTCCACACATAGAAATTTTGAAGCAAGTTTGTCAATGTGTACTTTCCTACAAAAAAACGCATCCTACAACTGGGAGATGGAGATGCTGTTTTCTCCTACTCTATGTCAAGGGGCTGCTCACCTGGAAAACGATGAAAGGGCCTTTTTTGATCTGACCACATCACTGTTCTCCCTTGGACCAAACAAGAGCCAAACAAGAGCTCAGCACTGCCATTCACGATTGTTCCCTTACTCTACGATCCTGCTCTATCACCAGGAATAAGAAACAGGGTTCAAGCTCTTCACATGAAACTAAAATTGACAACCAATGCCAAAATCTTATTGCTTTTTTAAGAGCGCCCTTTTCATTACTTTTTTACTTCACTGGAAAACAAAATACAAGTACTCATAAAACACAGATTATGCACTGACACCTACTTTAGTCTCTGTACTGTTACTATTAACAAGTATCACTACCAAGAAAGTTGCAAAAATGCACTCTCTTTGCTACTTATGCTACACCAATGAAAACTAAGCTGGTTAAATTAAATTACTATCCATTTCTCTTATTACTATTCATTTCTTTTATTTTTCCTTATAACATCTGCTTTTCTTCACAAGTCCACACTCCGCAGCTGCATGTAAATCATGCCAACTTTTAGAGCTTAAATTTCATCTGTGTTTTGTCCCAAGCCATAAAATTCTAGATTATCCATGATATTCGAAAAGCCAAGAGAAACATCTATGGATTCTTAAGCACTACACTCCTCAGATTTGTGAGAGGGGAAGGAAGTGGTGACCTCCTAGGATTTCCTGTGGATTCTATCATTTATTATAAAAGACTGAGGATAATGTTGACAACATGCCCTTCCTCTGAGGGAGATGTTATAACTTGCTCTGAGAGGTACACAAGCCAGTGAGATCATAATTGGGCTCAGAAAAGAAAGTTCTGTTCTACGGAGACTTTTCCCCTGTGCTTTCTTGCCCTCTGTTGACATTTTCACCTCTTTAAAGCAGCATCAGAGGAGAGGAGCAGGGCTGACGTCCTTAGAGTCATGTACGCTCCTGACTTGCTGCTGCTCTAAACAACCTGACTACCCAAATTTACCTGAGACACTGCTAGAAATATCATTTAGGCTATTTGTTTGAAGTAAAGCTGCAGTATCTGAAATACCCTTATTCTCCCTTCCTACCCTCAAAGCCAACCACAGGAGGATATCCCTTCCCAAAGCAGGTCCTCTCCCATGCCAACATGTCACCAAAACCCAATGGGACAGGAACTCATTCTCATCAAGACCACAAGAACACAGCAGTGCGCAAGTCTGGCGCAAGATCATTCCCCTCAGTCAGCAGCAAACAATACAGTGAATAACGAGCACATCATCTTTAGAAGAGGACACCTATTTTCCTGTTCATTCCTGACTCAATGCTCAAATGAAATCCCTTATAAACTGGCTAGGTGCACATTTCAGAGCTGAGTTAGTCCTGTCTGCTCAATTTCTTTTCCAATCAAGGCTGGTTTTCTCTCCTCTGATACACTCCTGAGAAAATGTAAGACAGACTCATAAGTCAGACTTGCACTTTTGTGCTGCAATCCAATTGTAATATTACAGATGTTATTCCCAGATATGAAAATATTAAGAACTTAATTGCAGAGTTAGCTGAGCTAAATTGCACTAGCTGTACAATTTACAGAAACTTTTACTGCATGGAGCTGCATTTTCACAGGGTCCCAAAGAGTTTAAGTGTCTCATGACCAATGATTCTCAGAGAATGAGTAATTACTTTCTTCAGGCTGTTTTTTTTAATCCTGTCATTAATACCTACATTAAAGAAGACAATACAGAAGTAGAAACTAAAGCCCATAATGGACTTCATAAAGATGTTGAGTTCTTCCCCCTCTCAAATTCCTGATCTTTGAGAATCTCATTTTATAACTTCAATGTTTCACTAATTTTGTACATTTCTATTTCTAGGTTGCTATGATTCTTTTCACCAGGGGAAAATAGGGGAAGAAAACACATCCATTTATCTAGAGGACTCTACAAACTTCAGTGCAAAAGCAAGATTCCCAAAAGACTTTTTCATCATCCTTATTAACAGTGCAGTCAAACAGAGTTTGAACATTTTCATGGCTAGTGAGGAAACACTACAAAACAATCAAAACTGTAACAAGGCTAACTGACTGTAAAATGGACTGCTGTTTCAATGGATTACCCCTTTGTCCCCAAACCCAAGTTTAAACTGCTTCAGTCCTCAATTACAGAGAGATTTAATTATTTCAGTAGTCACTGAAGGGCTGAATTGACAATTCTGGAGACCTATGTCCCCTGTTAAGTGGCACGACCAGGGACACTGCAGCTGAACATGCCTTCCCTTGCCTCAGCTCATCCAGACCCCCAGCAGTACCTGCAGCTCACCTTCTTGAGCACAACCACCTGGAGCTCCCACTGAATCCAGCCAGGTAAGGAGACCAAGATCCACACACTTGCACATGAAATAATCTCCTGTCCCACACAAAGGTTATACATGCAAAGTCCTCTGTGCAGAAGGACAAAAGAGCCCCACAGCTGCCCAGGGCCTTTGCACTGACCAAAGAGCCAGCCCAACACCAAGGACCCAAGGCAGCCTCCCAGCACCAAGAACTTTTCTCCAAAAACATCACTTTGGTGATCACCCAGCTTAACAGATTTCATAGGAGCTTTTAAACTTATTTGTCAGATACACAGGATCTTTTATAACTATACAAATTAAATAAGCACAATATATGAATTGCTCTTTGCATGATGGCCTTCTGCCTCCTGACGACAGCAAAAAACAACCAGTAATGGACATGTAAAAATATGAACGAGTGACAACCCAGGTCAAATTCCAAAACTGTCACTGTGAGTTAAAGCCTGTCTCTCTTTGCCTTAGTACACTCCTCCTAAGTCTCTGCATCATAGCCTATTCATCTCACTGGTTTTCTTTATCATCTGTTGACAGTAGAGTGTCTTCAGGGTGGGGGCTGTTGCAACAATTCTAGGCATGTTTGTACAGTGATTTATAAAATGGTCACAGTCTCAGGTGGGACATTTGCTTGCATTAGTGAAGTACCTCAGTAAAAAAGAAGAATGGAAACTACTGTCGAACTGGGTGGGGAATGCACATAAAGATGTTTTCTGGGCATTTAAACAGGATATATGAATGTACTTTAAGACAAAATAAGCTGTCTTAAGACAACTTGAGAGCCTTTCATTGAAAAACGAGGTGTGTATCTTCAGGTTTAGAGCCACCTTTGCCTGATTCACATTATTTGAGCTACTCGCAAGTTCTCATTGATTACAGAAAGAAAATTTCCCCAGGTGCATGTCAGTTAATACATAAGAACCCCAAAAGAGCAGTCTGACAACCCACCAACAAAGAGCAACAAAAACTGCACTGTTAGGGGAATGGTATTTAAAATAGCCATTTCAGGCAAAGCATCCTTGCAAAGGCTACTATTTATTTATTCCAACTTTTTCCTGTTAAAAATGTATCTTTTATAAAAGTAAGTAAAATAAACCATACATGAAATACTACTGGCTAAAAGTGGCAATGTATATGCGTGCAACTATTTGCTCCTCTGATAAATTTGTGGCTCTTTGGCAATTTACATGCTTAGGGAGCAAGACATTCTCATGACACACTGTCAACTCCTCTTTAAAGTTACTAGAATCCACATAAACTTGGTGTCCTTTCGTATTTTATTTTTCAAAGATACGTATGTCCAAAACATAGAATCCAAAACTGAGGGTATAGCAAGAATTACCCATTCAAAAGAACGAATTCCTCAACACTTTTACCTTCTTGTATACATGCACTGTCAATTTTTATTGCTCCTCATGCTCTATGTCAGAATTAGTACGGACTGAGAGGTAAAGCTCACAGTAGTAAATCTAACTGTACGGTCTGCTCCCCAGGGTGGCTGCTCTTTCCTTGTCTGACTTCTTACCTGGCTGTGAAGTTACTGCACTTGAGCAACCACAGCTATTATTACAATCACAGTAGGACTGGCAGTTAGGCATTTCAACATCATTATTAATTGAGCCACATAACAACATCCCTACAAAGCAAGCGGTATTATTAATCTCCTTTCCAGATACAAAAGAAAAGCACAGATAGCTTATCCATGCCTTGTTCCTTATCTACCTGGTGGGAGAGCCAAAATTAAAAGCTAGGAGTTCTTATGCTACTCCTCTGTTCTAATTACTATATGCCAGAATAACTGTTTCTGTACATCACTTGATTTTGAAAATGCAATAAATACAGTCCTCCCAAAATAAGATCATCTCCGACCCAGTCATGTGTCAATTAGAGTTTAGGGTGAGAAAACTAATGTTGTGGGTTCTAAGCATTTATACAGACATAGCAGATGTGATTTAACAGTCTTACCATAAGCTATTCTTGTAACATTATCCAGTTCTTGTGCTGTCTGCAAAAACTTATGACTGCATGCTCATGTGAAGTACTAGAAGGGGATAGTGAATTCTTTCTTATCTTTGTACAACCCCTGTCTCAAATCAGCAGCCCCCAAACAGGAGAGTTAGGTCCGAAAATATCAGTATCCCGAAAAACATAGTAATCTATTCTAGGTATGACTTTGCAGCCCATGCATTCTTTTTTTTTTTGGGGGGGGGGGTGGGGGTGGAGGGAAGCTATATTCATTTGCTTGTGTTGGTCCTAGTTTGGCTCCCTAGCAGTCAGACTGGCACACTTTTACTGCCTGATGACTATGCTTTAATGACAGCTGGGATGTGGGCAGCATGTATTTACACATTTTATGTTTATGCTGAAATTCTGAATTTTGCAGTACTCTTGACATCTGTCCCTTGGGTTATTAAGTCCATGTCCCCTAAAAGTAATGGAAGAAAATGCTGACCACATCCCCCTATCACGTAAATGATGGCTCAGTTTCCATTACATACTGGCTCTTACCTCTCAAGAAGTTCCAGTACTTCCTTAGCAGAAGTAAAGGCACGGTACGTTGACAGAAAGATACTGATATATGTGAAATCGTTGTCCCCAAAAGCTGTGACAAGGGTCTCCACAAGTTTTTCCACAGTGCCAGCTTTTATTGATCTTATCTTCTGTGTTTCATACTGGCTGACAGTATGTTCAGGAGGTAACTCGTCCCCTTCAGCCTACAAAGTTGAAACAAAAACAAATCACAAAAATCAGACAGAAGCCAGATCCCTGACACAGCTTTCACAATGAAACACAGATTAAATTCCATCTTTTCACATGAATACTCCACCTTTACTTACTAAATGATTTTGTCAATTTTGGCTATCTGAACACCAAATGCTGTACCAAATAGTTTATCTTTCAGATACTTCTCTGACACGCTCCACAAAACATTTTATAGTCCGACTGCTATTAAGTTATCTTATGATCCCATCATATATTAGTATCTAAAAGAAAATCCATTATCCCACAAATAATAATATTACTGGAAGGAACAATAGTGGTAACTCAGTGCCCCATTAACTTCTGAATAAACATGAAAACTGACCACAACTTTAGCATCAGCACTTGCGATTCCCTTTCCGAAAATACCAACTTTGGGTTCCCACACAGAACCCAAGGTCATGAACACATTTGGATGTGAAACATTTCATGATACTTTTGCAAGGAGGATGTCAACGTCATCTTGCAAACTTGCCATTCTAACATTTCAATTTTCTCTTACGGTTTTCGTTTGGCACAATATTTGTCAACAAATTTAGGGTTTGGTGTTGGGGGTGTGTGTGTTTTTTAAACAGCATTTGGTTTTAATGCTTACAGACTGGTTTAAGTCTGAAATAACTAGAAACATTCCCTTAAATTCTGCCATTATTTAGAGGACGGTTCGGAAAATTATTTTTGTGACTACTTTAAATACTTACTTGTTAAGTATGTGTGATAAAAACTTTAAAATGGGATCATAAATAAAAACCATCAACAAGAGCAATCAAACAGAAGGTTTAACCCACACAAATTCACCCACAGCTGCAGAAACACGCAGGCTGATGCAGGAAACACAAGCTTGGGTGCACGCTGTAAGACAATTTCTGGAAGCACCGTGGGTTTACATCTGTTCAAACAGACTGGTAACTTGGGCTTGTGTCATGAACCCATTAATGCCTTTTATAAACAGAGAAGGCAATGCACAGGACTACTGCACCAAACCCCACCATTACCCCAAATGCAACCCCACAGGGAATGAGTGAAATTACACCAGAAGAACTTGCAAAATTTTGTTCCATGGATCTTACGGCTGTTTTAAAGGTGTATAATTTGTTATATACCTGACTTTAAGGTATATATAGAATTATATATGACATCACCATTACAGAAACACTATAAGAATACTGTTACTAGTGCTATATATCTTCTCCATTCAAATTTTCCCTAAGCAAAACTTGCTCAGGAGAAAAAAAAATACTAAATTTTCTTGCTGACTTTTCATCTTACAATTAAAATATACTTTTGAAAATAACTAGTTACACAATACAACCACTTTCAAACAGGGAAGAACGTCTGCACCACTGTATTTAACTATTAATTTTCTATCCAGCAGATTGTCCAACCCATGATGTATTGATTTATGGCCATGTCCTACTCAGTGTGTGCAAAAACATCTCATTCGCTAATGTGAATGTGTACCAAACAAGGGCAGAATCTGCTTCCAAGCCTGATACATGCACAAATTTTTCTGCTAATTGCAACACTGCAACTTCCCCAAGATTATCATTTTGGGAGAATGTTAAAAAAAAAAAAAAACAAAAACAAAAACAAAAAAAAAAAAACAAACCTACACCAAAAACCAAAGCAAAACAAAAAAACAACACCAAACACTGAAATCTAAAACTGAGTTTGTCAGCAAAACATTAAACTGCTAGAAAACATTTTAAGAGACTTTTAGGGATTGTCTGTGTTTGTATTATTTTAGCAATGCTGCCTGTAAGTTTAAAAGGAGAAAGGAGTTGGCAGACCCGCTCAGTAACAGACTTTCAGAATAAGACATTGTGGGCTGAGTTAGCATGCTAACAGGAAACTGCTCAGTCTGGATTTAATCAAGAGGCCATCTCTTCACGGACATAACCAGGCTACCCAAAGGCAAAGAGTTTTCATGTTTGCTTTTGCTTTGTCTGATCAGAGGAATACTGTATCTACTGCTATTAAAAGATGTTCCTAAAGCTGTTCGCAAGTTCTGACAGCAGCACGTGGTGATCACTGTTACGTGGTACCAATTAAAGCCACCAGAACTTTTGCACTGTTTTGTGCATCAAAAAGACAAAAAGGGCTCTCCGGCTCCTTCTGTTCATCTCTTCCAACAACGTGTCTAGCTGTCTAACAAAGATGCTAGACCCTAACATCTGGGGGCTTCAGTAAGATTTTCTTGGTCCTCTACAAGGGTAAAAGTAAAGAAATATGGCATTTTATAGTCTGACTTATTTTATGGTTTTTCAACAGTCTTACTTTGATTTTTTCAGGCAATGGATTATGGTCTTGACAATATGCAAATGTAACTGATGAGCACATAGTTTCCTACCAGGTAGACAGCATCTTTCAAAAGCAAATGTAGAAAGATTGAACTGAGGTATATTCTTGCAAGTCCTTATTTTTTGAGGTTGTGCAGGTACTGATCTAGTGTAATTATAACATCTTTACTAATCCTCTGCAATGCTGTACCTTCAGAGGGGCCCACTCTCTTTTAAGGTGATCGTCTTACTGCTATACAGCACAAAACATTACCCGCATATACACTTCTTGTTGAAACAATCCATGCAGACTAAAAACACTCAGGCTAAAAAGTTCCTTCAAACACAAACCGACTGCAAAACCGGCTGCAGATGCCCTGGTGATGAAGGAGCTGTAATTCGGTTCCAAGCTGGTTACAATTAAGGTCCTGACCTTGCCCCACGCAGGCTGGCTCCTGAACCCACACACAATCTCACTGACTCACCAAGGCATTGTGAAAGTGCAAGATAGCCACGCGCACAATTGCAGGATGAGGAAAAGATACGAGTATCGGCATAATATCCAACAGCCCTCTTCTCTCTGCTACAGCCACCAATACAGCGCTTGAGTAAGCAGGTCCTCAGTTACAAGCACATCGTTACCAGCACAGCTTGTTACTGGGTTTGTAAAAGCAACACTCCTTTATGAATCTGCTGAGACACCATGTGCAACCTTTGATACCACAGTTTCCATTTCCTATCAGTCCTTCTCTGCAAGAACTGGCCAAGATACGCTGATCTCTTGCCATTTTGCCTACCAGTGACAGGAAAATAAAGCAAAACCTCCACATGCCCCAAAGTTGCCAGGTATTTCACTCAGTTTGACAGCTAAAATACAGATCTAGATCCCACAGACTCATGGGCCAAAGGTACAAATGCTACCTGTTAACCTTCAATGGGATTATCAATCAATTATAAACTTCACCATCTCCTAAATTAATGATACACCCTAGCAAGAGGGAGTAGACACTCAAGGTAAAAAAATAATTCAAATTCTGAACAGTACGAAAATAGGCTGTTACATAAATAACGACATACAGAATTGTAGTCATTATTTCAGAAATAGCACTGGAAGCAATCGCTTTTACCCAAAAAAACACTGGTCTGCAGTTTTTTTCCAGCGCAAATATTATCTGTTGAGATTCTGAAAGCGAGAACTGTGGAATGAAATCAGTAGAATTGTTTTTCATTAGGCAGCAGGCTGGAAAAAAATACCAAAAGAAAACAACTGGGATGAACAATAAGTAAATGAGATATCAAATATTCTTCAGGCTTAGTCATTTAAAACATCACCACTTCACTAAAGACTTGCTTTATTTAGAAATTCTGCAAAATTATTTTCAAGAGCACCTAGCTAGTGTCTCAGACTCCATTTTAACTGATTCTGATGGATTTTTAAATGCTTTTGACTTTTCTTGAAACCTATAGCTTTTCCAGATGGGGAGTCTTCCACTCTACCTATTTTTATTAACTTACTGGACAGACATTTGATGCTGGAATAAAACTGCCTAAAGTGTCTGAAGTGCAGTAACTTATAAGTTAACTAAAAATAGGGCACTCTAATCAAGAGTGTTTCATTTCACTGTTTGCCTGAATCAGCTTTAACCTTCTGAACACAGGAGTAAGATGCTTTTGTCCTTATTTTGTGGATATTGCTTTCTTACACACAGGCTCTCTAGCATAAGCCTTTAATATCTACACTCATCTTTGACTGGGGGGGGGCGGGGGGGGGGGGGGAATAATCATCAAGTCATGAAAAGATTAAGCTTCAAAAACTCCAGAAATACAAGCATCCATAACACCAGCCTGAGAGAAGAAAAAGCTAAGGTATCCTTCATTAAACATGCAGTCATACATCACTTAAAGTAGCAAGACAGTTGAAACAGAGAAGTTTGAAGAACAACTGGATTCTTTGGCAAAAACGCCAAACTTAATACGTCTTCAAGATGCTACGTAAGCCTCCTACTCTCTTTGTAAATAACTGCAAAGATATTAACTTATTTGACATAGTGTTTCCTTCCAACAAAGATCTTAATGAACTTTGTAATTGAGCCTGCTCCCCTTAAAAGAAAGCAAGATTGCCTCCTGTGTATATTGACAGCTAAAATCCACAGCAGCTGACAATCATGCTGAACTGACTCAAACTTGCACACAATGTGCTGACTCCCCCGTCCACAGCACATGACCATTAAAAGAAAAAAAAAAAAAAAACCCACAAAAAAAAAGAAAAAGTGGTAATTTTGCACTAACAATACCACATTAACAGTGCACATTAGAAAAAGCAGTGACAGGACTGAGCTTATCAAATTAGTCACAACAATTTCAAGTGTCATTTGGGTGTACACATCCGTGCTTCCACTTGCAATGGGTTCTGCAATGCTGGCAGTATTTAAGAGCCTTGCATCCCACCACTCTCCTCTCTGTCCTTGCCCTCCACTCTGCAGAACTGTCAGCCTGGAAAACAGCCTGCATGAGATAAGACTCTGGATTGGAAGCAGAATTTCCAGTCTAGGAAACCGTGGCTTGAAATGCAGGATTTGGGTGATCAGAGGTAGGATCTCTTGCAGCCTGCAGACTTCAGACAGCGTAGATGCTTGCCTTTGCAAGAGCGTCTGTTTGTATCGTACAGTGCACTTGGAAATAAAAAGACAATGGAGCTCTCTGCAGAGCTCCTCCACCTCGCTAACTCCCATTCCCTCATGTTGGATGCTGCTGAAAAATCACAATTCTGCATGTTGACTGCACCAATCTCAGAAGCCAAAATAACTTTATGAGCTCTTTCCTACGATCCAACAGCTAGGGGTATTCCTGGATTTCCAAAGCTCCACCCTTTTCCTTTGCTTTCTTAACACATAAATAACCTTTCTTGGCAGCAGCCCAAAGTTTCCAGGACCAATTAATTCTGTGATTATTATACAAAAAGCATTCTCGTTTTCTCGTATCCTTAGAGCTCACAGCCTGGCTGGTATCTGTCTGAAGAGCTGGCAAACAGTAACAAAAGATGTGGGTCAGATTTAGAGGTTAAAAAAAAAAAAAAAAGAAAAAAGAAAAAAAGCTTCTTACACAAATGCTGTTGCTCAGTTAGAACCCTTTCACTCAGGCACCTTGCAGCTACTTAAAGCCACTCTGGGGAAAATAAGAAACAACATGCATACCATGGCGCTGAGCTCTGCATTCTCACACCTTCTGAAGTTATGCAAATTTATGATATATGATAATTACTGTTTCTGCTAACAACCCTTATGTTAACTTCTCTTCCTACCTCCCCATACTCTCACTGCTTCCAGTCTGGCCTGGAAATTTGGGTGCCAAAGCCTGCTTATAGTTTCCAGGCTGAGTTACTTATTAGGAACCAAAAGGAGAAAGGAAAAGGAGTTGAGCTGGGAAAAATAGTACAAAAAGGTGGCAGAGAACTCAAAAACTTCACTTGACTCTGAAACAGCTTTCCATAATCCTGACTATAGATTACAACGGTTGGTATACTGCACCTTCCATAGGAGGAATACTTAGAGGTTCAAGCTCACAGAAGAGGAAATACTGTATTTACATACAGAATGCAAACCTTAATTATGATTATCTGAAAACACAGCATAATCAAGCAGGATGTTTCTACTCTTCACCACTCCAGAAGTTAACATCATCCATATCTATAAAACATTAGACAAATCAGATTATGCAGCCAAATATGCATTTGGCCACCACTAAGTTTAGCCAGAACTACTGGCCAACCTTTGCAAGAAGTGCAACTATTTGCTCTGCTTAGAGATTTTAACTAATTTCAAAAATTTTACCTGCACAAAGCAGAACATCTGTTAACTACAGATGGTTGGGAGTTTGGCTCTTCAGTTGACAGTTTTGCAGGAAGAAGAGTCCCTCCTGGGAGGCCCTCAAAGGTGGCTCAAGAGAGTCTCAGAACTCTGAAAATTCACACCATGGTAACATTAGCCCTGGGTAGAGCCTTATGCAAGACCTATGTGTGCGTCAGTTTTCCCAGCTATGGAAGGGCAAGTTAACACCAACCTCCTCTGTAGAGTACTTCAGAGTCCGTAGATGGACAAGTACTCTATAAAACTAAGCAGTCTAATTTCTACACTAAAGATGTAAAAGACCACCAAACCAACCCAGTTTTGTTGCAACAAGCAGATGAGGGAAGCTAAAAATGGCAACTGAAAACATGACAAATTCATATATTCGGCTCAAAAGGCCAGATCCCAGCTCAGTTCTTTGTAAGGTCTACTGGGAACTTGAAAACAAACCATCTCTTACCAAAATGAAAACTTCTCCCCAGTTCCACCTCACACATTTTACCACCTTTGGAAGAGTCACCTGCTGGTGTCATGCAATACCAGTCAGTCTAGATCTTAATAGAGGGTTGAGACACCAGAGTGTTCACCAGAAGAGACCTTCACATGGCTTTAGCTTTTGCATTGTTACCGGGTGATTGCAGAATACTGTCACGAGCCAACAACTAAGGGCACAGCAAGCAAGGAGTAGGACAAACACAGGTATGAACAAACACTTTGAATAAAGAATACTGTCAAAAATCATTGTGATATTTTTGATAAATAACATGACATGCTGATATGCATTGTAAGTAGCCAGGTTGAATACAGATAATGGAATTCCCTTATCAGTGTGTAAATCTCCTACAGAAGAACTAACTAGACTCTGAAAATGTCGCATAAATGGCTAAGGCCATGTCAACTTCCCAACTTTAAGAGCATTTCTAACAAACACGAACATGTACAGGTATAAACCTTCCTCACCCTAATAAGCTAGGCATCTTAAGCTAAATTACTGACATAAAAGCACATATTAGTCCCTTTTTGTCCTTCCAGGACTCCTTTTGTACGCAAATAGTAAAGAACTTTATACAACAAGACAGACTGTATAAGCTAGAAAAAGTCAGGTTACCTGATTCAGTGACATGTAAGAACACTGTGGCCTCTACACAGAATACTTTCTCCTATTGTAAACTAATCTAGATTTTGAAGGCCTACAAAATTGGACCGTTCTCCCCATGTCACCCACATCAATATCCTCCCAGATATAAAAATATACAGCTGCTAAAGTCATTGTCCAAGCTCATAAATAACTTATAGTCTACCTTGAAATAGAAAACCTTGTCCTTCAAGTGTTTCTATGTAACCCTTTCCCAAGACTCATCTCCTGGTCTCATACACCTTAATGCTTATGCTACAGTTACTGCATAACTGCAATTTTAATGTTGCATCCCCTCCCATCTCCCTAATTCCTTATTTTATCGTTATATGACCCTTGATTATTCTGACACAAGGCTAGACATCACAGGAGTATTTCCAGTACAACTGAATTTTGATGCCACTTCATACTGCTATTATATCAGCCCAGTGACATCACCACCACACAGAACTTGAAAATTCTCAATTATCCTCATATTTATAAGATGTCTGGATGTTAAAGATGACAACTACTCTATGTCTATCCTAAGAAATATCAGAGGAAAGCTATTATACAAATTTTGTTTGTGAAACACTCATCAGTAAAGTCATCTGCTATGCTTCTTTCATGAAAAATGCTAAACCAAAAGATGCTGTCATTTTTTAATGTGCCAGGTATAGCAAAGAGAAGGGATGATTGATATTACCACTAACACAGTCAGACAGATTTAACATGTAAGAGTCATACCAGTTTATGAAAATTATAGATCAACATGAACAAATTGTATTTTGACCATTCAGAAACAGTCAAAAGTTGTATTTTGACCATTCAGAACCATAAAGACCATTTTTCACCAGTACCTGGGAAAAGTCACACTACTTTTCCCTTTCCAGGAATGTAATTTAATTTCATTGTGGAGCTCATCATCACTTTCTGCTCAGTCATTAGAAACAAAGAACATTCTGTATGAGACAGCAGGCAACACTGTTGAACTCAAAATGTATTTTAGAATGCCACAAGTAATAGTTCTGTTGCATAACAGTAGCATGAATGCACATTATATAACCCAAACTGGTTTGATTCATCCTGATTGTATTGTTGGCTCTCCTTTCACACTGCAAAGCTTGCTCAAACAGCACACAGAAATTAAAATTATACTGACTCAGGAAACCAGTGTAAACTGCTACCACACTCAGTGTAAACAACAAGGCAAGAGTGATAGATTTTAATAGCGTGAATAGCTGGAGAACGAAACGGTAGGTGCGGGGAGATTAAATACATTCTGACAGAGGAGAAAATAATTAGCAGAAGACTAATTCAGATTTTAAAATAAACTGAACTTGAAACATAAAGTATTTTTGTGAAAGAAAAAATATCCAGGAAATGTTGTTACATGTTTCATAATAATTACTGTGAGCAATCTCTATTGCCAAGCTTCTTTAATCTTTTATTAAAAAAATAGGTTAGCAGTAAGTAACCATTTTTACGGCCACAGCACGAATACATACCTAACTGCATTATAAACTTCATTTCAATGGCTATGCTTTTTACTGCCCTGTGTTTTGAAACTAAGAGACCTCTCCAGGGTGGGGTCAGATTAGAAAAAACAGTAATAATAAGCTAATATAACCTAATATTAAGAGTTACCAGCTTGAACATCTATTTAAGAGCAGAAAGAGACCAAAAGTATTAGTGCAATCATTAGTTCAGGCCCAACTCATTTTTATTATATTATCTAGACATCACAGGGGACCCGATACAGAATCTCTTTGGATTCTTCTCTTGTACACATACACACACACATATAAAGAGTGTCTATGTATGACTACATGTGTGTCTGTATGTACTGTACCTGTGATGGCAACATCCTTGTGCCGATTCTATAGGTATCTTCTCTATGTCAAATTCTGCATTTTGTATGTCAAACTGTATAAGCAGATGGCATAAACATACTGCATACCTACACAGCTTACTGCATTCTTGTAACTACAGCACCTGGCCACTAACCCACCTCTTTTGACACAGCAGAAAGCAGCACGGGTTGCACGAGCTGGCACTGAACACGCTGCAGACATTTGTATTTCAGTTTAAGAATGTTATGTGGCAGCTGAACTTAAATCCTTAGACAACGGACACAAATCAAAACACACACAATTATGTGGAAGTGTTGAGTCACAATGCAAAATAAGTATAGCTTACAAGTAACGGGGAAAGAAAGAGCAAAAAATGTCAGGCTGTAAGATAAAACAGAAGTCGTTCATGTTTACTGTCTGGTTTTGGTTCGGGAGGTTTTGGGGATTTGGTTTTGTGTGTGCGTGTGTGCATGTTGTTTAATTACCCATCAGGAGTTAATAGCACAGCTCTGTTCTTCTCTGTCCTCCACCTGATGTTTTCTGAACAAAATGACTGTTTTCGCGCAAAGAATGCAAGTCTCATGATTTAAGTAAGTGTGCAAGAGTTCATTCACATTCTGTATGCTACAGGGAGCCAGCAGACCGAAAGCACAGCCAGAATCAGTCTGAAGCACTCAATGGGAGGAATGCAAAAGCGTAAGATCTGACTTCCAAATGAAACATATTATTGTTACTTATGAAACATTTCCAACAGCAGCACAATGGCTGCCATGTCAAAACGTTAAGGAACCATCCCTGCCCTAAAGGGTTTCTACTCTAAAAATACAAAATGGACCGCAGGTAGAGCCAGAGATTACTACAAACCAAGCAAACAGACAAAAGGATGCGTAGGCATATCTTCATAATCGTTTACTTGTTGTATATTTGCATGTAATATTTAAACTAGCTTCCAAATGCACCTCAGGAGCATTTAGTTAACTAATCTCTTTTGCACTGAAGACAACACTTAATCCTGAAGGGTGTGCTGACTTGTCATTTGCATCCCAACACCAACAAAGCCTTGAAACGTTACCAACCTCATCTAATAAGTTCTATCCGCATGAATACTATAAACAACTGAAGGACATTCTGCACTTGACTCAACTCAGAACAGAAACTCAATATGATTCAATGCATGCAAGATTTTATGCGGGGCATAAACCGTATATAGGAGGAAATAAAATCCTAGATAGCTCTGTAATATGCGATGGGCTATCTCTGCTTTAGGATATATAGATACTCAGAAGTTTATTGATTTTTAAGAGTCAGAAGGAGTCACTGAGATCAGGAAGTCTAAGCTACCACATGAGATATATCACAAGTCTTCAGTTTGAAGCCCAATAGCTGTGATAATTTGAACACATCTCAAAGCATTCATTCATTCCATATTGTTCAATCATTCTGAGACCTTTCAACAGAAAATGACACTTTATAATAAAAACATGTTGTTTTACTTGCACAAAGAGTCCATGGACTCCCTAGAAAGGAAGAAACAGCTATTGACTGGGAGAAAGGTTGATCCTTCATAAGGAGAAAGGCAACTGTTCAAAGCAGCTGAGGGGGTAGGAGAGGAAAAGAAAATAACCCTTCACACTGCTTTCACAACACAAAGGTGGGAAGAACTTAAGAGGAAAATAGTGGAAAGAAAAGAATATAATAACAGGATCACTCTGCAAAAGCATTTAAAATGCCTACACCTTAGTAGTGCCATTGTGGCCCAGTGGCAGCATCACTGGCTGTAGCCCACAGGCCGTGTGCTGGAGACCCACGCAGCACTCAAAGCCACTGCAACCCACTCCGATACAGCAACCCACTCCTCCACGTGCTGCGTGGCACACTCCCGGGGTCCTGCTGGAAGGTTTTAAGAAGAAGGAGGTAAACTCCAGTGTCTCACCCAACACCCTTTCTCTTCACAGAAGGGATTAGAAGTGCCAGGCCCCTGCCTCTGTAAGCAGCAGAGTATATTGCTCTCCAAAATGTCAACAGTAAAGACTGGACAACAGAATCATAGGGCACATCAGGAGGATCGTGCTCTGCTACGGAACTTTTCTTGCATATCCAGCAGAGTAGGATAATTTTTGCTCTCATAGCTTTGAATGTTATACATTCATATTAAAGCACAAGAGATTGCCTCTACACTCCTCAGATCACTAGATCTGAAAACGAATTGTGACTATATTACAGGTGAGAAAATTAAACCCTCAGAAGTTAAGTTGGTCAGTTCAAGCCCCAGGGCGAGTCATTAACAAATGAATACTGGGCACAGGACTCCTGACTTGCAGTACCTCTCTAAATCCAGTATCACGATTATGCTCAAATTGGTATGATGGGGCCATTATACATAATAATTCACGTGCTCAATACCATACGCAGCAACCAGTTTATTCTCAGTGAAGACTTCATGGTATTTCTGAGCCATGGGAGACAAGTGGAGCAGCAGCAGGACCACCACCACAAATTTCAGTGGTTTTTGCAGTATGCAATAACTTCTGCACTGATGCAGGGCTGAGCTACAGAGATGACTGCAAAAAATTTGGACATGAATTGGTATTTGGACACAAATTGGTGGCAAAGAGGAACAAGTACAATCTCCACCAGACTGTAACCCAGTAACCTGACAGAACAGAAGGTTATTGAGTGCTACCATGCAAAATGGCCGAAAGCTTCACACCTAACATGGAGGCTGCCAAAGTTTAATTTTGATTGCCAAAGCTGTTAAAGCACTCTGATGGGCAACAGATGGCTTATGCAACTAAATGTAGAGAAATGTAAGAGGCCAGCAAAAAAGTCTGTTGAAAGTACTACCCTCAAAGGTCACACTGTGGCACACAGATCAGAGAAAAGAGCTGAAGGGTTAGAGTAGGCAGAACATTCAATCTTTCAGCACAACGCTTGGAAGCAGCAACAAAAAGCAAACAATTCTGCAAAGTATAAATAAAGGGTACCAAAGCAAGTCAAAGGACATTATTCTTCCACTGCATAAAAGGTCTGATGAGACCACATGTAGAGTACCATACTCTGTTCTAGCTGCCTTATTTTTAAAGCCAATTCCTTGGGTGTAAATCATCAGTTGAGACAACACATGTGTACAGACAAGCCTTGATATTTAGGCTGTAAGTTCTTTTTAGTCAGGATAGTGCTTTTGTGCAGCATCTGTCACAACACTGAGCTACCACTAGAGCTTTTAATATTTCATAATACTGTAGCGCCTAAAGTCTTAAGCTTCGCTAAATATTTTGTGACTAAGGATTTAGTGACAAAACCAGTAGCTATTATTGGCATCCTTTGATGTCTAATATTAAATTTAAAGCTAAGAAATTTGGTGTTTATACAAAAGCTTCACACTTTTGAAAGTTATAGGACTGCTGATGACTGCATATGTCACAGCCTGTTTGTCTTTTTCTTTTATTAACTGTAGCAGTTTGAAACACAAGGAAGACACTTCTGTATGTAAATAAGCAAGTGTTTACAGTGCTTAAGCTGTAATCTTATGATTGGCTTTTCAACAGACCATTCTCTCCTAACAGGGCCAACCATCCAAGAACCCTGGATGGGTTCCTAGGATAGAGAATTTTAAGAAATGTTTATTAGACTTCGAGACATAAAAGATAGAGGTTCATTCACTTACGGGTACCTGTACACAAACATATTTGAGCAAGATTTCAAGCTTCTCAGTAATTAAAGGAATTGGTAATATATCCCAACACACTCAGAATAAGTAAGACGTGTTATATTCCTTTCAACACAGGTTCTGTAAGTTTTCAGTTAGATCTGCATTTCTCTCAGACACATCAAGCAATTTACCATCTAACGCTTTTCAGCTGAAAAGCCTCTAAATCACTTTATGAACGCAGCATCACTAAGAACTAAGCACTTTGGAACCGCTGGATCAAGCTCCTGCTCTGACACCACACAATATTTAAAAGCCACATGCAACATCAAGGTTTTAAAAGACCTGGGCTTCCCAAGTCACAAGGAACTTGACCTGAACCAAGAAAGGACGAAAAGCTCAGTGCCTCTGTGAAGGTCAAGCTGTTAAGTAGACCTCTACAGAACACTAACTGACACTGAGAAAGTAACTTTTTAAAAAGTAAATCCAGGCACGCATATAATCAGGAACAGAGGTACTACATTTGTTACAAGAAAGGCTCAATACTTGCTGATGTACAATTGGTTGTTCCCATACTCTTCAGCTGACCTTGCATCTTCAACCTAAGCGTGACTTAGAGCACCATCAAAAAAATAAGGCCAACATACATAAACCCAATACTTTATGAATTCAGTGCTGTGGATTTCAAAGCATAGGAAAAAAAAAAAAAAATCATAAAACCCCATAAACTCCAGATTAAAAAACAAAAAAGTCACCTGATGATAATTATAAAAGAGACAATTAGGCTTTTCAAGGCAAAACTGCTGGGGGCAGGAATGGCTATTCATAAATAATGTTCTGGGTTAGAGGCTATTTATTGACTTTAGGACCACAGTAAAGTCATTAATAAAACAAGATCACAAAAAAAGCTTAAAATACTTCATGTTCTGAAGAGCTTAAGGGAAACAAACAGCCCATATGTTTAAAAATGTGTTTAAGTAATATGCATGAGATTTTTTGCTCATGAAAGACACCAGCCTGGAAGCTGAAGTCACCAATTTATGCCCAGAACAGGTGCAGACTTCTGACACGCTGCGTCCTTCCCCACAAACAGGGCTCAATTCTGACCTGAAAAAACTAATGCTAGCCACAGAAAGCTAAAAGTCACATCCGTGACCTTGTAAGTCCCTTGCCCTCCTATTAAGATTGGCACCATCAGCTGTGGTGATATCTCAGGAACATAGATGCACTCTTCCTTTGAGAATATCACCAAGACCTGGCAAATTCCTTCTACAGACTCGGAACAACATAGCCGACACAGGAAAAAATTCTACTTTTCTAAAGTATGTTTATGGGACACAGACATCTTCAAAATCATCTCTACCTCTTACACAAAACCACCAGCTGGGAAATTCACAGGAGCTCAAAAATACTTTCGAATATTTTTCCTGGGAAAAACAGGAGGCAGAGATGGGAAATCTACCACTCGAAGGAAGCACATTTGAAATTATCTGTTCTGACTGGAACTCTGTGTACTTCTTGGAAACATGGGAAGGGGAGATTCTAAGCATTATCTGCATGCAGGACAGAATTTGCTTATCTTTCTTGACTGTGGTTTCAGCGCTGCTGCACTACTTTATGTCACGCAACTTCACAAGAACATGATTTGGTATAAATCTCAGGGCAGTTTTAAAAGCCTTTAAAATACCAATCTGGATACTACATCAAACCAAGTTCTTACACCATTGCCTTTGATCCTGAAGAAAACATATAAACATAACAAAATAATATGAAAGTTATAGCCACCTCCTGAAGATCTGGCTCAAACTGCCACAGCTGCACTGATTCCAGTGAAGTGAGGACATTTTATATCAGCTGGGGACTTGGTCTGACAAAGGTGAAGCACTCAGCAGCATGCCAAATTGAGTGCATGTGCATTTAAGCTCGTTTTACTTACCACTAAAGCCTTCGTGCTTTGAAATATACCTCTGAAAAACAGTACAGAGCTGTAATTCTTGCAGAAATGCAGACAATTAATTTCTCATCTGGCTGAGAAAGCACTACAAAAATAAGACCCAAACCTATATTCACTTAACTTTTCAGGAAGTTTCTGCTAACTTTTGACAGATCTTCATTAGTCAAAATACTATCACTACCTATTTGGGAGACCTGAGATAGGTTCCTAACAGCAGAAACAAGCCACAGCCCAGTCTGAAACAACTGTTAAATGTTCAACTGCTCAGGCCATAAGCTAAGATCCTTATTCCTGCACTAAGTATCATCTGACCCCCTTGCCACAACTGGTCAAATCTTTTTTACACGTCAAGAAAAGAGGAAGAGTCAACACAAGGAGAGAGTTATTTCAGATGACCCAGGCAGACAACTTCAGTGTTTGGGTTTTTTTGAAGAGTGAGAGCAGTCAGTGCTAAAAGTTAATATCATAATGATTCGTGTGGAATTCAGCTCCCTGGAGCAGGGTCCACAGTCCATGAGCAGCCTTCCAAAATGCCACCGCGCCAGCTTTACTTACGCCTAGCCATCTCGCTCCTTTGTTGGCAGCCTGTTGAATCTCTACTCTTTTCAGGGTCACATGGTAAACAGCTCCCTCTTCTACCTCTTCACCTCCATCCTGAATTGTGCTCTGCCAGGAAAAGGGGAAAGGAAAAAAAAAAAGAGAGAGAAAAGAACATTTTCACTCCTCTGTAACCACAATCTATATCAGGTGCTGTGCTGCTTCACACAGAGCTGAGGGCAGAAGATGGGCTGCGCAAAGTAAATACAACAATCCAAGCGATACGGGACACTTTTAGATTGAGGGAACACTGGAGATATTCTTGGCAAACTGTCCTTTCCTGTGGTATCAAGATACCCTGACTTTCCATTTAACTATTTTTTCTAGAGTAGCACATATTTTAAATAGTTGTATAAAGTCTTTTCTAAGGAAATAGTTTGGTTTTGATTAGCAGACTTCTCTTCCCTCTCCCTCCCCCTCCTCCCTTTTCTAAAGCAATTAATCTCTTTGGGCTTTCATTTATGGAAGGAATTGCACTTTTTAAAACTGTAGAATTACTTAGGCAGGCAGCCTTTAAACGCCATGCGGCCCCTCGGCTCCCAGGAGCGGGAGGTGGGAGGCTGGAGGGCGGGCAGCTGCGCCAGGCCCCGCCTCGGCCTCAGCCTCGGCCCCACCGAGGGGCTTCCTGTTTACCACCAGCCGAGAAGGGACGGTGGGTTCAGCCGCCCCTACCCGCCCCCCCCCTGCCGGGGTTGTCATGGTCCTGCTCTGCACTTGCCCACCAGGCAGTTCAGGGGGCTCAGACAGGAGCAGAGCAAGGGCCTTCCTCCTCCTCCTCCTCCTCCTCCTCCTGCCCACCCCAGGCAGGCCATGCCAGGGCAGGCAGCCCCCACCATGCTGGCTGGGGGGCAGCCGTGGCTCCCCGCGGCTCTCCGCACCCCTGGGACCGTCAGCAGAAAAACTCCTCCCCCTGCCAGGGAGATGCAAGAGCAGGGACAGGGGATGTGCAGACATGCAGCAGCAGATAAGAAACCCAAGAAAACCAGGGGAGCCATGAGGAGCGGAGACGGGGGCTGTGCAGGTTGAGATGTGGAGGGGCACGGGGCGGAGCTCCTGCTCTTGGGAGATAAGGTTTAGGGTGATGGGAAACAGGAGGCATGGGGAAAGTATTCCTACCCGTTGGACCTGTACAGCTGGCACTGGGAAACAAACCTTGACTGTTCTCACCTGTCTCACCTCAAGAGAATGACTCTTCCTATTGAAGAAGAAAAGTTTCTCATACTGATTCTGTAACCCATAGATTATCACATTTCCCACCTACCTCTTTACATAGACTAAACCCACAATGTCCTTAATTTTCATCTGTGGAAGCCCCTTGCTCACACACAAGCCTGTCTGAACCGTGACCATCCTCTTATACAAGCACTAGCTGCAGACATCAGCATGCTAACACGAGGATCTCAAACCACCTTAAAAACACTGACTTAAGTTGCCTATTGAGCTGTCTCTAGTTACCTGGTTTTTTGGACTTACAAAGGAAAGCAGAGCAGTTGAATGCACAAATTACTGTGCAAGTCAATGAAAGCAGTAAGACTTGAACCAGAAAGTTCAGACCTCCTGAACCTCCGCACTAACAGCCAGTATATTAACATATTTATACACAAGTGTTACTACCAATTATCTCAGGAGCAGTGCTGGTTCAGAGAGACTGTTATCACTTGCAGCTGTTAACATGAGGAAGCATATGAAAGCAAGGAACATTATTTTAAGCTATGAAACCAAGATTGCATTGTGTTGTCACGGTTGAACTGATCTGATTATTTGCCAGGCTGTGCATTTACTTTATTTGTGTAACACTGAAGTGATCCAGAATATGCTGAGGCAGATACAAGCTTTATTAATCTGACCAAAACGTATTGTAGAATACAAATCAAAGTCTAGATTTTCCAAAGTCCCTTGGCTTCTCTCGTAAACCCCCACAGAGCATTTTGAATGCTTTAGATTTTGCAAACCAGTTTTCCACATCGTAAGTTTTAGGTGCAAAAAACAGAATCTGCATTGAATTCATGTAGCTGGCCCAGCAGGTGTGCAAGCAGTTTCAGAACAAATTGCTATTGAACAGGACAAACATACGAAAGTGGATATCCAGCTACAAGGAATGTAACACTAAAGCCAAATAATTCTTTTGTACTGAAATAAAAGCTTTATCGTGGTATGACGTTCTGCTGCCGCAGTAAGTGCACTTGTGCCACTACCATTACTTTGGATGGCAGTCACCAAAAAATGACAATTATTTCTAACTATTTCTTCAAAAAGAAGAAAATGGCAGTGAATTAGTACAGTGGGCAGGAGCACATTTAGCTTCTGCTGAATCACACATTTCAGACTGGATCCTTAGGGAACGCCTTATGGAGAGACAGGCTCAGGACTTTTCATTCCAGGCAGGGCACAAGCCCTCTCGTGGATGATGTTTCTGAAGCCTCTTGGTCACTGACAAGTGACAGAGAGAAGCTCCGTCAGGAAAGAGTGCCAGATGAACTCATCCAGTTTAGCAAGCAGCAAAAAGCTACCTTTTTATTAATGACGTTTGCCATTAGTCCTGCTGAGAGTTAGGCTATTTTCCAGATAATTTTTAGTGAGATGTGGTGCCTAGACTTTGTAACATTACACACAGATACACCTTTCTAAAAGAAAAAAAAATCAAAATCACAGTGAAAGGTTACAGGAGGGACAGTAATCAGGCGTACGATTCTGTAGTACATTAAACTGCATCGTACTTCTGTAACAGTATTTTGAATTTACACGTTGTCTTTCACCCTAACAGACTGCAAGGACTGCACAAACAAGATACTGTATAAACTGCACCCCGGGCGTGTGGTCACACCTGGGCTGCTGAACAAGAACCTGCAACACGCACAGTGGCACGCAGGGCGGTAAGGGGAGGCAGAAACTTTGGCCAAGGTGATGAGGTCTATATGGCAGCAGATACACGTATTTTACAAGAACAAAGAGCTACCTACACTCTTCCAGATCTGAAGTGGAGCTTTCAACAGTCTAAATCACACACATGCTAATCTTTACCCCTAGATCTCAGCTCTGCCAACATGCACCTGAGATGGCAAATTGTTGTTATCTGGGTTTTGCCAGCATCATCCCCCCTCTGCTGTCATGGGTGCTAAATGCACTTGTGAAGGCAGATTTACTTAAGCTATTTCCCAGCTCAAGAGATTTCTGAGGGAGCCTTGAAGATGATACATTTACAATGGGATATTTGGTTCTGTACTGTCCTCAGTCAGCTGGTCCGGGAGGGAAGCATCAGGATTAGCCTGAAGGAAAAAACTCATTGTCTGTGCTGAGAGTTATTGCTCTTTAAGGATGAGGCAAAAAAACCCCAACCCAATATTAAATAGTCTGTGTTTTGTAGAAACCTTCAGTATTTACTTGATTGAAATCCTAATCTAGTTATTTTGTTTACTTATCCCTTAAATTAGTTTACATGATTAAGCTTCTAGAAACTGTTTCCATTAACTAGTTTAGCTGCAAGAGGAAAACTGCAAGATGGCCAGGACAATACACAGTGCAACTTAGTCTGACAAATTAATTTCATCTTTCTTTAGCCCCTACCTAGTATGCTAGTCCAGAAAAGCATGTAAGCAGTAGCTTTACTTTAGCATGAGCTTAAAACATTCACATCAAAGAAACTAAATTCTTAAGATTCTTTGATGAACCGGAGCCTAGACCCTGAAATCAAAATGAGTTGCAGGTTCAAACCTCCATGGGACTGAGTCTTCTCCCCACAAGAATTACATCAAACATTGCATTGCCAAGAGCCCAGCAATCACGTTTGCAACACATTTTCAGTGAAAACCTGTTTATCCAAATCCTGTGCCAATTCTGATATTTGCAGTTTTCTACTTCCTTGGAAGTCTGGATTCCATTGATAACTGTCTCACTTGGGAAAGGGAGAGTTGTAGATTGGGGTGGTTTGTTCATTAAAGCAGCTGACAGGGGATGGGATAGTGTTTTCCAACATAGTGTGCCTTTCTTATGCCACAAGTATTTGCTTGCTTTCCAGCTAAACAAAGAGGTCAATTTAAATATACTACCTCTTTCAACAGACCTTGTCCATATTGATATCATCAGATCTCATAGCTACAACAATGTTGTTACATGGAATACAAGAAATTTCTCTCAGACTGGTAGAATCTTTCAAAGTGAATGAAATATACAGTCCTGACTCCAAATTTATCAGAAGGACCCATTTTGACTCCAACTCTTGTCATTAACTTTTACCAAAACATGCATGTCTGTGTATGTATACATCACATGTATGTGTTTATTTGATCTTTCAGAGAGAAAGGATTATGCTCAGTCCAGGCTCCTAAAAATCTGACTTATAGCCAAATACTGATTATTTAATACTGAAAAGGAGGAAAAGTATATGTAACATTTAACTTCCATTTAGTTGCATTCTAAGACCATTATATAGTGTTCAACCCCTTATTTGAGACCAAGAGACAGGATCAGAATGCACAGGAAAACATGAAGACAAAGCAGGCTCTGATTAATCTGAAAGATGTTCTGTAAAGATTTCAAGGACCCAAAACAGCATGAAAAAGAATTAGAACAGTCTGCAACTCAGTTTAGTAGAACTGCTGCTTTGCTCTTTTAACAGACTTTAATCATGACATCGATCTACACCAATGAACCACACTCCTGGTTAACGTTGTGTTAAATATGTGGTTCTTTCCAAATCATGTTCACATGCAATAGCTACATTCCTGCCATAATCAAGCTCTGTGCCTGCCCTTTCTACTGAATCAGAATTGTTCCTCTAATACATCTGAGTATGTATTCCCTCCCCCTTGCAACAAGAAAGAAATACAAATCCACTTGTGAATGCAACCTTACACTTCTCACAGTGAAATGTTATCTAAGAAAATATTTTGAGGTCTGGAAAGTTCTCAAACTGCAGATCATTGACCACTTAAGCCCAATGAGAACTTGCCGACTGTCCACGGAGAAATAGGTTAGTCACAGAGTGATGATTTTTCCTTGTTTTCAGCTGTTGCTACAGCTGGCATGCAGACACTTTCATGAGAAGACAAAGCAAAAGACCTATAAACCAGCTGGAAATGAAGAACAGCCAGTCTTACTGCCTCTGCTAGGGGCCTAGAAAAAGGAGAAGAGGAAACAGAAGCCAGAGATACCCATATAAGGCAAATATTTGGGACAGCAAAGGAAAAGGACAAAGTAACCAGGTGATGTAGGAATCGTCCCAGACAGCTTCGCTACCAGAGAAAGGCATCGAGCAGCCTAAAAGGAAAGAAGCCAGGTACCAGAGAGCTGCATGCAAATGAGCCTTACTGGGAAAGGATGCTCAGTGGGAGATAGGAAAGAGAAACACACAACTGCCTCCTTATTTTTTTCCCAAAAGAGGGAGAACACTCCTTGCATTACAAAAACCGTAAGTTAGGCCATGGTTTCAAGACGTTCCTTTCAATGGCAGTGCCAGCTCAAGCAGTTTCCACTGTCTGGTGCTTGATTGTGCCAGGGTCTAGAACTGTTTGCATGTTGGAAATGCCAGACATCTCCTAGTAACCCTGCCTTTGCATTAAACGGTTTTACAATATTACATATTTTTCTTTTTTTTTCTGTTTTGGGGTTTTTGTTTAAGAAGCAGTGGCTACCACCTCAAGGACACTACTTATACATGTGCAACTGTTAAATGGAAGAGAGGATTCCACGAGACAGTCTGTCTGTTCATCCTGTAGAAAATACGAGAATCTATCATATAGAATAAAGCCTGTCCAAAGAGACACCCCTGCAATGGATGAGGCATTAGAAGTGCATGCTTACAAAAGGAAATAAATGCTGTTTCTATTAAGACTATCTCATTAATTATTATTTGTCTGGTTTCTTTATAACCACATCTAGTTCTTGCTTTCTGTTTACGGCATATGCCCTCAATTTGATAACTAACAGGTGCTGCAGACTACAGTTCTTGAAACTATTAAAAAAAATCACACACAGATGAGCCACAAAAGCTACAGAATGCGGACTATAGAAAGGCAAACACTTATCAGTTTTATATTGTGTTTTACTGACTGTGGACTCTGGCCTGGAGCTTGGCTGCAGAGAGCTCTTTGCCACAGTTACCGTATGAAAATCACCTGGTAGTACTCCTTTACATTGTGCACACCTGAGTTCCTGCTTTCCACTCAGTTACACAGTTAGTTTGTCAGAGAGTGCTTTAGACCTGCTTAACATTCAGCGTGCTGCAATCTCACCTACACTGAAGGTCCTTTACAGCACAAAGCGCCTCACAGGCACGTACCTCATGCAGTCATTTCCATCAGCACAGGGGCAATACTTTTACATGCTGCGTGCTGATGTAGAGGGTAACCGAGGGGAGCCAGGTCCTCCATGTTCCTCATTTGGAAATAAATTAACTTGGATATTTATATTCTTTAAATGAATGAGTGCCCTGTCACTGCATGTCAGCCAGTAAGAAAAATTGTTGGGATCAAAAATTAAATTTGAATTTCAAACCACTAACTAATCAAAGCACAAGAAATGTTACATTACACACTGCATGTCTGATCTTCCACTGTCTGCAACCTTTGCAATCCTTATTCCTGTGCAAAAAGGGAAAAGCCATGCTCCCCGCTCACTCTGAACAGCGTTGAAAGATGTGACAATGCCGTAGCAGCTCAGTAAAGAACCAGATACACAAGTTCATCATAATCTGTCTTCGCTGACACTAGAACTAAATAGATGCCTTCAAGTAATTGGAAGTATTAACCAGCTTCACTGTAAAATGCCAGAGGAAATGCAACAAAGCTCCCATACATAAAACTAAATTAATGATTCACAAGGCTGCATAATTAACAATGCTAATTCAAAAAATTATGTAGTTAAGGAAGCACATCCAGCCTTCCCTTGACCTCTCTTTTCACATGTGATTGCAATTAGATAGGCATGCACTGTTTCCCAAACTGTGCAGTCCAAGAGGATATGGCATGCTTTTGTATAATCTCAGATCTAGGTGGCATATCTCCTTCAGGAACAGCAAGTCCTTAGCCTTCCATTTGTTAAGACTCCAAAGCAATGCTGCTTGCAAAACCATGGTCACATCACTGGTAAACTGCACCAGCTGCAACATCGTATGGAGAAACAACAGCGTGTTTTACTCCCTGTCCCCTGAGCCTTTTCACTCAAGAGGAGTGTAAGTAGTGCCAGCGTACCTCAGAGTCTGGTCTTATACCTGCCCCCTGCTCAGCCTGCAGAAACCTCTCTTGCTTCTTTGGAAACGACCTGGAGGAGCAGAGACAGCAGGTCCTAGGAACTGGAGTCTCAGTCGCACAGATCGCAAAACAGAAACTTTTCTTCAGCCATAAGCACTTTACCAGGTCTTCTGTTCTTCTTCCAGCCACACGTGTCCCTGCCGCTTCAAAGCAGTATCTTTCTCTAGTTTCGTGCTCTATAGCTACTCAGGTGTTCGCAGCAAATCCTCTTGACTGCCCCCTTCACAAGCTTTGAAGGAAGAAACAAAACCCTGAAGTGCATGCTGAGTACATGGTTTTCTAAGGCTTGTAACTCAGTCAAATCAAAGCCACAACTAAGACACTTCATAGTTATGGCTATTTCAATGCCAAATTCTAGCACACAGAGCTCAGCCAGTCATGCTGCAGAGCTGTTCAAAAGAAGGCAGCAAAAAGTCTTTATGGAGGGAAAAATAGTTTTCCACTCTCATACTCACACATGGATGAAATGTTTTCACTCAAACTTTCCAAAAAATTCACCTTTGAGCAGAGTCCAAGGGCCTCATTTGAACAATTTTAAAACTTTCTGCAAAGAATAAATACTTCAATTGTATAAAAAAGCATTGCTCAATAACACATTTGACTGTGGGTAGTTCTCCTGACGTCAATTCCATTTCTCCCAATTTACATTGTCATGAGACCAGAATCAACCCCAGTGCCTACGCAGAACTATTAAAAATTATTACTCCCTTCTCCAACAAAAAGTTATGGAAGACTGAAAAGCCTGAAAAGCTAAAATACCCAGCAAGCGTTATATACCTGTAAGAAGAGCACCATAAAAGAGCAGACCAAAATGCCTAAACCTCTAAGCTTCATACCAAAATCTTCATGTCACAAGATACATGAAAAGCGGTGGAGAGGGAGAGCTCCAGAAGCATTTAAGGTTGAAGCGGACGGTGGCTCCTCATCAGTCCTCCCCGGCCAAGGTTTAACACAGCCGGTCTTTGGCACACAGCAGAGATCCAGGACAACCTGGTGACTTCAGCCAGATAGAGATTTGGATTCTGCGGCAGACTCTGCACCAGCACAACCCACATCTTGCTCAGCTGATAGTTTAGGCATGGAGTTATACCTGAACTGCCTATGGGTTGCATGAGTTTACCACCCTTTCATGATAATTCAATAATATCTCAAAAAAAACCCACAAAGAAAACCTAAATACAATGTTACATGGTAATGTCTCTCAGTAATTTCTTTGTAAATAAGATGGTACAAACTAGCTATAACAGGTCAAGGGTTCAGGCCCGAAGAGGCAGTGACTGAAGCGTTCAGACACGGCACAGTGCTTGAAACAAGGCTATCCTGGGGGATAGCGGGGTATTAACAAAGCGAAAGTTGCCTGTGCTGTTGAGATCGTTCTGTTTGTAAACAATGGGACCATGCTTCTTTATCTTATTACTGCTTCACAGAGGAATAAGCAAGTGTTGATGTAAAGGAGAAGACAGGGAGATGGAGATCACCAATTTCTTCCTTTTTCAAGGAAAGGACTGATTTTCCCATCTTTTACACACACATACACACCCACTTCCATTTAGTATCAGCACTGTTGTAACCACAGAGTTTTCTGCCACAGCTCCTAGACAGCATCACAAAATAAGTCCAACGAACACAAGGAAAAAAATTCCTATGGACACTGTGATATAAAGAGGTCATTTTGTTTGCATCAGCTGACTTAAGGAAAAGAAAACCCCTTTCCTGATTTGTGAATCAAATGGCACTCATATACAAGTGTCACTCAAAAGATTGCCTTCTCTGTATTTCAGATCTTCTTTTTTGCACAAACAGATACTGGGTTGATTTAGCAAAATCCTCATTTTCCCTAATTGCTCTCTCATCTCCATGAACAGGCTGATTGTCCGTAAGAAGCTTCTTACTTTCAATACATTTACAAATTTGTTATTTATATTATTGGCTAGTTGGTACTCAATCCTCCCCCTCATTCCCAAATTACTTGCCATAGGTCATGTTCTTTTCTAGCAAGCTTCAGTCTCCAGAACAAGAAATGTAAGTATTTGATTAAATGAGCTCTCAGAACTTCCCATTTACCAACATAACTTTCTTTTTCCCTTCTGCTCTGTTTCAGTTTGCTTTGGTTACAGATATACTGCACATATGCCTTTTATGGCCCTGTTGCTGTGTGCTTAAACAGTAGAAATCTCTGTTGACTATGAGGATTTTCATCTCCTTCACTTTCACTCTAGAGTCTTTTTCATTTTTCCTCTTAAAAAAGAAATATTTCCTTCCCTAGAAGACTGTATCACTCTGGTATCCTTTAATCCAAGCACTCCCCAGAGGACTCTGGCTTTAAAGTTTCAGTTTAAATGCTGTTCCTACAACAAATCCTAGTAATCACATGTTTTCAGTGGCATTATGTATATTAGAGGTCACAATTAAAATGTCCAAAAGTAACTCCATGGCTTAGACTTAAAACATGAGGAAAATCTGCACAAAGCAATCTTGGGAAATGTGAACCTCAAAACAAAGTTTGGCATTTCTGAATGTTGTGCACAAACTCAACACTCTTAACCTCTAAGAGATGATTAAAATAACAGGGATAAATTAATCACAAATCCTTGTATTACTATCATAGTTGATCCTATTCCATTTTTTATTAGAAATGACCCATATTAAACTTGAAAACTGTGTCCCCCTTTATTGCAGGACACATTTCAAAATACTCAGAAATTCCTAGACCCCATTTTAAGAAGCCAGTCATGTAAGAGAGGTCTTTTGGATGCTGAAGACTGTTGAACACCATGGACAGATTTCTCAATCAGATCTAAGACAAATTCTTTCAAGCGCTCATGGAAGATGGGCACTCTCTGCAATTCTCTGGTCTCAGATCGCAATGCTGTTAGTCTAAGCCAACAAAGGATTCCCACTAGTGTAACAGAAAACAGAACATAGGCTTCAGTTCAGCTGAGAGCAAAGACATGGGAAAGAATCTCATTTTCCAGTTGGCTTGGGACCCTAACTTTTCCCCAGTGCTCAAGTAACAGTAAGACATAGTTGTCATCTTTTTTCTTCTCTTCATTCAGTTAAAAGGCAAATACCTGAAGAGAAGCAAGAATTCGGCTTATCTGTGGGTTACTTGTTTTGTTTAATGCTCCATTCATTCTATCTGATTTCACCAAATCCTACAAGGATTTTATTACCCTCTTACAGCCCTGCTACAGAGCCAAGTAGGCACCATTAAATCAGACTCCTACTCCAGAGCTTGCTTTTGAGCTCTGTTTAGATTTGCAGGGAGGAGCAAAGAACAAGAGAATTGCAAACAAATATGTAACAATTAACTTGAGAAATATATATATACTAGTCCCTCTGTAACCATGTAATGTTTTTTCATTATACACACCACTTGAACAAGTACAATTTCAGGGCTTTACTAACTACCACAGCCTTGAACACAGAAATCCCTAAATTAGAAAGGGTATCTTTCAAGTGCAGTGTAATAAAACCCAGCTTTGGGGAGGCCGGGGTTTGGGTTTTTTGAGTTGTTTTTCTGTTTGATTGTTTTTACATCATCTCTAAAATATCCCATAGTCAGATATAACAGTCTGTACACCAGTGACTTGCCTCCTGCCCGCTCTCTGCTCCTTCTGCAGGCTCCAACGGTGTTTTGGTTTCGGCAATTTGTGGCTCACGTCCGACTCTACTCTGTCTTCTCCAGAATCTCCGGAACAGATTCCTGAAGAACAAATTTCATACTTGTTTGAAAACAACAGAAAGGCAGTTTTGAAATTCAGATGACAATACATTTACTATTAATATCCATTATGTTTCTCTCTTTCTTGTGAATCACAACAATTGACTAAAATCATTACACAGGTGAGGAAGATGCTCATTCATGTTGATTAGGTGCAGTGCATCTAACCAATGGCATGGTTACATACACCCAAGCCCCCTTCCTAGCTCGCTTAAATTTCTGCTTTCTCTGACACTAGAGTAAGTACCGCTATTGCAGTGGCCTAAACCAGTAACCTAGACAGCACATCTACTTCTCTCTCTTTACACTGCATATGTAAATGCAGTGATAAGACTTCCTCGACCAGGACACCTCTAGATTAAGAAAATGGGTACTACTAAACATGTTTCTGGAAGTCTCTAAGAGGCAAGGGTGGAATGTTATGAGGATGAATATTACAGACAGGAACTGAACCACTGGCAGCTAAAATACTGGGAGGGACTGTCTCTGTGCAAGAGCCAGGAATAAATCCTAGAAATACTGACTTGCGGTTCTTTGCTCTAGCCAGTAGGTTCAGTCGGCACTCCTCTCCCCATAAGACCTTCATAGCACTACCTGAACAGCAATCAGGAGCTAACAGTTGAAGGAATGTTGATTTAAAATTTTCTTTTTCAGGCTACCATGCCACGTACATTGCGCAGCACAGTGTCAGAGGGAAGTCTAAGCCCAAATGGCAAGTTGGGACCTGAATTCATGTCTGCTAAGGCCAGGGTCCTCCACCCTGCGAGTTTTTATCCACTTTGCTAATGTATCAGCCAGACACAGTGAGGTAGGCAGCAAAGATCAGAGCCTCCTCTTCTGCACAGCTTCTGCCAACCATGAATCTTGAAAGCAGAGTGGGGTATAATCAGGAGAACACTTGGGTGCTACTTAGAAAGGAAAAAGCACACAGCTCCTCCCCTTGGCCAGTGTTTCAAGAAAAGAATTGCATGTCCTTGAGGTACACTGCCAAAAAAACGTGTCCTTTGAGACTGTGGTGACTGGACTAGGAAATCAGCAGCCCATCTCTCCCAGCTCACCCAACACTGCCATGAGATCCAGCCCTCCTGTTTGCTCTGTGAGAGGGGTAATGTGTTTATACCACGTTGACTGCCTTTTCACCACACACTCAGCAATCAGACACATACACAGCTGTTGTATAGGACAGAGGGGTTCCTCTATATCACCTTGCAGGGCATTGTAAACATGCTGTCAGGAGTCAGCAGAGCAATATCTGGAAAGAATTAGCCTGTTATTTTGTACATAAGCAGCAACAGAAAATGAAAAACCCCAAACACCCAAATATAATAATCTGTGTAATGTAAAGAAATAGGTTCATTAAAAGCAAACACATGGAAGTATATATATACAGGGACAAAATCTATCTTGTTTTCACCTATACAGTTTGACTCCATTCAAAGGCAAAGCTGCAAGAAGCAGGACCAGAAAGCTTCACACACAAATGCAACATTGATATGAATAAGGGGAACCATTCTTGTACTGAGTGCAGCGCTTTGGGGAGAAGCACCAGATCCCCTCACGTAAACAGAACTACACTTATACTAGACTGTGCAAGTAGACCATGTTTTAGTTTGGGGAATAAAAAAAATCATCACACTTCCATATAATCACATGTCAGAAAAAACAGCTTTTGCCTAATGAGGACATCTTCATAAATCACAGTATCCCAAGTTTAAATTAGTAAAATCAGTGTCAGGTCCAAACTGGCCACATTGGGATGTATCAGAATTTCTGTGTGCTTTTTAGACTGAAGAGATAACCAGCTTTTAGCTAATATTTGGATTAAAAAAATTCACAGCCCTGATCATTACACTTTTTTTCCCTAGGAGCAGAACATATGGCTTGTATCCTGGCTAACTTCCAACCTGAGTAATTACGTACTGACCACACAAGTTTCCCCTGCGGTTTTAACTGGATAAAGCATTCCTCTCCAGTTCCTCCTGTGAACATTTATACCGTGTTGTGGAGCACTATTAAACAGCTACTGCCCTTTGCCCCAAAGATGGCTGCATATTAGTAATAAGTGAAACAAGTTCTTAAACTTATAATTATATCCCTGTCCCCTCCAAAGATAGTTGGGAGGGATGGGGATATAATTTTAAATGTAACTGGGGGGGACATGGATCCATTCACATGTGCTTTGAGCCCCTAATCGTATCCATTAGACATGACCTTCTGTATCAGGATGATGCTTTCATGCAGTGAAATTGATAGATGAAGATGGTATTTTTCCTAACAACTTCAAGTGTCAAAAGACCCACCCTTGGGTTCATGCAGCATATTTAAAACCAAGCATTTCTGCTGAAGATGTGGAACGGCCTATGAGCTCACGAAGGGCTGTGTGTGGAAAAAGGTTAATATTAGAGAAGATGTGGGCAGGCTTTCTGCTCAGAAACATGGGACAAGCTGAGAAAGCAAAAGAACAGTTTGGATACCTCGCTTTTATACCAGGGCATTGACTATTTTGATTGGTGTGTTGTGTTTAAAGGATAAAGAAAATGAAACAGAATGAGCTATACACCACAGTCCACAGTGTGTCTCGAAGATCTCAAAGCACTTTATGACTGGTTAGTGCCAATAGGAGGTACTGGAGACAGGCACTAGGAGAGCCACCTTATAACAAACTACAGAACCAAACTAGGCACCTGATCAGGTAAAATTCTTCCTCCCTCCCAATCAGGATTGCAAACACTGAAATTAAGAGGAAAATTAGCAAAAAGGGAGAAGTCATTTTGAGTACCTTCTTTTTTTTACTTCCCAGCCTGAAACCGTCTGAATTCCACATTTCCAACTTATATAAACTATTAACTTCAGCTAAAATCTGCAGCATTTCCCACCTCTGCAGATGCATCGGGATCACTGTGACAAATGAGGCTGCCTGAAAGTCAGAAGCCCCTTTAACAATTTCCCTGCAGGGCAGCTAAGTGATGCTATGCAGCAGAAATACCAGCGAGAGAGCCATTTAGACCAGTCTGTATTTTAACCACTTGATCAGATTTATAAACTACTCTGAAGATGACAAATGCTACCAAGTTGTTCAGTATTACTAAATAAAATCGTGCCTGGGAACAAACTTTTTTCTGCAAGAGAGCTGAATGATGAGTGGGCCTATTAGCTGCTTAATCCACACGCATCCATGTGTAGGTGCATGCATACATCAGTTTAAGAGATTCTGTGTAACACATCTGCACCATTTTTCTACTTTAGAAAAGGTCATGCAATAAAAGGAAGAAAAACCAACTTTCTGCTTTCTCATAAACCAGAAATGGGTCCATTCAGAGAACATAATGAGTGGTCAGCTTTCTTCCAGTTTGCTCGGCTCGCACTTTTTGTAAACATCCTTCCTCTTTGCACCCCCAAAATGATCGGTTGTGAGACTGACGTACAGGGCAAGTGAGAAGCCTCTGCCATTTCTCTTCCCAGCCCCACTGGGATCCTTGCTCCCCGACCCTCTCTGCTCGACAGAGCTGGCAGGGGGCTGGCAAGGCTGGAGGCCGAGCGAGCTGCCCTTGTCACTGGGAGCCCCAGCCGGCTCCCGGGGACGGCGCTGGCAGAGGAGCCAAAGGCTGGCGCGGCACACACAGAAATGCACTTGGGCTGTGGGAACGCTCTTCCAATTAATCCTTCCAACTGGGTAGTTTGGGATTTGACTCCCATCCTGCAAGGATGTGACGCTATCAATTGAGAAGGCTGAATATTTGCTGGGTTTTGATCAGGTCAAACCACCGAACAAGCAAACAAAAAAAGGCAGCTTTTAGAGGGAGATCTAACACTGTAAGCGTCTCTGCTGGCATCCCTTTAAACACACTGCAGCAGAGTTCAAGCCGTTGCCTCGGATCGAGCAGCACAAAATGGGAAACATCTCTGGTGTGCAACGCTGCCCTCATGCGGCCGCTCCACCTCTGCAAAAATACCAGGAGGGACGGAATGGGAACCTTGCTCCAGATTTGCAGCTTTTCAAATTGTCTTTACTAATTTGGGCAACCTGTTTGCCCTTATCTGGAACCCTGCCCAAGCAAAGCAGGCACGATTTGGTTGGACTAGATGATCCTCAAGGTCTTTTCCAACCTTGATGATTCTGTGATTCTGTGATTTAGCTTACTCATGAAATGGCCCACTGCTTGCTTGAATTGCAGCAGTGAGGGGGACACATAAACTTCTTAAAGAAGGGACAACGTCGTTGCCTGCGGAGGAGAGCAGAAGCACAACAGGAGCTTTCTGCCCCACTGGCACAACAGTCGGCTACACGCAGAAATAACAAAAACCCGGAAACAAATTCAGTACTAGATTCGGTAGAACAACATCCATCTTTCGGCTGTAAAAACCTTGTATCAAAACAGCGCTGAAGAAGCGAAGGAACCTTAATCACTTAAGATAGCAAACAAATATTGACAGGCAAAGAACAGAAGCCTAACTACCACAGGTGGCTGGCCATACAGAACAAAATCCTTTTGTATTCTTGTCTCCTAGTACTCGGCACCTGTAAACACCTAAAGCAGCCTGCCTGCCATTGCATTACAGCTGGAGCAACATTACGGTACTTGGGAAAGATCCTGCCACAGCTCAGCTGACAAAACCGGGGAGGCAATAGTAACTTTCTTCTTCATCACATGATTTTGAAAAGAAAGCTTGCAATATCACTGGAGTGGAAACTCTGAACCCGTCCTATAAGGCCCGTGAAGGAAATCAGATGAATATTTACTGAGCTGGAGCTGCTGAGATGGTAATTATACCTTTTGGGTTTTGGTGGTGTTTTCTTGTTTGCTTTGCCAGATTTCATAAGGCTCATCTGCTAATCAGTTCCTGAAAATCATGGCTGGTTTTATTATGCAGTTTGTCCTGTCTAGGGTAAGAGAGCAGAGCCAGAGAAATATTTTCTACTTATGTTTTTAGCAAAAAGGCTAGTTTGTGAAAAGTAGAAATGTTCCTAGGCTGCAAGAGAGCTTTGTTCTGTGTGTCCCTAAGTTTCTATATGCTGCTACAAGTTTCAGTACCTTTTCGAAGAGACTGTCCCCTACTATTTTTGCAGTTCAAGTGCAAAATAAATCGAAGGGTTGACTTAAGATATTACTTCCCTTTTTCATTCAGGACTGTCAGCTATGTAGCACATAAACAGGGAGATTCTTCAACAGAACATGAATCCAGCAGAGAAAACGATTTTCCAGGAATATCTGACAAATCAGGGGACTGTGGTAAAGCCCTATTGCTGGCAGAGACAGAACCACATCTGCGCTAAGTGTCCCTACCACATACGGACTGGTGAAGAAGCAAGAGTCCCTTATGCAGAATTTGACAGGGTCTTTGGCTTCCCATACAGATCAACAGCAGCTCTCTGAAACAAACACCTCCTCTTCTATGAACTGAGGAGTTTCTCAGGCAGCATAGTCCAGAAAGGCCGTGCTACAAACTGTACTGACCGAGGCTACCATGCCGAACCAACGCTGTTTGGGGTGGGTGGTTATCTGGATGCAGTTACAGATGCCTATGGAAACATCGGCTGCATCGTCCTCTGTTCAAATTACTCTCCTTGTAATAAGGCTTACCACTGCTGCGTAAGTAAAATCTACAACTTTTTGTGGAAGTATCCAGAAATCACGCTCTGCATCTATTTCTCTTGGCTTTATCACACTGAGGACGGTTTCCCCACTGCTGCGTGGAACCGCAAAGCTTTGCGGAGCCTCTCCAGCCTGTGGCCTTGGGTGACTCTGCAGACTGCCTGGGGGGGCACGGTGTTACCTCCTCTGCAATTTTGTGTGTGGCATCCCAGGGTCAGCCCTTTACCACTCAACTCCACCATCAAGAACCCTAGCAGATCAACAAAATCTTCATCCAGTTAACAACTTCACAGGAATTAAACCGTATTTTAGGAAAGCCTTTCCACAGGCGATGCAGGGAAACCCTGCTGTGCAGCAGAAATTAAAGGCCTTTTCTTCTCCTAGTTCAGCCTCCCAACAGCCTTTCCAAGCGATGAAAGGCAGACTGCTACCTCCGATGTCTCAAAGCCACTTGGTGCTTTTCCCAGGCATGTTTCTGCCCTTTCAGAGGGAACATCTATACCCCAGACCTAAAAATATCGTATGGCATTGAAAAATGCCAAAGGAATAATTCAGTGAAACTCATAATCCTGACATTTTTCCAAGCAGCAGACACCTACTCTAAAGATGATACAAATTGAACTGCTTTCAGGCTATCAAACTGAGATCAGAGATGGGGAAAAAAAAAAAAAAATCAATAAAATTACCTCCTACAAAAGTTAACCCACAGAATAACTGGGGGTCTCGAATAGCTGATTATGAAGATAGTATACTTTTATTTTATTCCTGTTCCTTTCAAACATAATCCTAGAGCAGTAAAACCAAAACCTCAGTATGTTCTGATTACCTCCTGGGTCTAATTTGTTTGTTGCCCTTAAGCCAATTGCTACCAGAAAAATGTGATCAGTCCACAAGCTACAGCCACAGCCGCATTTGTAGCTTCCCAGCTGAGGCTACTTTGGTGGAACACATGACATATCCTAAATTCCTCCTCTATCAAGAAGATGGTTCTGCAGGTGAGGCTGATCTATTAATAAAGTTTTCCCACCAGCTGTTTCCTTAATAATAGGGGGGGTTTATATACACTTATTTGTGTGTGTGTGCTTCCCCCCCCCCCCCCACCATGTTCCTCCCTTCCATTAAGAGGAAGCTCACAAAGCTGTGTAATTTTGTAATTAATAATAAGTATCTAATAGGATAATATAGATAACAGACCTACACAGTCCAAGTGTAACTTGAAAAAGAAAAACAAAGTTTCTATCATTTAGAGCAGTGTTTTCACTGTGTGATCCAGTACATTTGTTATTATACTAAAGGTTGTAGAGAAGGGAGCAGCTGAAGTCAAGCTCATGCTGTTGCCGAGGGAAACCGGGGTTCCTCCCTAGGCAACAGCCACTGCCAACACACACACTGCCTAATGTTGTGAAGGCAGTGCTGCTGCTCCTTTACTCTTTTTGTGGCATCTATTACTTACGTATATCTGAGTAGAAAAAAGGAGGTTGCTTCCCCCTGTGACCTTAAACAGCCTTGACTTCAGCACAGGTGGTCCCACTTGGAAACCCAAACGTTCTGCTGAGCCTTAACCAACATCACAGAGGCAGAACTGTGCTGAAACCCACCAGATCCCTTACTTTTACAACGCCTAGGCGCTTTTTTAGGAAAGCTTTTTCAAATTAGACTGAATCACCCTATACTTTCTGATCAAGTATTAGCAAGCATGGCCACAAGCAGCCACCTGTGCTGTAGCATCGCGGCGATTTTTTTTTTTGCTCGAATTTATAAAGCCAATGCTATTTTTTAACTCTTGTGGTACCTAAGGGGTGTTTGAGCTTGGACTTCCAAGCTCAGAACCAAACCCTGTTCCCCAATGCTACTACCTTGCGCCACCTGCGCTCCGTGTCCCCTCCACAGGCCTGTTGGAGGGGGAGGCAGGCTCTCGCTTTGGCCAGAGCCTTCTGAAAACACGCCCTAGGCTGAGCCCGCATGGCATTGTGCCCTGTGGCCGTGTCCGCAGGACCAGCTCGCTGCCAGGACTCCGCAGGAGCGTTCTTGCCTGCAGCCCAAAGGTGATGGCCACTCCACCTCCTGCGGCGCCTGTCCACGACTGCCGCGGTAACCGCAGCAACCGGACGCCCTGGCAATGGGTAGCCCCACCCCTCCCAGGGGCTGCGCACGCAGCCGACCAATGGCAGAGGCATGAGTGACATGGGGGCAGATGTCCCATCGTGACATCACCGCGCGGTGGACTGTAATATCAGCGAGCGATGATGGACCGTGACCTCACATCCCTCACTGCTTGTATTCGGGCGCCAACAGAGCCCAGCCCAGTCTGGCTCGTGCCTGGACTCCTGCAGAGCGTGCCTGCGAGGTCTGGAGGGTCGAGCGAGGCTGCTCCCGGTGCTGGGTGGGGCTTTGGGGGCTGCCGTTGGCTCTCGGTGCCCGTCCCCAAGCCATCCCCTGGGTTTCCCCAGCCCTGCCTGGGTCAGGCAGTCGGGCACCGCCGGGTGCTTGCGGCAGCGGAGGTGAGCTGTGCGGGGAAGCGTCTCCCGGGGTGGGCGAAGGCGCTCGGGGAGCCAGAGGGTGTCCTTCGCGAGGGGCCTGGGCATTTCTTCCTCCCCTCCCCGCACCGGGACAGTGAGTGACATAGGCCTTTCCCCCTTTTGCAGTGTGTGACGCCAGCAAGGGGGACCAGGTCCTCATCAGCTCTCCCAAACCTGCTGCGGCGCATGAACACGGCCACGGAGACAGAGCAGATCTGCCCCATCTGCCGTGATGCCCCACAAGATGCTTATGGGTTGCCCTGTTGCCACTGGTTCTGCCTGGACTGCATCCTGCCAAGGGTACCTATGAAGCCAGAGTGCCCACTCTGCAAAGAATGGGTAGAGAAGGTCCGGTTTCCTGTGGAGGGAGAAAATGACTGGCTACATTTAGTCATAGAAGCTGAAGTGTTGCCAGACACCAGCAGCCAGGCAGGCACAGCTCCCAGCTGCCCGGCCGAAAACAGCCCCCATCACCCCATGGCATCCCCTGCACCTTCTCCACAAAGGACACTGTCCCCAGATGAGCAGGGGACTGCAGGGCCAGAGGCAGAGCCAGTGGGTGGCATCCTGCCCGAGGTCTGGGCAGAACTTTTCCAAACAGATCATCATCTCCTGAATCCCTTGCTGCCCTGGCTGCGCCTGGAGCTGTGGTCAATATGTGGGCCCTGGTGGTGGCAGGTACGTCGTGCAGAGGCCAACATCCTGCACACCCTGTGCGTCAGCGACCCGGTTGCGGAGGCCATGGTCCAGCTGCTGCAGCCTGACCTTGGGGAACAGGCAGCACCTCTGGTCCATGGTGTCATCAATATCATTGCGGACCGGTGCAGCCAGGATGCCCGGGGGCTGCTGCTCTCCCGTGCTGTGTGGGAGGAGGACGACAGCTCTGCGGCTGGCTCCAGCTCCACCAGCTCCAGCTCCACCAGCCCCAACCCCACCATCTCCCGGTGGGGGACTACCCCCTCCCCCTCCAGCAGCTCTGCAGGCTCCGACGGGGAGGAGGAAGCCGGCAACTCGGAGGCCACCCTCTGCGGGGGTCCTGGCTGCCCCCCATCTGCTCCTGTCCTGGCAGAGCAGGAGCAGCCCCAGGAGGAGCCGGGGCAGGCGGCGGTGGCAGGTTCCTCTGCCCAGGGCTGCAGCCACAGCCCCTCCGCTCCCAGCCGTGGCAGGGACCGCTCAACTGGGAGGTCCTGGCGCCCCCTGAAGAGGAGGGCCTCCAGCCCCCACGACTCTCCCCAGCCCTGCAAGAGGCCGCCCCATCAGCAGCACTAGCAGGGCTGTAGCAAGTCTTTTTTCAAGGAAAAGACAATAAATCGCTGTTTGTCTGACCCCATCTCTGGGTGCAGCTTTCTCCCCCTTCTCCTGGTGCCTCTCCCTGTCCCACCTGCCCCACTGTTGGTGACACTCGCCTGCTAGGGGACACGGCCATGGGCCCCCGGAGCCCCAGGGCCATGCCCATGGTGCCTCCTCCTGCAGAAAATCCTGCTGCAGCCACCCACCCGCCACGCAGAAGATGCCAAGGGCAGAGCAGGCAGGAGGGGAAGGTGGTTCTGTCACAGGTCCGATGGGGACCCGACTGGGCAATCCAAGGGTCGGGGTGAGCTGTAACCTTGCCCCCTCCAGCACTTGTCTCTGCACCCCACAGAGGGTGAACAGCAAGAACCTCTCCAAGGTGGGGAGATGTTTGTCCTGCAGGACGTGTCTGTGCCTGTGCCGGGGTGTTCGCGTATGCCTGCGCAGGGCTCAGTTTCGGGCATCTCTGGAGGCAGTGAAGAAGCCCGCTGTGGAAGGGAGTGACCTGCCAAGGAACGGGCTGAATAACCCCTGAGCTCCCCTGTTTCTCATGCTGCTCATGCTCAACAGCTGCTGACAGCAGCAGTGCTGCAGCGCTCGCACCTGGCCTGCTAGCTGCTGGAGGAGCGAGTGTCACAGCTCTTTTCCCTGCACACATGGCCTGCGGATTTGTGACGCTGTCATCGTGGAGAACTTTCACATTTTTCTGCTGCTGGTTTCAGCAGCTGGCACGTTCCATGGCGGTAGGAATCAGGGCAGCGGGCTCCTCGGTAGATGCCCGATTGTTTCTCTCCCAGAAGACAGCGTTTGGAACACTGCTCAGTACCTCAGACTCCTGCCTCCTCTGGCCGTGCCTTGGCATCCAGAGGAGCCCAGCTACTTCCACGGGAGCTGTGAGAACAGACACAGACACACATATGCAGAACGGGGCTGTTAACAGATCTCATCCCAGCACCGTGCAGAGAAGCAGTTCCCGAGGCGAACCGGTGTTTACTCCCTGGGAGAGGCTTTGTCAGCTTTCTGCCCCTGCCTCTGAGGGGCTTTGGTTTAGGAGAGCTGTGACCTGAAATCAAGAGGGCCGGACTGGTTCTGACAGGGAAAGGACTTTCTCAGCGTCGTCCTCTATGCACACATGAAGCCATGCTCACCCTCCCTCGGTGCCCTGGACTGTGGGAAACAACTACTTGCTGTGATGTGGGGAAAGCAGGAATGGCTGGTTTCAGCAGAGGCGAGGCCTGAGGGTCAGAGCTTCTTCCACAGCTCTCCCGCTTCTGCTTTCCCGGCCGAGGAACTGATGGATGCTCCGACGTCAACGTCTCTGTCCCAAGGAGCAGCTCAGCAGTCGACATGAACGCCCACGGGCCTCATCACAGTTATCACGCTGGGAGGTGTCGGCTGTGCCGACGGGAAATGTTAAACAAGGAGAGGTGGATGTGCCCTGAAACCCAACTCTGTCACGCTGGCAACATCTCCAGGTGCCGTTCCAAATGCAGGTCGGGGTCTTGTGAATCCTCCTGATGTGAAGTGCCCCCGGTGCCCTTCCCTGTCCCTGGGGGCAGTCCGTTGTTTAAGCCGCGTAAGGAAAACCTGCGTCCGTGGCAGGGAGGAAAGAAATCATGACTAGATTACTGCCTGGCTCCCCAAAACATCACCCAGGGATACATTTTCGCAACCAACTCCTGCTCTTTCCCCACCGTGTGCCACACACAGGGCTGTCGCTTGCACCACTGCCCTCCCATCACAGTGGGACAGGACAACCTCCGATCCTAAAATTTGCCTACGTGTCTTCTGTGCGCAGGCACCGACCTCCACTAACTGCCCACAGGCACTGGAACAGCAGCGACAGGCTGCAGGGCGTCACTCTGTCCATACTCTTAATTCCTTCCCAAGACGCCTCCGGCTCATGGCGGGTGCCTTTGCCAAACCATCGCTGCCTCCATCACCACATCAAGTTGGGTTTTTTTCAGTATTAAATGTCTCAACCATCTACAATGATTCTTTGTGAGATCTGTCTTCTAAGCAGTGTGGATGCTAGGGCAGTATGCTCCAGATAGGCCCACAGTAGCATTTCAGCCGATCAGGATCTCGGGAAACGGTTTCTGCACGCCCGTGCCTTTCTCTTGGTTGCACAGCAGAGGGAGGCATGAGGCCCATGGGGGGATGAACATGCCCTTCCCTCGTCCTTGAGAAAGCACTGTGAAAACAGGAAAGAGATCAGTTCATGGAGGACAGAACATTCTTCCAGCGTGCCACATAGAGTCCATGAAAATGGCCGGCAAAATCAAATAAGTGAGGCAGAATATATGTGTCATAAACGTACAGCAAATCTGAATCACTGGCAGTTAGTAAGGCTGCTGGGTTCTGGTGTGGGGTCTTTTGTCCCTGTCGCGCTGTGTCTTAGGCGACAGTTTAATTGCATGTTACGTGACTGATCTGATGCTGAGACAGAATACCCGCTAAAGGAGTTTAGGTCTGCAATAGTTTCTTCCGTTACTCCAATGCTGTTAGGATTTCCTCGCGTCTCACTGCTGAGGAAAATGGTAATTACAAGCATGTCTGAATTCACCTGTCCAAAGCCACTGAACACAGCCTTTTATACACGGGAACCTGGTAGAGAAACTCAGCTATCGGCAGGTATCGCTAACATGGTGCAAGAGAATTAATCCTTGGGCGGTTTTGTGTTCCTCATCTGGGAAGAAAAGTTTGTGCTCAGAGTGCAAAAAGGATATAAAAGATCAGGAATATAATTTTTTCTACCAAAATGGAAGCTGCATCTCCTTAGTGTGATAGAGCAGTCATGGCATCAGTGGAGACACATACAGGGAGGTAATCCCTGTTTCGAACAACGAGTCTGAAAGTAGTAAGTCCAGCCAGGAGAAGCAGAATGAACTGGATGGAATTGGGACAGGAACAAGCTTGGGCCCCTGCACCTCAGCCCGTGGGTGCCATCTTGTGGGCAGGCGGCCATTAGCTGCGGCCGAGCTGGTCACGACCGCTGTTCTCCTGCGAGGGGTCCCGGGTGCCCCGGCAGGAGCAGCGGCTGGGCCTGGGCTCCTCAGGCCCCTCAGGCCCCTCAGGCCCCTCAGGGCCAGGGTGCCGGCTGCCTCTGCTGAGGGCTGTGGGAGTTTGTGTGTGCCCCGTGAGCTCGGGGTGCGGCTACTGGCTTAACAGCCCCGCTCCGCAGAGGGTCCAGGGTGAAGCACAGCTTTGGTGGTAGCAACAGCTTCGTTGGGTCACCACTGGGCCCAGGGTGCCTGAAGGACCTGCCTGTCCCCGCAGCACGGGGTGGCGGTGGTTTGGTCACCTCTCTGGTGGGGCATGGCCCGAGGGGCAACAGATCCTCGGCCACAGCCTGCCACGTCCCAGCGACTTGACGCACCAACTGCGAGACTGCCAGACGTCCCGGGAGGACATGGGGTGCTGTTGCTGTGAAGATGCACATTGCAGCTCCTACATCCTTCTCGCTGTCATAAAATGAACCCTCAGAATTTGAAATTCATGCCTACATTTTGACTCTCACTTTTCCCTGCTACCCACAGTAGTAGAATGGGCTTTCCTTCGCCAGAGTGTTATAGGGTAGAACCACTCATTTAAAGTCAGACCATGAGATCTGAGTTAATGGATTTATGGCTGCAGGCAAATAACTAGGTTGCAGACCGGTCCTTTGCCGAACGTCAGTAATTGCTGCACACGGCATGTGCAGTGCAGGAAGCCAGTAAAAGTTTCAGAGCGTGCTGTGAGGAATGGCTGGATTTCACAATTGGCGAAGGGGAGTTGCCCGAGAGATGGCCAAAATGCACACAGAAACTGGAGGGGAGCGCTACAGACGTGCTGGGAAGTGGAGTCGTGCAAGGAGAAGAGCACCAGCCTAACCATGCCTGGAACATCGTTTCAGTATGACACTGCCTAAATAATGCTGCCCAAAGTACCAAACCTGGGAACAGGTGCAGCCAAGTTGGGACCAATGGGGAAAAAAGTAATTAGGGCTGAGTTGTTTATTTTGGTAGGAAGCTGGACTGGGGAAAGTGAGGTACAGGGGCATCTGAGGGGGCTGCAGAGAAGACACAGGCAAGACCTTGGTGACTGGAATGAAACACCGATGGTGAGCAGGGTATCAAAGCCACCATCTCCGTGAAAACCACATACCTCATTCCTCTGGCTGCCTTGTTCCCAAGAAAATGTCAGGGAAAGTGTATTGTTCCAGCTGATAGCAGATTTCTTTTTCTCTTCCCCTCTTCCTTCTCTAGTTTATTGATGCAGATCATTTACTGACCAACCCACAAACGCTGAACCCGATGATAGCCGAAAACAAGACATTGGTGGCACCGATGCTGGAGTCTCGCTCTCTCTACTCTAACTTCTGGTGTGGCATCACCCCCCAGGCAAGTGACCGGGTGAATGGTGCTGGCTGATTGTGCAAGCTGTGTTTTCAGAGGCCTCCCGCCTTGGGTCTGTGAAGCAGTGGGCATTGTTTCTGTTCTGTGGGCTTTCCCATCTGCTTTTGGAGCGTCCTCCTTCTGAAAAGAAGCCGCTGTATCTCTGAGGCATGCAGAGGTGAAGTTAGTGTGTAGAGAATATAGTGGTTGTCATGCAGTCATCTCAGCTTGCACCTCTCAGTGGCAATCTTGGGTGGGTGTCTTTGGGAAAGGTCCGTGTGTTTGTAGGGAGTCTGGGAATAAGGGTAGAGAGGACACTGCAGACTATCAGTGTTTTTCAGGCTTTGTTTTCTGACCGAGCTGTAGGTATGAGCTAAGCAGTACATGCTCCGCATCGGTTGTGCAGGCACATAGCTGAAACTTGCTTCCGTATCTGAGAGTGCTCACTTGAAAAAGCTGAATCTGGAGGAAGCTGAGCTTGCTTAGCCAAAAGTCCTGGGAAGTGATAATCCTACTAACTACATAAAAAATACTGATATACTCACCAGAATTTATGTGAGGAGGTTACATCTGTTTGTGTAAAGGCCTTAAAACTCTTGATACATAATTTGAGAGTAGCTTTCCTGTATAGTGATGCTAATCTGCGAGGAATTTGCTTTTCTTTCTACAGCTCTCCATTGTTTATTTTTCTGACGCATGAACAAGATTTCTGTAGTGGGGCAACACCCTTTGCCTTGTAGGGAGTGCGTGTGCATGTGTGCTAAAGTGTGTATGTAAAGGGTACTGGGTGTAAAGGACAGAAGTGCCGAGCCTAGAAATTAGCTTCATGTTACTTTCTCAAATCACATACTGCAGAAAGTATCAGATACAAAAATATTGTGTAGTAGAAATAGCAGCATTTTTAGAGCCAGAACAAGGTTGAGCTATTACTTTACAAGTTGATGCACATCACTGTGGTGTGTTGACCCTGGCTGGTAGGTAAGCCCCCACCCAGTCGCTTGCTTGCTCCCGCCCAGCGGGATGGGGGAGGAAATTCAAAGGGAAAAAGCAGAACAAAACCCCAAACTCAAACCCAAAAGCAACTGTCATGGATTGAGATAAAGACAGTTTAATAGCTGAAGGGGGAGAAAAAACCCCAAACAAACAAGTGATGCAAAACAGTCACTCACCACCAGGAGACAGATGCCCAGCCATTCCCCGAGCACCGGCTATTTTGGAAAAACTCCCCCAGTGCTGTTGCTGAGCATGATGTTATATGCTGTGGAAAATCACCTTGGTCAGTTTGGGTCAGCTGTCCTGGCTGTGTCCTCTTCCAGCCTCTTGCCCACTCCCAGCCTGCTCGCTGTGGGAGGGCAGAGTGAGAAGCAGAGGTGGCCTTGCTGCTGCGCACGCACTGTTCAGCAGCTAAAACATCGGCGTGTTATCAACACTGGTTTGGTCACCAGCCTAAAACACAGCCCCGTATGGGCTGCTGTGAAGAAACTTAACTGCATCCCAGCCAAACCCAGTACAGTCACCTTGTCCATGAAAGGATTTCGGTAAGAGAATCAAATGTATAGAGGGGCAGGTCTATTGTCACAGTCATTTTTTGCTTTTTTTCACTCTTTTCCTTTGAAATGTTCTTGACTAAGCTCTAGATGGGCTTTCCAAGATGTTCAAGCTGAAACAGGGACTGTAGTTAATGCTTTTTTTTCTCCCAGGTAAGCCTCATTACTGAGATCAGCTTTTTGACCTGTTCTCCAGTCTGCTGCTGGCGTGTGTCTTGTCATCCTTTGGGGAGGCAGAATCCTAAGATGCACGTCTCCTAGAATACCAAGAGGGGTTTTTTTGTTCTCTTGAAAATTTTCCCTTGCCCACATTTGCCCTGGAAAGCTTCAGGATTTCCATTTTCCTTCCATCCCTGAGTCTTGCCTTTTCTTCTTTGTAAAGACAAGCTTGCTCTGCTGCATGGACAAATGTGTTTAAGCCTGAGCTGCACATACATCTTTGAGCTTCCCTGGGGCATGTGAATATGAGTACTTTAGAGAGGCTTCACAGTCCTGCCCATCCCTACCTTCTTGCTTTATTCCAGAGAACTAAGCAGATACTAATTATTGTCATCGTTGCTGGAGTGACACAAAGAGCAAACTCTGTTTCCCACTTCTTCTGGTGTAAAACATCATTATTCCTTCCCAGTGATATCAATCACACAAGGAGGGGCTACAGGCAGAGTGAAAACATAACAACTGTACTGGGTTGGACCAAAGGTCCATCTGATAGCAGTGGTTTGTAGCAGATGCCTAGGGAATAGAATAAGAACATGGCAAACTAGTGAATGAATGATACTTTCCGAAAATATTTTTCTGTCCTCTGGCAATCTCCTTCTCTAGGATTTCTTGAGGAAGGTCTTCGTCTTTAAAGCTCTGAGTGATTTATTTTTCTTTTACAGAAATCACTATCTGAGTATTTTTTTTTTTCTTTTTTTTTGGCACCAATGTGATCTTATGGCCAGGAGTTCCACAGTTCAGACTAACTAATTGAGTAAAAATAGCAGGAAAAGATCCTGAACTTTCCAGATTCTTGGGAAGCAAATATACAGATAAGAAAAGGAGGGGGGGGGATGTTTACTTGTTTTTGTTTTAAAATGGAGACATAAATTTCACAGCGAAGGTATTGTCCTTTAAGTTTTTAAGGTTAAGCCCTGAGACAGCCAGGTTTTCCACGGATGTAAATCAGCGTTACTCCACAGCCTGCAGTGGATCTCAGCCTGTGTGCACCAGCCTCAGCCCTGGCCCCTGGTATTACCTCTGCGATAGTAAATTTCCATCATTACCAGCATTAGCTGAGGAAAGGAGAGGGGAAAAAACCTAGCAGCAAATGCATCTTGCAGAATTTGGTGAAGAAAGCTGCTCAAATGAAAAGGAAAGTTCCCGCTTTAGTTTTTTTTCTTAGTTGCTGCTGGTTGTTTCTCGCAGTCCCACAGCTTCATGCCCTAAGCCTTGCTCTCCCTGGGGTGTTGGGGAGGGAGTAATAGCTGGAGCACACCCTGAACACGGCCTCCGGTGCCGAGCGACGGCGAGCCAAACCCAACTCCAGACAGCTTGACATTTAGTAGTCATGAAGCTATAACCTTAGGAGAGCATGGCAACAGTGCTGACAAGTTGCAGTCTTTCTTGACTACATGGGATTTACGAGCAGTGAAAAGCCCCCAAACCCCACAGTGAGTGACTGGAGGAGGAAAGACTAGTTTCCAGCATCTTTCACCTGCGGGCATTCTCGATGTATACTAAAGGTTGGATGTCTTAACACTTCCTTCAGTGGGAATGCTAGTAAGGTCTCTACCTACTCGTTCCTTTTCATGAAAATCAGACTGACTGGTTTTGAGATACCTTCTGACCATGCTGTGAGGCCCAAAGTGCAGAGGGGAGGATCAACAGGTACATAAACAGACATTTTTTATACATAAAATACATGAAGATACACAAACGTACCACACCATGCTTCTACACAAAACCAGGGTAAAGTGGTTCTGCAGTGATTTGCTCAGTTGTTGCTAGGATGCTTACGGAAAATATAACGTAAAAGTAACTTTAACTTATTTTAGTGACTCATCATTTCTGTAAAGACCAGAATCTGCTCTGGATTCAACCGTTAGCTGTGGCTGGATGTCTAATTGGTGCATTAGGATTTTTGTTCTGGAGGGATTCAGTGTATTTATTTCCAATAGCTTTAGACATACTACACCTGCAAAACCAGCCGTGAGCTGCACAGCGTGGGTGTTGCACCCCCAGTGCTGGAAGGCTAGAAAAGCCCCTGGTGGCAGAGAAATGAGCTGACTGAAGTGCTCAGGAGTATTAAACCTGCCTGCCCTGGGATGGAGGAAGCAGGAATTCTTGCACAACTGATGGAGACTGAGATGTTGCCTTCACTGCAGTGAAGCAAATGATTTTTTTTAAAGTCACGGTCAGAAATAATTTGCAGGTCCTGTTCTGTGAAACACTGAATGTCTTTTGTGCGTGTGGAACATGGAGGATGTCACAGATGCTCAGCATCTTCTAGGATCAAACCTGAGAGTCTATGTGAAAAAAAGGTGTTTGAAGAGCCAGAGAAAATAGTCCAAGGCTTGAAGCTCTATTGAAAGGGAATTTTGCAATGGAAAGGCTTGGATTTCCAATAGTTGCTAAAACAGAAAGAGGAAGTCAAACTTTAACTTTTGGGATGGAGATTGTTTCTAAATACTTGACTGAGCCCTTTCCAAATGGGAGATACTTAAAAATCTGAGAATTGAGAACTGATCCATCCCTGCTGGGGAGGGCTAAGTGTGAGAGCTCTTGCTAAGGAGTATCTATGAAACAGAAATCTCTTGTAACAAGCAGCCCCTTCGCTGTGATTGCAGGGCTATTACAAAAGGACCTTGGATTATCCCCTGATTCGGGAATGGAACAGGACAGGCTGTTTTGCTGTCCCAGTGATTCATTCCACATTCCTCATTGACTTGAGGAAAGAGGCCTCCACCAAGCTGATGTTCTACCCCGCCCCCCACCAGGACTACACCCGGAGCTTTGATGATATCATGGTCTTTGCCTTCTCCAGTTGCCGAGCAGGTAGGTCTGGAGCCTTTGCTGGGCAGGATTCACTAGTAGAGACGTGCAGACCTCTACTTCGAGTTCACAGGCCAAAAGTCCTGTGTTGACTTCAGTGGTAAGTTAAGACCCTGTTCCCTTTCCTATTTCGGATCTGGTCAGGGATAACCAGCAGCAAGGGACTGGCAATGCAGTTTTGAGTCACAGCTAGCTGCAAAGGACATGGGAGCCATTCTTGGGATGGGTGCAGTGTTTCAGAGACAAAATGTGTGGCATCCACCCTTGATTTGTGTCACAGCAAGACAGTAGTGAACGCAGGTGAATGCAGTGAGAGTGGAAGGTATTTGGAAGTCTGTAGGTAAGGTATCTAAAGTCACCACTTCCAGGAGATCCATGATGAAGGGGGTGAGGGCAAGAAACTCTTTTTAAATGTAGCAGCCCTTGTGGAAAGCAGAAACCAAGTTGCTTACTCACAGTGCTGATGAGGCTTCATGGCAGCTCAGCAAGAATTGTCTGAGAGGTAGGGGGAATTTGTTCTGTCTTTTAGTTGAAAGCAAAATCAGTGCAATTTTCAGGGGAATGATGTGGAGCCTGTGGGCTGTGCTGAGAGGAAATCTCTTGCAGGCAAGATCAGGTTAGAGCTGGTGTGTGAGCAGTAAAATCTCTGCATACTTGACATTGTATCACCGGTACTTTGGGAGAACCAGTCAAGGACTGAGCTGCCTCGAGATCCTTGGGGCACAGCAAAGAGAAAATGTGTACCACCCCAGCTGATACTGGAATCAGTTTCTAACGGACAGTGGGAGGATTTCAGTTAGACCTGAAGTACAGGGGGTCCTTTCAGGCCAGGTCACAACCTCAGTGTCCTCTTCCTCTGTCTGGAATGGCTGTTGGTGTTTGCAGAGAGCTCCAGGTGTCTCAAAGAAATCACTGTCTCTGAAGTGCATGATACTGCTGCTACTGCTGCTTGTACTTGCAGTGAGGATGTTTAGTCACGTTTATTCTTGGAGAGTGGATCTGCTGGGTATTCCATCTCCAGCAAAAGGTCCTGGCTGGCAGACCCGGTGGTAATGGCCATCTGTATTGTTCTTTGCCCTGCTGTGTTGAAAAGGGGAAAGTTTGGGGTTTTATAAGGAAAAAGGGACTGTTGAAATCTCAGCAGCACCAATGCAATGCACTTCTGTTGAGAGTTTCATGACTGGTTTGGTGGCTTACTGAGGTGAAATAGTAGTTGTTTGTGGGTCCTCAGAGTGATGTACTGTTGGTGTTACCTGTCTTCTGTTTGTAAAAGAAACAAAGTTAAGTGGGAAGAAAGGGCTGTTCTTGGGGGACAGACAAGCAGAGAGAAAGTGAAGAAGTATAGCTTCTTGTTGTTGTTGGCAGTCACTTCTGCAGAAAAAATGGGCTGAGAAGGCTGCCTTTCCCACCCTTTCCAGACCAGCACAGCAGCCACCAGCTGTTGGTAGCTTTCCTCTTAGTGATGCTTCTGGTTTGAAGTTCTTGACAGCACTGAAAAAGATGGTGGTGTCTTGGCAGACTAAGCAAGGCTTTTTAAAACTCAGCTACGACAGGATGAGGGGCATCAAATGAGAGAAAGGAGTGATAGAGGAGAGGCAACAAGAGCTGAAATTAGAGCCCTTGGGAGGCAGAGGTGAGATGTGCACTTGCAGGGCACCTTTGGGGCCCTGACTTTCAGGGTCAGGACATCGGTATGCTGGCTCCAGAGGATAATTGAAGTTTAAGTCTGGGTAGAAAAGTGGGCTCCTTCAAATCTACCTGCCCCACTTGTTCCCTCTGACAGCTCTTCCAGAAATGCGGCATCCAATGAGCATGGTAACTGCATTGCATTAGCTCCAAATGCTTAAGGAATATTTCAGGGATTCAAACCCATCATTTTTTCCTTCCATCCTAGAACACTTTAGCTTTTTCCAGGACTGACATGAAAGGCTTTGCATCAGCAGTCTGGCCCATTTACCTGCTCAGATTGCTGGCTTGTGTCCTGGGTTGAGTTTTGTCACCCAGGGTAAAAGGATGACATCCAAGTTCAGAAATGTGAAAAATGTATGGACTTTGAGGTAATCATCTGTTTGGAATAATTTCACTTACTTCGTTGAAGTCGTAAATGATGTTGGCTTTTGTCGAGGCCAAGTACTGTACTTAACGCCTCAGATCAAACCATTGATTTTCAGCAGTGAATCTACTGCTCAAAGCAACTGTTTTGTGATTCCCCAATGAGACCATCCCACTTCTGCTGAGAGGATGTGGCCTGTGGTGGGAGTACTGACTCAGAACAAAAGTTGGTGCGGGTGTTTTATTGACAAAGGTGGACTCTGTAGAGCCCCCTGCACTCACAAGGTAGCATCTAGCCAGCCAGATCCTCTGAACTTCCTTTCAGCCTGAGGCTCTGAAGACCTAGAGCCAGCCAGCAGGAAGGTCTGGTCCCAGGGTTGGGAGGGAAATTTAAGTTGCCTAGATATGGCTGTCGGTTTAGGGCATGGCTGTGTATCCTGGTGACTGCCTTACAAAGGCTAGTAATAATACAAATATCTATAGCTTTTCTGTCCCTTGAAGAAATTGTTCATTTTATTATAAAAACAGCACTGGAGAGCAAGTCCCCCTCCCCAGCTTGAGGTAACTTTACTATTTTAAAGTAGCTTTTATCCCAGAAGGAGCAGAAATACTGGCATGAATCTACGCAGATTAACTGTGTTTAAGCCAGTGGAAGATAAGAACGGAGATCAGTGAGCCAGATAAGATTAGTTGATTAGATCAGTGCCAAATCCATTAACGTCAGCAGGTAGTATTTTTTATTCTGCCATTTACCTACATTGCAGCTGACAGCTGAATGTGTGTTGGCAAGCAGCGTAGCCAGCAATTTACTTGCAGAACTTAAAATGGTAGAAACACTGAGGTCATTAATGCAGACAATTCTGCTCTGCTAAAAATACCAAGGATTAGGGGGACTAATACATGAAAGCAAAGCATCAACACACCAGATAGTGTTTATTTCCTAGAGGGAGGAGGGGTGGTTGTGTTTGTTTCATTTAAAAAAAAAAAAAAAAAAAAAAAAAAAGGAAAAGGCAGGCTTTCATTTTTATTTTTATTTTAAATATGCTTGGCCAGTTGTACGGGTTCTAGCGGCTTTCAGACTGGTTAATTACTAAAGGGCCTTACCAGAGCTCAATGAAAAACAATGGAAATACTTTCCCTTGGCTTCTCTGGATGTAGCTTTTGAGTATGGTGCCTGATGTGCCACCAGGGCCAGTGCTGCTGCTGCCATTATAGCTGACAGTGAGTGAGCAAACCTTTGGTCAGTGCAGAGGGAGCAGAGCTTTGCTGATCTGCTGGGACATTCCTGGTGAACAATCTCAGCAGTGGGTGGGTCTCTCCCTTGCAAAGGCATCTGGTCCCGGGAGAGGCTTTGCATCTTTCTTCTCTTTGTTTTGCACCTTCAGATTCAGCTCCTTGAACAAGCAGTTGCAGAACTGCAGAAGCAATTGCAAAAGCTTTTGAGTTAGAAGGATGTTACCTTATTGCCTCTTTTTGAAAGCATCTTTTCTCCTTGCTGGTGTCTCTCTAGGATTTTCCTAATCTTCAGGGCACTATAAAAACTAATCCTGGAGAGGAAAGGACCATGTCTGGTGGAAGACTTGGTGCTTCCAAGATGGTTATCATATATATTCCTCAAAGCCCTTTGCCAGCACAGGTGAAAATATATTGGCTTTATTTTCTAGCTAAAGCAAACAGAAGCAGGAAGATGCTTGACTACAAAACCCAGACTGAATCCCTTGCTAGGCTAGTAACAGACCCCGCAGCTATGCTGATGCCTTGGGCCTTGCAGCTTCATCCCGTGTGATCCCAGGGGAGCTGAACTCCTCGGGCCCACATTTGACCAACCATGTGCTGTTGAAGCCAGGGATTAGACTTGGCTCCTCCACCCTGGAAGAGTCATTCCATATTTATTGTAGTCTGACAGAGAAGCCTCACAAAGCTCAGACAAAAGCTTCCGTCACCCCTAGCCACGCTGGGTTTGAGTTTTACCCTCTCTAAGGCTGCCTTCACCCCAAGCTTTGAAAACTGTGTGTTTCCCCCACCTTTGAGCCCCATTTCCCCCCCCTCCCTGGTTTGGAGGCTGTTGCTGAGCCCTGAGTCTGTGTGGGGAGAGAGGCCCCATGTCCCAGGATCGCTGCTGCTTTTCCTGTGGAAGCCCTTTTGGCTCCCGTACCAGCTGTTGCATTGCTTGAGGCTGGCTTACTCAGAGGATGAAAACCTGGTCCTGCTGTCGGCTCTGGGTCTGTGAAGGGATTGTCAGGTGAGGTGCCAGGTCTGAGCAGTGCAGGGAGGGGGTTTGGGGATGAGGGTTTCTGCAGTACTCCCCAGTTACTCGCAGTAGTCCTGCTGTGTGTATCAGACACTGTTTTTCCTAAAGGCCAGTTCTGCCCTCTGCTGTTTTCATAGCGTGAAGGCAAAGGCCAGAAAAAGAACCTTTTTCTCTGATCTAAGAGGGCTGTCCCCCGTCTCTCCTAGGAGAAAACTGATTGCAGTTAAAAATACCCACTGTTAGGGAGCGAGTAGGAATTGGTTTCATAGGAAAGACCACTTGCTGCCAGCCAAATAAACCAGAAAATGGTACTGTGATGTTTTTGAACTGTTTGCTTATGAAGCAGAACTTCTTGGGACTGAGGTCCCAAGTTTGGTTGTGGCTCTGCAGCAAAAGAGCAGCAAAATCCGCTGGTAGAAGACCTGACTGTAATTTCTGTTTTTCTGTGATCCCCAGGAATACAGATGTTCATGTGCAACTGTGAACACTATGGCTTCCTTCCCATGCCCCTGAAATCGCACCAGACGCTACAAGAAGAAACCGAGAACCTTGTGCACACACTAATCGAGGCTATGAGTAAGTTGCTGTGCTCTGCCATGAGGGACCCCCCAAGTTCATGTTTGTAGAGCTCTCCTGCCAGCAGCCAAGCTGTCTTCCCCTTGGGAATCTGCATCCTGATCTGACTGCTCTCTTACTGTTTTGACTTGCAGTTTTCCATTTCCCACCGCTTTTCTACTCAGGGCTGTAATCACTTCACAGTCAGGTCAACCCCATTCACAAAACCCCTTGATCTCCCCATATTAAATGCCAAAATGCATCTTTAATGTGGAAAGGATGCTGCAGAACCTCGTCTTTGTCATGAGGTTTGTCTGGCACATGGCTGCTGGCTTCTGCTTTGCAACATGGACGCTTTCTGCTACACCCACTCCTGCACTGACTTCATAACCCAGCTCTCTGGGGCTTTTTAGATCCCGTGATGAAAACGCATGCAGATACATCAGTGCAGCTTGTACATGAGGGTAATGCTGGGGATCTTTCCTCTCTTTCAGTCGATCATCCTCCCATTGAACCCTCTCAGTATGTCTCTGTTCCTCCGAAGAATCCTGACAAGATGGGATTTGATGAAGTAAGGAACCTATTTTGCTGCCCCTGTCTTGTCTTGTCTTCCTATTTATCACTTCGAGAACCTGGGTTCTCCCTGTAGCTGAGCTTCCAGCCGTTTCCATTGGAATATATTATCTTTTCATGTAGTTAGCTCTTTCCCAATCACTCATCTTTTGGACTTAAACTTTTTGGACATCCTTTTGTGGGGAGGGCTTCTGCCGAGTTCAGGGAAGCAGAAGGGAAAGGGCTCAAGGAGCTTTCTTTCCCTCTGGCATTTGCTGTGGAGAAATGAGGCCAGTCAGGTCTGTGGGCACTTAGTAGCTGGTACAAGAGTCCTGTTCAGAAGTGCAGGTTTGTGTGCAAGGGCAGTGTCCAGCGAATCTTTGGGCTTCCTGCCTTGATGATATGGATGTTTTAATCCAGCCAGGAGGAGATGACAGAAGTGAGGCTGAAAAACATGTTATTTAACTCCCCAGTTCTTGTGCTATTTCCTCCACATCTGACTCTGCAGAGCAGCTTGACAGTCTGCAACAAAAACTGGTCTTTTGGGAAACCTCTCCTGCTTTCCAGTGACAGAAGGGAACAATTTCTCTCACCTGAGAGACGCACTGGAGAGCCTAGAGCAGCTGGGGGAGCCAGCTCACAGATGGGATCTAGCCCAAGCTAGGTATGTCCAGGGGTGGTGAAAATCATGTGTGCTGTGTCCTTACTGTGGCAGCTCTCCCCCTGCCCTGCTTGGTCACCACATTTTTCTGCTAGGGCCTTAAGTGAACTAGAAAGATGGTTGCTGACACTGCTAGTGCCCCAGGATCCTGCAGAAATTCCTTTCCTGTCTCTGCCACACATTGTGGAGAGAGCAAGCATTGAGGGGAGAAGGCTGGAGAGGGATCTGCTGTGCTTTAATTAGCCAGTGTCCGTGTTATTCACAGAGCCAGCAACCCCTGTGCCTGCAGCTGCCAGGGTGGCACCATGAGCGACGGGGTCCTGGTGATCAGGGGAGCCTTTGTTCTCTTGGTGTATTCTGCTACATCTGTTTATATGACTCGTAAAGCCTGAACCTGATTTGGCTATGTGGGTAATTCATTCATTTCTTTCATTCATTGCAGAAATTGTTTTGCTGGTAGAAATACATGACATAATTTCAGTTTTCTTAAACATATTGATTTTTGGGTCACATTCATTAACATTTGTGTCACCAGGTAAAAGATCAGAGTGCCTGCTTTTTATCCATGATGTGCCATTAATGGTATGCACTGCACAGCCATCAAGATCTTTCTTATTGTTTGTGGCTTGAATACTTAACTGGTTTTCATTAATCTCTTTTACACTGTACCCATCACCCAAAAGTTTCAATTCTGGTCTGGCTTGCAGAGTCTTCTGCAATTCTCCTTGTATCCCTATTGTCTGGAAGGATCCATTTCCCATTTACCACAGTGGTCCCCAATTTTTGAATCTCAGTTAACTCCTGAGGGTTATCTATCTTCTTCCCATAATCTACTTCTTGTTCCATTACATACAATTTTATTGGTTCCCTTAAAGCTGCTTTCTTTGCCTCTTCATCTGCTGAATTATTACCTCTGATTTGATATCCTGTTCCCTTCTGATGTCCTTTTATGTGTACTACTGCAATTTCTTCAGGGCCTCTCAGTGCCTGCAATACTTGAACTATTAATTCCTGATGCACCAGATCTTTTCCTTGAGTATTAATCATTCCTCTTTCTTCCCAGATCTTTCCAAATGTGTGAACCACCCCAAATGCATATTTGGAATCGGTATATATAGTGCCTTTTGTGTCTTTTAAAATTTCAAGAGCTCGATATAAAGCGTATAGTTCACATGCTTGAGCTGACCATGCAGGACTGAGAGGGCCTGATTCTTTGACTACTAACTTGATTCCATCAACTATTGCATATCCTGATTTTCGTTTCCCCTCTATAACCCTAGAGGACCATCTATAAACCATCTCTTGCCTCCAGATAGTTCAGTTTCTTCAAGGTCAGGCCTTATCTTGGTTTGTAATTCTATTGCTTCGATGCAATTGTGATTTAATTCACCCCTAGGATCCCCATACAAAAATTGAGCAGGGTTTTGAGCACCGGTTACTCTCAGTTCCAATTCTGGTGCTTCCATTAAGATAGTTTCATATTTCAATAGTCGACTATCAGTGAGCCATTTCTCAGCCTTTTGCTGCAGTACCCCACGCACATCATGAGGGGAAAACACTGTGATAATAGCTCCAAAAGTTACCTTTCGTGCCTCTTCAATCAGTAAGGTGGCTGCCACCCAAGATTGTAAGCATGTTGGCCAGCCCCTGCTTACGGGATCTAATAATTTTGAAAAATATCCAATTGGTTTTTTACTTCCAGCCCAATCTTGGGTTAGAACCCCATAAGCAGTTTGATTTGAGGTGGTTATCAACAATTGAAAAGGCCTTTTAACATCTGGTAAACTTAACACTGGAGGCTCAGCCAGTGTTTCTTTTAGTTTCTGAAACCTATTCTCGTCTCTTCTAACATGCACCTCCTGCGCTTCTCCTAACAATTCCTGTAGACCCTGCTCTTGCCAATCATCGAATTTTTCTAACTTCTTTCTAATATCTCCCCATAATTTGGTCACGAATTGAGTTTTTAATAAAGCCTCCCCCACCGGGGATGCAGGGTCTACTCCCGAATACATTTGTAAAATCTTTTGCTCGCTTGCCGCTGTATTCCCTGGCCAGGCTCTTCCAGCAGCGTGGTCAGACCGGAGCGCTCAGCGCAGCCCCTGCGGGGGCGCAGCCACGGCCGGGCCCCCTCCCTGCGGTGCCGCGGGGGGACCGGGTCCTGGCGCGGGGTCGTGCTGCGGTCCTAGGGGCCGCCCGCCGCCGCCAACGCCTTCCCAAACCTCTGCCCCACTCTTTTCTACTTGTTTCTGCTTTTCTTGGTTACTGGTTCTGCTAGCTGGTGGAGGGGAAGGAGCGCTTGGTTTTGGTTCTTCATCCTCTGAGCTTCCCTCATAAGGAGGAGGAAGATTCTCTAAAGGTTCCCATTCTTTGTCTTTTAAAGTTTTCTTTTCTGCATTTTTATTTTTCAATAATAGGATTTTTGATATGATCCGGGAATCTCTCCACACATGTGCATAGTCACATTCCTCTTGGTTATAAGGATTTTTATTTTTTACATATAAATTTAGTGCCTGACATGCCCAGTTGTCAGAAGTTCCAAATTTCGGCCAAAATAAATAATTAGATTTAATAGGTTCTTTGGTCCATTTGACCATACAATATTGAATCATTTTTTCTTTACTTTTTCGTTTTGTTTCTGACCAATTAGCCCAATTTCTTAACATGGAACCCAGGGGACTGTCCTGGGGAATATCGGGTAAATCGCTCCCTTTCTCGGAACCTCTCCGTGGGTTCCCCGAGCTGCGGGACTTACTCCCCTCTGGCCCATAATCAAGACTTGCCTAGGCTCAAGTCCTTGTATTTCTGCTTGAGTCCCTGGGATAAAACCTATCCCAAGTACCCTGTCCTGGGATCTAACCTATCCCAAGCACCTCCTGAGTCCAAAACCTGCCTGAGTCCTTTCAAACTTTTCCTTTCACTTCGCCCCTCACTGGCCAGGCTCCTCGCAGAACTCTGGAACCGCGGCTAGAAGGGCTCCGCACTCACTTCGTGACACTGTCACGTCTCAGTCACACCACGCTCACTCAGGCATACTCAGGCACACTCAGGCAGATACCCTCCCCCACCAAGCAGCACTCACAGTCCGAGGTCTTCACCTGGATCTTTTACAGGGAAATCTCTGGGAGCTTCTCCTGGGATCTCGCTTTTCTTTTGCTTGTTCTTATTGCCTTTTTGTTCGTGATACTGCCGGTCCGAGAGAGCACCGGAGTCCAGGGGCCACCTAAAAGGTGGGGCGCCTCCCCTGAAAAAATCCAATACTCCACGGGTTTCGCAGTATCATGTCGGAGTCACCAAATTGTTATAAATGCAGAGGCAGAGCCGAAAATAACTTTTATAAATTGATTGCAATAAGAACAATCTCGGTACGCCGGGGAGCATGGGGGGGTTTCTGCTCCGCACCGACGGACACCAGGTGGTGCTGCGTCACTCCCTTCTATAGCCCCATCCTGGGCTTCACATGCGCAGCAGGGCCCCTCAAACTTTCCCCGGGCTTTCTGGTGTTGCTCGGGCTCCTGACAGGGGTCCCTCCAATCATTTTCCACCTGCGCAATCCGGTGTTGCTGGGGACTTCTGACAGGGGTCTCTCCAGTAATTTTCCACTTGCATAACAACAGTCACTGAGGAAAAAATACCCCCAAACCCTTTTAACCATAAAACCACGACAAATCTCCCTTAACATATATACATTGCAAAATACATTAAAGTCATTATATTTTCTTAACACGAATCACCACCATATTCTTCACATTTGATTTATTCAGGTTCATATTAACACAGTAGATAGACTTTGCCCCATCCTATTCACTGGCTCAACCTCTTCACCACACTTTTCCAAGATTTCGGCAGTGTGGTGCTGGTGTCAGCAGCTGCTTCGATCTCACGTGAAAGGCTGTAACTGCAGAACAGAGGGCACTGGGTTAATTTTTACAGGCAATACTATTAATTATGTATCTCAAAGCAGTAATATTCAAGAAATTTGAGAAACCTTCAGTTATTCCCACTTCACCGAAGGTTGCAACCCCACAAAGAGGAACATAGCTCTGTCTACATTTTACCCTGATGAAGGGGATATTTCACTTCTTTATAATAATTTTTAAAATCAGTGCTTTTTTGGATGACATTCATCATTTCATTTAAAAAAAATAGTCAAGAAAATACTTAGCATGTGAATCTTGGATAAGCTGACTTTTTTTTACTATGACTCAGTACAATGCAGTATGTATCTATGCTTACACTCTTAGTGCAGCAGAGTGGTATTCAGATACCTAGTGGAAATATTAAAATGCTGTAAAGAAATTGTCTTGGATTGGTCTAGCAGCATGTGCCGTAGCACAAAACTCAGCAGAGCTGCAAAACCCACCCCAAACACCCGGGAGACGTTTATCTGGTGAGCGCTCAGCGAGCTCTGTGTTGCCTTGGCTACCTGCTGCCCGCATCCACCAGCCGAACGCTCAGTGCCTGCATCTTGACGGCCCCTAGGATCGACCTCTGAGCGTGTGTCTGGGCATACAGACAGCCCAGACACAATAGACTATCAGATTTCAGAGTCAGGAGCCCGATTTCCAATCTCAAAAGAAAAAAAAAATCCAGTCTCAAAACAACCCTGCTAAATGTTCAACAGGGTTTCTACAGCTGTTTAGCAGAAGACAGAGGTATTTCCACCCTCCTGGAGCAGCAGTACATGTAAGTTCCTGTAAGAGGACAGCTGAAGGCTGACATAACCCACCTGCAGGTGGGTGTGGGGTAAGAAAAGCCTGCTTTGCCAGCTGGACTGAGAACCTACCTCTCCTCCTCAGTTAAATGCTCTTGTTTCCTGAACCACTGGATAAATTTTGGGTCTGGTGTCAGGCAGTAGCTGTCACATGTAGACTGCAAGAGCATAATTTGGGCAATTACTTCAAATTCCTACAAAAAAAAAATCAAACGGGAATTCTAATTAGAAAACAACATAAAGCCAAATTCACTCATTCATATACTAAACACATGCAACAACAGATCCAGGACAAACTTAATTTGACCTGAAGTTCAGTTTCAGTTGAGTGACTATTTCAAGAACCAGTTTTTCAAACAATGAAGTCTTCCCCCCCCCGCCCCCCCAGCATCTGAAATGTTTATTGAAGTGTGAACATTTTCAGACAAGCACAAATCAGAAGACAAACACAAGGAATCATACTTCACCACAGCGCTTTTCCCAAGTACTAACTGAAGTGCAACGCCAGTGCAAACCCGCCGAATGGCAGCACTGCTGGTTGTTCCTCTAGGAACGAGGGTAGCAAAGGGTCATAAAGTCTTCAGATTACCCTACCTGCTGACCCCTGCTCTGGCCAGAGCAGCTGTGAGAGAAAAATCATGCTCTGTGCTTAGGTGGTTCTCAGACAGCAAGCGAGGGTAATAATTAGGGGGGCCTGCGATGAAAGCAGAGAGTCTGATTCTCCCCGGCTTTTCACGTTGTGCACTCACACTTGCACCAGAGGAACATAAAATGCTACCCGTAATACGTGTGACTGGAATTGCAGCTCTTCTCTAACTCCACTTGCACACACGCTTTGCCACAATAATTCTTAATACCCCCTCGTGTTAGAGCAGGGTATAGAATCGGGATGTGGGAATGGAGCTGAGTACTCAGCATGGTTCAGAGGGCAGCTTTGCCACTGGTTTGTATGAAGCTGGACTGATGACCAACCAGAAGCTCCAGTATCCCATTATTAGTATCCTGAGCCCTGCAGTTGTACATGCAAGGCAAGTCCAAGAGGTGGTTTGTAGAGCTGGGAGCAGTTAAGGGAAGGAAATGGCTCCATCCCAGCCAAGTCCAAGTCTGCTTTCAGACCCCAGAAGGGAGATTTGGCATGACTTCATTCAGACAGATGAAACCCTAGAACCTTTACTCCTACATAACATTACTTATCTCTGACCAACAAGGATCAGGCTGAAAGGGAAGACTGATAGCTTTTATTCCTCTGTCTCATCTGCAGCCTTTCACCTAGAAATAGTTTACTGCAGTAGAAGGAAGATACTTATGAACTCTATCTTCTGGAAAGCAAACGTCTCATGCCACCAGCTCTGTTTCAACACACAGGTCATACGCATGTATCGTATTCCCATGAACACCAAATGGAGGGAGTGTGCATGCCCTGGATGTAATTCCCATGAAAGTAAGTGGCCTGCAGCTCCTCTTCCCCTATTGCACACATCTAAAAAGTAGGTTCTCATTCTGCAGTTTGTTCACAGTTTGGCAGAAGCCCACAGCATTTCAGGGATCTGTTCTTTCCTCATGAACTTGCATTAAAATTCACAGCTGTTATATATGCCTGAGCAATGACAAATGGCCTCGCCAAGAGAACGCTCTAGAAGAGGGTATCAGTAAACTAAAAATCACAGAACATTCAACTTACCCTTCGTCTCTTCTCAAAATTGATCAGGCCACCCTGTTGGAAGGAAAGAGAAGGGATCAGAATAGAGGAACACATGTTTAGTTGAACTTAATCACGAACAGGATGAAGTCGCAAGGCTAATGTAAAGCGCAGACCTGCCCTGAGCAAGGACCTTCTAAAAATAACCTGTTTCCAGATCTGGTATAAACCCCAGCGCTCATACATCTGAGTCTCCAAGGGACATCTGTCCTCACGGCCTATATGGCAATCTGCCCGAGAAAAAAAAGCCCAATACAAGAATGCTCATAAAAGCTGTGTTGAGATCAGGTCTGAAGAATGCTAGTGGGATTTTGCATGCAAGAAACAAACTTGGCTCTTGCCTGTGCTGTGAGTTTAGCAGTGTTCCCAGTGAGTCTCAGAAACACCAAGCGAACACAAAGCATGGACAGGAGGGAAACTGCCAAAAAGAAAATGGATGTACAGCAACCTTACGCAGGCCTGCTTCAGTGCAGTTCTGCAAAACAAACCACCACTAAAGACCCCAGCAACGATTGCCAGCCCAGGGAGAACTGTATTTGCCCATTCCTATCATAAATACCAACACCAGCACAATGAAGGCTGCAGTCTCTCTATTAATGGTTTCAAACACCTTTGAAAATTGGCCCCATCCTCAGTCTCTGTTAAACAACCAGACTCTCTCGCAGTCCTTTTCCCCTTCCTATAGTAAATTGGTTCCCCCTGCTTGTTCAGCTAAAGACAAATGAAAAAAACCAAGTCCTCAATCACCTTAGGGCTCAGACACACCTGAGTCAATACGGAAGCACTTCAGTGATCAGTCTGAAGTGCTGAATTGTTGATTCTGTGTATTTTCCCAATTATTCACATAAATCTTCATGCCTAATATGTTGTTTTCAGAAAAATAAAACAGAATAATGGAAAGACTACTTTCTTCACATTTTCTAACCTAAGAAAACAAGACAAAACACGATGCTAAGCTTGTCCGTTCAGATAACAGCACCTGAATTCACACAAGATTCTTGTTGCTGATAAAACTGCGTATTGCTTCCTTTTTTTTGAAAACAGATTCCTCCATTTTTAAGAACTGCAGAAGAACCCGGTAGAAGACACAGGAACAGACACACTCAGTGCCAGGAAGGCAGGGAGGATATTTAGGATTCAAAAAATTGCCTCAAATTACCTCGATATAGTCCTGAAGTGCTGTGTCAAGCATGATGAGATCAGTGAGAAAGGTACCAAGATAAGGTACCGTGCCTTGCATTACTCCCTGCAAATGATCAGAGCAACGTTGGATTAAATGACTGAGAAATGGTAATAATTAGAATGCTAGAATACACCTGTGTGGGAAAATGAAATAAAAGCAGTCTGCTTAACCAAACAGTGGTCTTATGTTTTCTTTCATTGCATCCTCTCAGTATCTAATCTAGAATTCAAATCAAATTCTAATGAGAGTGGGATGCTCTCACAGATATTGCCAAGTGGTTTTATATTACAATACTGCCACCACACCCTGGTTTCTAACAGTGGGTCACCAGGAAACCCCACTTGTAGAAGAAGCATTGAGCAGCAGGGACGATCTCTGCTACAAGAGGAGCAGCCGGGGAATGGTCCCGGCTAGCCTGTGTAAGCAGTTTCTCGCTCTGCCTCATTCCAGTGGATTTTTCCTTAATGGTGTTATGCCATGTGACAGTCAAGTCAAATCAAGTCACACTTGTTCTCCTCTAAGAAGTGACCATCTTCCTCAGCCATTCCTTTCATTTTAATACTAATTATTCAAATTTTAAACTTTCTAGGCTGCTAGAAGTTGTAGTATTCAGGCTGTTTCTACACTTGTGAAGGAAACGCTTGTTTCTACCATCCAAAAGGCTCCATACTTTTTCCAGTCAAACAAATAGACAAAAAATCATATTCAGCACTTTTGCCTCCCTATCCCAGATTTCTCTCCCCCCTGTCCTTTTAAATCTTTGCCAACTTTGAGACAAAAGGCATTTGCACCAGCAGACTGGAAACCGGACACATTTTACAAAGCAATGTCTGTAAAAGTCTGTGCAATTTTCAAGCTGGTATGTCAGAAGCTTCATGAGCTTGCTTAAAAGTAAATGAGATTTCTGCTCTGCCAGAGCTAATTTTCTTTATCACAAGAATTCCAGTATTTATATTATGTATTTTACTACATGAAAAAGTCTCCCTGTATTTCTCTCTAAAGGGTAGCAGGAGTAGTTAATGGAATTCTTTCTTGCAGGACAGAAACAAGACAGTTGAAAACGAAGAACACAGGTTTATATTCATCAACCATTTATCACTCTTCTATATGACAGATTTAGTACATTTCTGGAAGACCTGAAACTGAGGCCAAACCCATGTCTCAGTGTCCACCCCCAACAGCTGATTGGGATGGGAAGGAAACGCAAGCGGGAGCAGCAAACCTGTCCACCCAGTTACCCCCTTGCAGGGGACAGGGGAAGATTGGTGCCAGGAAACATAACGTGGCCCCTGCGTACAACCACCCAATCCTGAAATCTCTGAGCGTTCCCAGCATCAGATCTCTGAACACACTGGCTATGCTGATGCTTTGCATATCCGTTTCCTCCAGCCTTTCAGTACACAGGCGGGTGTTACTGGAGTAGAAGGACAGCTGGGTTGCACTAAAAACCATCGCTGTTACAGCGTGGCAGCTCAGCGTAGGCCATACAGCTTGAGCGGGGTGCAGCACGAATCCTGCTTTGGAACTGTCTTTATATACAGATGTATGTGTGGGGGGGATCATCTACATATATATGCACTTCATATACACACACAGAGGGTATTACCTGCTTACTATGATGCACAGCATAAGTGAAATACAGCTTTGGACATATATTTACAGGAACAAACATTCTGACTGCCTGTTCAGTCTAAACCTTTCGCTTCACTTGCTTTGCATCAGCTAATCAATAGCATTGATACGATTGTTTTTCTTGACAGAGGCACACTCAAGAGCTTTACCTACTGCACGCTCTCTTTATTAAATACCTTTCCAGTTTTTGCTCCTTATATAATTCACCAGTTAGGGTTAATCACGTTATCAGTTCAAAACGGGGAGGAAAAGGACCCCAAACGCACCATATCTTTTTGAAGTTGCAGCTGCCTCTGTGTCCTTTTCTGATTTTCTTTCACACTGCTGTCCAGGTTGGCAAATTTGGGTGTTCCTTCCTGTGAGTTAAAAGAGAATTAAAGGCAATTAACAAAGGATCTATAAGTGATAAGCTGGCAACTATGTTTGTGTAAAATAATTGCAAATACATTTAATGGGGCAAGCAAGTATATTTGCTGTATAGGTACATGCACGTGTACATACACGTGCTAAACTTCTGGGACTTGTACACTGATTGGGAATTGTGGACAAAATCCCACAAAATTACTATAAGGCAGTTTTTTCAGCAAAGTGGCTCTACTCTGGTCAAAGCTAAGCGCTGTTGAAAATCTCCTGAGAGTTTAAATCAGAGAAGCTTAGATGTACTTTCAGGTGGCCAGATGCTTCTCTGAACTCTATCCTGACACTCTTGACCTCAGGATTTCTGTTTAATTTCCTAATCAGGACTGCTACAAGTAAACATCTCTATCTTATGTAATGCTTTGTTGTTTTTCTTATGCCGCAACAGAGATCCAGCAACTACCCTCTGTGGCTTATTGACTAATCCAAAAACATGCAGGAAATGAAAGGAATAGGTTTTCATCTCCACAATTCAAGCTTTCCTGTGAATGGATGAGCTATTTCACAATAGATCTGTAGCCTTTATTTCCCTGCATCCATATGGGATGCTAGGAGTTACTGTTATTTTCTCCAGTGGTTGGACAGATGGGGCATGAATCATTATCAGTCTTTTTAAGAGGCACAAAACAACAGCCTGCACTTGTAAAGATCCTTTCATCACAACATTTACTTCTCTCAGTCACAGTTAAGGAAGAGATCAAACTCAAATTGTATTTCCTTCCTCGGCTGGAAAACAGGAGCAAATGAAAAACAAGTGTTGTCTCAATGTCTTCAAGATACTGAAAGATAAACTGGAGATCCTCTAACAGCAGCCGGCGGGCAGGCACAGGAGCTAAAACTGCAGCCTGCAGCAGAGCCATTGTTTGGGGAGGAGAGAACACAGTGCTCCCTCTCCATGCCAACCAACCTGTTTCATATGGCATTTTGTCTGCTTTACACTTAAATTTGTAGGATGGATAGGCAAGGTCAAACACGGCTTCCCTAGAGACACTATTTATAGTGAAAGAAAACAAAGACTTTAGGGATTCAGTGGACATTAATCCTCCAGTTGTTACAAAACAGTCCAAAAGGAGAAGTAGGAGAGAGGTTCTAGCTATTCTGTGGAATTTTTCTCCTCTCACTGCTTTCAAAATGTTTTGCAAATCTACTTACAGCAGCTGGAGAGGGTGATTTGCTGGGAGCCAGAAGGTCTGGGCTCAGATTGAGTTGTTGTTTTGTCTTTTTTATATTTAGTTTAATAAGCTGTTGTGAACACACATTTTCCCTCTATGCTTATTATTGTCTCACCTGCTTTAAAATTTAGCTACAGATGTTGATAAATGGATGATAAACAAAACAGACTGACAGGTTTGAATGTGTTCACCCATCATTCCTGAGCAAAACACTGTGTCAAATACCAAGGCAAGGGGGTAAGGTACAAATGCCAGACTGACTGGATAGAACTGCCAAAAAATAAACTGGTCAGGCAGTTTATAGAAATATTTTTATGCAGACAGAAAAAACTGCCACAAACATTCCATAGTTTCTACAGAATATAACCTTTCCCTGCTATTCTTCCTCACCCCTGTCAAGATCCTGCGCTTGTTGGGGTTCGCCCAGGCGAGTGCACAAGTCAAACTGTTTCAGACAGAGCCTGCTTTGTTGTCCATCTGGCCACACACAGAGCAGGAAGCCTGTTCCTTCGAAATTCCCAGCCCTGTTTTCTAGTTCCAAGACAGGTACGGGACAGTTGGATAAACATCTTGGTTTAATTCCTCGGCTGAAGCCGAGTGGCATTGTTCCAGTGAAGTCAAAAGCACTACAGCAGTGCAGGCCACTTGAGAATCTCATTTGGAGCTGCTCGGCACTCACCAGTGCAAACCAGAGCCTTTCCCGGTCTGCTCAGAGGGTGCACGAGCTAGCAGTTCATCTCTCTGTACAGTCCAGTCTAAAGCCAAAGAGCTAACTTGTAACTCATCTCAGTAAAATCCCACTACCACAGGTACGATCACAGCTATTCTTGAGCTAGACATCACCCTGCCCAAGAGATGTCTAACTACAGCAGTGGGGGCTCCAAGGCTCCTGACCTGCTGTCCTGTGAACATGTCCACACAGAAACTGTGCTGCTGCACCCTGCTGTATGTGGGTATCCAAGCTCAGCAGGCTAACACGGGCATAGGTGCTTTCAGGAGCAACAGAATCACCTCTCATCCCAGCAGAAAAGGTTTTACAGACCTCTCTTCCCTGAAGCAGTGCATACAGTAGTTCAGGGAGAGACGAGCTTTGACAGCTCATTAGAAAAAGGGCTAACCTCAGCTTTGATTGCGAACACAAGCCTTGCAACTCAAGCTAATTCTCACCTTCATTAGCAGCCCCCTGCTTGTCAAATAATTGACACGGTTTGAGAAGATATCAGACAGCTCTTCAAACATCAGCATCATGTCCCTGTACAGGAAAAGATTAAATCATTTAGGTTATCAGTAAGCACTCTAATTCAGATCACTGTTTTTTTTCCTCATGAATCGTTAACAGTTGGGCATATAAAAGATACCACCACCAAAACACATCCAGTGAGATGCTGCACATCAACTAGGAACTTTCCTGGGATCTTCTGGTGCTCCCCAGTAACACCAGCCTTATTTGACAGCATCACAAGGAATGCCACAGGTACGCAGAACCTGGGCAGGGTTTTCAGTCACACTGAGGGGTATCAGATTGTTGTAAGAAAGCGGGTAAATGGATACAAAGAAACAGAAAAATAGCCGTGAGAGGTATCCTAAGTAGTACGTTTTTGCCCTGTGCCATGTACTCTGGAAAGCTAGAAGCCTTTAAGTGTATGAGCCCCTTTCTATTACCCAACACTATAAACACAAGATGGCAACATCTTGATCAGGAACAGGAACATGGGGCAGCAGAAGGAAAGACCCACTTCTCCTAGTGGAAATGCAGAAGTATACTGTGTGGCAGAGTGACGTTTCTCTTTGTTTATCAAAGACAAAGGAAAGAATCTATTCTTCACAAACTGAATGAGCAGAACACCATCTTTCCTACACAGATTTCTGGTGTCTGTTTGGCATGCAGTAAATATACCAGTTGCACAAAAAGGTATTCCCCTGTAAGAAATATCATCTTCAATACAGGCTTGGATTTTGTAGTTTGGGGATATATTTTAAGGAAATGTCAGGACCAAGAGATGATTAGTGAGGGTTTGTAGCAGCCTGGACCTCCTCCAACTTCACAGTAGAGTAGGCAACTGGCAAGTATCATGGTGCCCTTTTGCTGACCTTCCAAGAACTGTGTGCTTGTGCTGGGTGAGTAGCTAGTCCCATAGTTCTTCAAAATAGGTTGTGGAAGATCCAATACGCTATAAAGGACAGAAGAGACCCAGTACCCCTGAGGGCAGGTTGTCCAATCAATATGAAAGAGGAGCTCACAGCAGTCAGACCCAAAAAAGGGGTCTGAGCCTCACAGGAATGAGAGTTATCTTCTAAGAGAGCACTTGTCCATGAAGGAGCAGAATAGGAAGACTGAGAAGAACAAGATGAAAAGAAAGAGCACTGAGCTTTTTGTCTTTGTTTGGGGCTAGCCACAGGAGCAGAGGGGGATGCTTACTTTGAAACACACACCCAGGTCTTCTTTAGCCGATAGATGGAGCTGGACTGCAGTGCTGCAGTGATGGCCCTCAAGGAGGAAAAATTCTTCAGGATCCTACATTCCTGTGAAAGGAGCGGTTAGAAATACAGGAGCATTAAATGTCAGCATTACGAATATGTTAGTGCTCTTCTGTTTGACTGGTGTCATGCTTGCTACACATTCTCACTGCTAAGCAGGCAGCTGTACAAATACTGAGCATCAAAAATATCACTCCCCCCCCCACCAGCCAACAAACACTTTATGGGCTTTGGCATTTATATCTTGTTTTCCTCACTTTCATGTATTTGTGGTGACGTTGCAGTGTTACAGTTTCCAGTTGTCCCAGTAAAAATAAAAGTGGAACTGAGTCCATGAAGCCAGGCTAAGAAGCACAAATATTACACTTCTTAAAAAGCTCTTTATAGTTACCAATCCCTTTTACCCTTAAGGGGAAAAAACAGGCTTTGCCTCTTTATGTGTGGTATTTAAAATGTAAACCCTCAATCATCTAAGTGTCAATTAAAAATAGACACATGCAAAGGAATATCCTGTTATTCAAGTACGTGCACACTGTTAAAGAGAAAAACCTTCCCAGCTTTTCCAGAGTCAGGATCAAATCCTAACAGAGGGACTGGTTCATAGATATTTCTTACACAGCTTCTCTGGGGCAAAAGATTTGATGGAAAAGGATACTGAAAAACTTAATTCTCAAAAAAATAGCACAGATTCCTGGTAAAGCAGATGGAAGCAAGGAGGAGAGGGAAAGTCTGGCCTGTGACTCTTCAAGGAACTCCTGTAAATCTGTTGGTGGCTCATGAACTAGAGCCCGGGCACCACAGACTTACACTCCTGCAAATACAAGCTCTCACTAGCAGGTGTCTGTACATGCAAACAAAACATTAACAGACAAAACACGTGCCAATTTGACTGTTGCATGTAGATGAGAATATATTCAAACTACAATTCCACCTTGCAAATTTTTATGGGACTGATTATTACACTAATAATGCTGATTATGTAAAGGATCTTTACAGTGAAAATAGACATAATTTATTTCCTTTGTAGGACTGATTCAATGTAAAGCAACGTTAACATAAACAAAAGTCAGACCTTAGTATATCAGCAACTCTGTTCGTGAGTTGCATTAAAATTGACTGAACAACTAAGGCAAGTACATTTACTCCCATTTCTTTACCTAAAAAAAAAAAAAAATCTCTGAGCAACTTAGGAGGCTACATTTAACAAAGTATGGCTTAAGAAGACTGACTAAACACACAGCACTTGAAGCAGGTTAACAGCTAGGCTAGATAAAGACCAAGTTCAAGATCACGTGGTAGGACATGCAAGACCTGAAAGCTATTCTTGCACACTTTGGAGCCAAAGGAGCCACATAACAGCTCTTCTTCAGAGACTGACACATTTAAGAAGAAGAGCCTTCTTTCTTTAAGTTCAACCTGAAATTCAGACTGGGGAGAACATGGATTGAGAGGCACAAATTCTCAGCATTTAGTTTTTTCAAATACAACAGGAGTTTGTACTGGAAGATCCAATTTGGAACCATCTTGACTTAATTGCACGTTGTATAATTTAAAGCACATTAGGAATTCAATATTGGATTTTGTGTTCTCAATGATTTAACTGATTGCAGACTAAACTTTAGCAAGCTTTCATTTATATATAAGAAGAATTTTTAAGACTGCTCTGAATAACATTGTTTCATGCTGTGTCCTTCACAAGAGGAAAGCCAGAAAGAATCCTGTGCAGAAGCAACTTTGATTTTAAAGGATTATGCATAACAGGATATTAACGATTTCAATTTTACTTTCTATTTTTAAAGAAAATATTGTGTGAGTAAAATTGGCTGCTCCTGCTCAGGAACCCCAGATCTAGGTGGAGCAGAGAGGGCTGGCAGTTAGGAAAAGTATTCAGTTTATCTTGTAAACCAAGAAACTGGATCCAAAAGTCACGAACAAATAACAAACGTGGAACTCCATGCTGCTTAGTTACAGAGTTAGCAGTCAGTGAATAACTGCACTTTAATGAGTGGATTATTTTCTAATTGAGGCATCTAACTATTCAAAACATTCATTTGCATGCAGAAAGCAAGCAACTTTCTTCAGAAGTGGGCAGCTAAGTATACATGCAACTAGCTGTTCTACATGTGCAATTATTTTGTAGAGCGTGTACATGCATTTTTCGTGTGCTTAGCTAAGACTGGAGTATTTAATTATGTGTATGAACTAAGTAAAGGGAGAAGCACTGAATCAACAGAGGTGGAGAACAAAGTTCTCCATTCACACAACAAGTATGATGAGAGCAGTCCCTGTCCTGGCTTCCCGGGCCTCCCTGCTCCCTGGAACGAGCAGGAAGCTGCTTCGTACTTGCTCGCCCAGGCTGCAGCCCAGGCTGCCCCATAAAGGCCCCTTCAGCTCGTACCCTCTGCAACTTAAAGGTCTGCACACAGAAAATAGGAATCCAACTTCCTAATCCATTCGCAGGGGCTATAAAGCAGCCATCAGATGATAACAAAAACGAGTCAATGTAAGTGCCAAAAGAGAGGTGAAAGACTTCCTCCCCATACCAGTTTCCTGAACCATGCAGTTGCCAAAGCTTAGGTGCCAGGACTAGCAATGCTGCCGCTGGAAGCATAGAAGTGCATTGTCAAGGCTGGAAAGCCTCTGCTTGGCTTGAGCTTTTTATGACTGCTTATTTTGTATAGCTCGGAAAGAATCCATGTGATTCTTAAAAGTCAACACACAGCCATATGAAAGTGCTTTAAACGTTCTCTTCAAAAGAGAGATCTAGTTTGCTGCCAGCTGCCCAGTGCTCTGAGGGGAGTTAAAAAGGTTACAGTAAAACATTAAAGATAAAATCTAAGAAATTAGCAAACCAGAGTTATGTAAAGAAGTCATGAAAAACCCTTTCGCACAAAGATAAGAAGCACACAATCTGCTACAAGACAAAGGAATTGAAGCCAAGAGTAAAAATGTGTTAGAGAAACACGTGCGACAATGATAAAGCAGAAAGGTAAGATGATGAGGAGTCTGGTACCATATTGTAACTCTACTTATTTTTTCTGGTCACTGCTTGCACCTCTCACCCCCTCCCAACTCAGTTGGTTTGCATACATGATGTGAACCATGAATAACTCAGTAGGCAAACGACCTTTCAGCCTCAAGAATTTTTCAAAACAAAAGAGTACAAACAATAATTTCATTTTTTCCATGTTAAAGAGGCTAGTACTTCCTAGAAGTAAGTTAGCTTTGTCTGCACTTACTTAAAACCTCGTATTTACTTTACTTTCATATGTCCACACACATACATAAATGTATAAAACACAAACAGTTGTGCTGTCTTCCACCACATCTGATTTCAAGTTCCATGGCGTTCATCGACGCAGGAGAGGGAGCATGATGCTCATTGACTGAACATGAATGGCCAAAGGCAGGCAAGTGCAAAGCTTATTCTGACTCTGCCTGCTGCTTGCACCACTGCCAGTCCTACTCCTTTCTTGTTAAACCTTCTTCTGCAAACAAGTCTAACCTTTGGATGATATCAACCATCACTTCTCTTCTTTCCCTGATATGAGCAGTGTTTAGTTCTAGGGAAGTGAACTGGTTGAATTGATACCTATCTTACCATAAATGTTGCATTATCAAGTATATGGCACTCCCCATCTGCAAGACACAGTATCTGCCTCACCCATTAATTAGCACTCCCAAACCTGTGAAGAGACAAGCAGCAACCCCATTTCCATGGTGGGGAAGCACCTAAGGAGAGGAAGGGCAATACTTCATCTGCTGTTACAAAGAAAGTCAGTCAAAAATAGAATTAGAGCTAAGATGTTCACTGGCCTGGGACCAATGCATACAACCCCTTCCTCCCCTTCCAACTCCCTCACTCCAAGGCACCCACACGAGAAACATTAAACAGTCTAGAATAAATGCTTTACATGTGCAATATGAATCCACTTCTCAATAATCTTGGCTCTTTGCCGTGTTTTGAGTTTCTTGTCCTTCAGGATAGTGCTGACAACACAATTGGTAACTGCGTTGAACTGAGAGATAGTAGCCCTGATGGTCAGCGCCAGGTGCTTATTTTCTTTCTTATCCCTTCGAGACCAGATGCATCCCAAGCAGTGGTAGGGCACAACTTTCTTGAAGAGTTTCTAGAGGGAAATAGAGGTGTCTAGGTCAGCAGGGTTCACCTAAATCACTACTATTCACAAGAAGAAATGCATGTTTACATGGATCTAAATCTAATATGGTATTAAAAGGTAAATATTTGTTTTCTGTTTGAAATATACGCTTTGGCAGTATATACACTTTATATTTTTTATATATAAAGTGTATATACTTTAATATATATTTGGCAGAAATATACACTTTATAAAAGGCTTGATGCCCTAAAAGAACTGTCAGCTAAACAGTCCTGGGAAAATAAGAGACACCATTATATCAGTTGCATAACCAAGGGGAAAATTTTTTACGTAATAATATTTTGAAGGAGATTGATACAGACAAATCAAATCAGAGCACTGCATTTAATAGTACCTATACATCTTTAGGCCAGGTAGCAATATCCTAAAAATGTGTTATTTCTCAGGTGTCAAATATTAAACTCTGCAAAAAAGGCTACAGTATACATTCACACTTCTTTTAATTAAAAAAAAAAAAAAAAAAAAATCTTTGGAATGACTGAAGGAAAAAGCCCAATGAATGAAGCAAGTTTGGATAACCAGGCAGAGCTGTGTTCTGTGTCCCAACACAGACCCTTTCTGGAACACTATACTTACATTGACATATCTTTAAAAAAGATTTTTAGAAGCCCAGCACCATTTACCCTAGCATTTCAAGTAGTATATGTACTCTACGTACTGCATCAATGTATGTCAACTGTTCTGCCACACGGTCTGCTTGGAAAAAAGAGAATTCTTCTGGACTGCTGATCTCCATTTCCTCTTCATCACACAGGTTACAGAGGGAAGTGATACCGAACCCATCTGTCCAGGATGGAAAGCACCACTTAGTAAATTTATACAGCAAACAGTGAATCAAAGCAGATGTTTATTTTAAACCACCACTGTATATATTATAGCAGAACGCCCAAAGAGTCCTGCCTGACCTAATGGCCCCACTGTGCTGCATATTTTAGTGAGAAAGATGATGACCAGAAGATTAAATTGGCAAAGAAAAGGTGGAAGAAAAAGAAATAGAGAGAATTGAGCTGTTCAGGGTCTCTTAGCAGAGAAGTGGCTTTAACCCATTCACTAACCATTCTTCTGAAAGAATGCCCCAACAAAAATTCCTTATTAACATTGCAGAATTTTGTTAATCTAATTCTTAGTATTTATGCATTTTATAATCTGAAAAAACAAAAATAAATCAAACTGAAAAGGGACAAGACTGCAGTTATATCCCCAAAATACTGCATCAGGAGTGCTCTTATAGCCAGATTTCATCCCCCATGTGTGGAACTAAAAGGAGATATCAGATTTCTTAGCACCATTTGTGGTTACATGAACTATATTGAAGAGAGTTTATTCCAGCATCCCTCACCTTCCCTCTCTGGGATTTTTTCCCAGAAAAGGGAGAACAGTGAGCACCTACAGCATTCAGCTGAATGCTTCTTCTAAATTTGCACTGGGCAGCAATGAAGAGGTGAGAGAGGAGAGTTGTCCTCATCAAGGGACCAGATCCCGTGCAGAAGGGAAAGGATTTCACAGAATTTCCCATGTCACCTTTTGGCTCCCACAGGTTGAGAACAGAGCCACATTAAAACACAATGAAATATGCCCTTGTTTCCCATGGTAGAGGAGAAAGTCAAACAGAAAATCTCTGAAAATAAATACTCTTCCTAATCCCTTTTACTGTAAGGCGACAGTAACTCCGTAAGAAGGCAGAAAAAAAAACCTGGACTTGTTGAAGACTAACAATGAAAGAACTGAGTTTACTACTAGTGAGATTTCATTAACAAAAACAACCAGTGCATTTCAGAGTATGTTATGCAATACTTCATAGCCAGTTAAAGCAGAACAGACATTAAAGCGACAAAAGCAGACTGTGATATTTTATCATTGTTTTTCGAAATACTTTGGTTTTCCTTTCTTTGTTAATTAGCAAAACCTAATCATCAATGTAAATTGCTACAGTTCTGATGCAACAAATTATAACCAGAGGCTGTATCCAGATTTCCATCTGTATATGCCAATTGCACAATTGACAGAGCTAAATGGAATAAATGGAGACCTCTGTTCCACCATTATTTTTCTGTGCCTGTTTTGTAACAATGCGCATAATTAAATGGATTTCTACCAAACTGTTACAAGAGTTACGCTTTTTTCTCTCTCTTTTTGGCTATGTAACTCCTCATTTTCCCTTCAGCCTTGAAATTCAGCTGAAAATCCTCATCACCAAGTTGCAACCTTACTCAAAATCTCACAGTGCCTTTAAAATCAGGTCCTGGAGACTACGCAAGATTTTCCTTTTCTTTTTTCATGCCTCTTTTTCCTCTTTTCTCCCTCACCTTCATAAATGTGTAACCAGTCTTTTCCCTACTCTCCGAGAAGCTGGAATTCTCTTGTACTCAAGTATCTCATCATCTTCAAATTGCTGATCCATTTAGGTCCCCCTCAAAGCCCAGCTGCCCTCTTGACTTCACTGAGAGCAACCACGTGCCCCTTTTGGATTTGCAATCTCTGACTCACCTTGATTTGTATTGCTCAAGCAGCAAGAATTGAGGCCAGAAACAGCTTTTATCTACGTATCTGGTACTGCAGTCTAATCTACTGGCATGGCTGACGGCAGCACTGAATGGAGGTCTGATTACACAAATCAAACTGTAGGATTAGGACCCAAATTTGTAAATTCATAGCACAATATGAGTGCTTTGGAACAATAATTATCAGCAAGTCTTGATGGCAGACAACACATTAAGAGTTTTGAAAGAAATCTCTGAAATGAGCAAAGATGGAGCTCTGATACAGTAAGTGACAATTCTAAAACTCTTCTAACCCCACAGGTTACTTGCATTCTCCTCCTCTTTATTTTATTCTATAATTAACAGCCTCTCTTCTGCCACAATTTGGAAACTGTTATCATTCAAACTGACCCATCTATAACTCAGAAAAGAACCTTTTCAACTGTTACGTGAGGAAACAAATGCAGAAGCAGGGCTGCTGCGAACTTCTGTTCACTTTGAACAACAGATGAACTCAAATATAGCTCTCATGAGCTTTCCTTGTTTGACCTGGGGGAATCAAACCCAGGAAAGGACACAAATAGGCACATATCAGCAATCCTGTTCACTTACCCATGTTCAATAAGGAAAATGCCTGGGCTCTCTGCAGTACTTCTTTTCATGTATGTGTTAATGACCGAGTTAATTTGGCATTTCACAGCATTATGCATTGACATGGTATTTCTGGAACATCCGTCAGACATGATTTTTATGGGATGAAATGGGTTTTTTCGCTGTCATTTCCTTTATCCTTTATTACATGAATTATTCCCTCTTGCCCCTCTACCAAAGCTGGAAGTTGGTCTAGTTCTCATTCACACACTACGTGAGCTCCTATGATTTTTCAGCTTATGCCACAGGAAGCTTTCTGACCAGGATAAGGGTATGCGTCAAGCTTGATGCTGCATGCAGCGTATTTGTGTTACTATAGTTCACTATTGTTTCAGTAGTCTGTGACCCCCAATAACGTAAGTTTTTCCTCTGTCCTTGCATACCAGCAGCCGACCACTCAAATAGGAAAAAACAGCCACAGACACTTCCTTTGTCATGATGGTAACTAGGAAGAAAAGCTTCACGATAACAAGGTTTGTGACTCAAGCTGTATTTTGTCGCAGCTCTGTATTTTTCTTTTTGTTGGTTTGGGCTTTTCTTGGTGTATGTGTGGGGGGGTTGAAATGAAAAGACCAGCTACAGACCAGCTGTGTGTTTTAATTCCACGACATGGGAAGTGCGCTGACAATTAACGACTTAATTGCTGCAGCAATCTCAAAGTTTTGGCTAATTATTAGAGAAGTGCTGGATTTCCCAATCCACCCCACAATAAACAGGCATAGGCACCTACACTATAGGACTATTTCATCCCACACAGAACCTGCAGCCTCACAGAGATATTTTTTTTAAAGAAAGAAACAAGAAAAAAGTCACTGGTGAGCCTCACGATATAATCAATTAGCATACGAGTTAATGAAGTGTACTCCACACAAATCCCTGCATCACCATACAGTCCGGGAGAACAGGAAGGCAGAAGGGAAAGGTAACTTACTGTCATTTTCAACTTCTTGGCTCTGGAACTCCTCCAAGAGGTTCTGCGCCCTCTTCTCCAAGTCAGAGCCAGGTATATTCCTTTTCAGGTAATCCAGCAACTTGATCAAGCACAGGCAGTCAGGTGGCTCTCTGAAATCCTCTGGGCACTGATCAAGCCAGGCTCGCAAGATTGATGTTACTGCACTAAGAGCAAATACACAAGAACACATGGGTTGTAAACAGCATGTATTGATGCAATCGCATGTATCGGTATCTAATACAACAATAAAAACACAGACATTCATACCCCACGTGAAGGCAGTATGAAGACTTTTTTGAGCAAGGAATTTAATTTTTATGCATGGAATCTTATTAAGATGTCACTCAGATTTTGCCAGGGACTTCAGTGAAGTTGCTCCTGATTTGCCCTCCTCCAAGTGGATCCCATTATAGTCCCCAAATGAAAACTAATGAAGAATCAAGTCCACTTATGCTATACTGAGACTCTTCTATTAAATTCAGGACATCAAATAATGATAGAATAGAACAGATTATTTCAGTTGGAAGGGACCTACAGCGATCATCTAGTCTGACTGCCTGACCACAAGTTACAGCACGTTGTTAAGGGCATTGTCCAAATGCCTCTCAAACACTGACAGCCTTAGGGCATCAACCACCTCTCTGGGAAGCCTGTTCCAGGGTCTGACCACCCTCTCAGTAAAGAAATGCTTCCTAATGCCCAGCCTGAACCTCCCCCGGCACAGCCTTGAACGATTCCCACGTGTCCTGTCCCTGGATCACAGGGAGAAGAGCTCATCACCTCCCTCTCCACGTCCCCTCCTCAGGAAGCTGCAGAGAGCCATGAGGTCACCCCTCAGCCTCCTTTTCTCCAAACCAGACAAGACCAAAGTCCTCAGCCACTCCTCACAGGACATGCCTCCAGCCCTGCCACCACCTTGGTTGCCCTCCTCTGGACACATTCAGGGCAGCAGCTTGCCCGTGGAAGCGCTAAATCAAACACTTCCTTTGTTGCCCTTCCTCCCATCAATTGCTGCTGCCAGGTCTAGGGACCAAACTGAAGCTGCATCATCCTCCACACCGTACTACTCATGATCTGCTGTCTTAGTAGAAAGACTGAAACCTTGGGTTCTGTGAAAAAGCAGTCTAAACCTGAACCTAACCCCTGTGAACACACACAGTGAGATTGCCTCATCTGTGAAGATAAAACCCTAATCGTGACACGTGCAGCATGGGCAGCACTGTGCTGCCAGTGCCCAGTATCAAGCTTGAAGCGCCAAGATAACTGAACCCAGAAGACAGATTGGCCTTGCTAATCTCAGGATGAAATGCGTAACATGGTTTTCCAGAAATAACTCACAATGTTGTTTGTCAGAGTCACCATTAGCCGGGGTCCTTATTTCTCCGTGCGGGAACACAAACGACGCAACACCAATGTGATGATCAGGTCGTCCATCTTTTTTATTATATATTATTATTATCGTATTCTATTCCTTTTCTGGTTACATTTATACTCTTCTAAGTTCCGTACACGCACTCATCTATCTTCTAATAGGCTACAGGTCATCTACACGCGCTGTTCACGCGCCTCTACAAGCATTTGCATTGGTTAATTGCAATTAGCACGTAAAGCCCAAAACTTGCCAAAACTCCCTTATCTCATACCCTGTTTTGCTCAGACTTGTGTGCTTTTGCTGACCACATGTGTTTCTCACTTATCTGCTACCTTGTGTGTTTTTGCCAGCCTTATTTTGCTGGCCTTGTCTTCGTCCTTGCACTCTTCTGTCTGCACTAACTTTCTCCCAGCGCGGCCCAGACTCCTACAGTTGTTGACAAATTTCAACTGAGTGTGAAAAAAACTGGACAAAGTCTGCAAAAATAACCAAATTTCTTCAAGTTTTAAGAAACTTCAAGCCTGGATAAAAAAAGTAACAATCAACTTTTTTTTTTTTCCCTGCTGCATTTTCTGAGATCTTTGGTTCGTCATAGCAATGTGCCGGTAAATCAGCATGTATATTTTGGTGCACTATGAGCACTGGCCATAGCACATATTACAGGCTGGGAAAACAGCATGTCAAAAAACTTTTTAAAGAGAATTTTGTTCACGTGAGCTGACAGAGAGATTAGGGAAAAGGACTTTTGTGTGCAGTCACATAACATGACACACTGTCCACGGCCACAGTCTCTTAATCACCTACTGTGACAGAGTAGGACATAAAGTGAAAGGGAAAAAGCCCCTTGTTCCAGAATAAAAGGCACAATAAACCTCTAAACTTCCTGAGAAAAGAAAGTCCTGACGATTTCCCCTGTGACACTGAAACCATCCCTGTATTTCAAATCTCTTCCAGCCAGTAGCCGTAAATGCTGCTGCAGGCACGAGAGGTGACTTACAGGTATTGCTGTCGTGGAAAGCGGGGGAAGATGTTAGGAGAGAAGAAACAGGTTTATAGAGAAGCAGATCTCATGAGCTCCACTGCCACCAGAAAATAGCTGAGATGACCAAGTGACAACAGTCCTGGTTTGCAGCAGGTCCTATTCACTTCTACAAATGCTTAGGGCCGTGCTGTGTAGTTAGCTGTGAGAGCTCAGCCCTCCAATGACCGTATTTTTCACACCTACAGAAACCTTCCCCGATACCTGTTCCAACAACCCCACCTCACAAGACCCTCGTGCAATAACAGTATCCCATACTCCCAATGATATTCCATGAAGAGAAGGGCCACGCTCTCAGTAGAAACCTCTAACCACGAGTATCCAGTCAGACACACTGATGTGTCAGCTCAAAGAACATCTGTGCTCTGTGCTCCTGACAATCAGGCACTTGGCTTTTAAAGTTCAAATCCTCAAAAAGACAGATAGAGTGGCTCATGTCTATCGTGTTAATAGCTGCACATGGACAAGCATACCAGGAGGACCTCTCCCTCCTCAATTTATGAGATCATGAGAGGAGTTCAAATATGAACATAGATTTCACATGTAGACAACGAGGAACCCAAAAGCCAACCCACAAAATTCCATATCAGAGTTGCAAACAAATATTGGCACGTTTGTTCTGCAAGTAGGGAAACCACAGTAATATCTGGTTAACTCAGCTGCTCAGTGGCATTCAAAATAAACCAATAGTTAAGAAAGAGTAAAGATAGTTTCTTCCACTCTCCTTGTCTCATCTTAGCTGTATTGGTTTTTCCTCAAAACTCAATTAACTTTCAATCCCATATAGATATCACTTTAGAAGTCCTATCCAGTTTAGTCTCTTGCTTCTTCTGTTTCTTTCCCTGATATTGTGGCAACTTAGAATTTCTAATTAGAGTATTTGGAAATCCATCAGTAATACTGTTTGGTTAGGCTTGCTCTCAGGAGAAAGTCTGGAATTACAGTTGTACAAAAAGTATTTACAACCAAAAATTAACATGCAAACATGTTCTGGATTTCAGGTTTCATTGCAAACATGAAACACAGATTGTGTAGCTTGGAAGACTCTCTTCACGTCTGAAACCCATTTTGGACCGAATTTTCACAACTCTGCTCAGACAAGCTTCCACCATACGTGCAACAAGCACAGCCTTCATAGTTTAGGTCAGTGGTGGCCAAACTTTTTATCTGGAGCTTCAGGACTATTTTTCTCAGTCAGGACAGGTGTCACACAACAGCCAGTGCTCCACGACCACCACCGCGAAGCTAACAGCGCCAGCTCAGCTCCACATCCCAAGGCGCAAGGAATGTGGATGTCAAAGAACAAAGCCTGATGACCTAAGGCACATTTTACACCCGATGTCTAAAGATAAAATGCACTTTCATATGCCGCTAGGAGGATAACCAAACCACTTTTTTCCCCTTTACCTGCACTTCAAAACAGCTTTGCTATTTTTCTTGCAAATAGGATGACTTCAGAATTTAAATCTCACTCTTAAAAGCAACACTGTAAATCATAGGGGCACTAATGGCAAAGATACATGCATACACACATTGCCTGAAACAACCTCAGCTTTGGTCTGCAGACACTGTTGTTATGCAGAATGAAATCAGTCATAAGCAATAATCATTTACCACTACAGATAAAGCAGGGGAAACAAACACTCCTCCTGTGTTTAATCAGCAAACTGTTGGCCTAGATGTGTTCATCTCATGTTTAATTCTGAGACAATTTCCCTGACAGAAAGATCTCTGGGTTATATGAATGGATATGTTACCAGACAGTTGAGAGTTGGCCTTTACACAAGCCTGTTTAAACAAGCAGACCTGTGAAATTTCAAAGGAAACAACATCTATGCTGCCCACATCCTCCCCCAGTACCGAATCCTGACTGGGGCTTGCTGTGCAAAATAACAGTGCAAAACCACGCTTACGTCCTGAGTACTGTTTTGGATTCGGAGCAATTCTGGCTTCCATCTTCTTCACAGCTTGGGGTCTCCAGGTTTCCGTGCCTGAAAAATGAGATGGGTGTTTAGAGGAACCCCTGCTGAATAAAAGCAAATCCTAAATAGCATAAGTCATATACAGTTCTCATAAACAACTAAAAAGCTCAAACTACAAATACAGAATCTAACACTTGGGCGAAATTAAGGGGCTAGAAGATTATTTCACTTAGGAGGAAAAAAATCCTAAAGAGACAGACAGTATCTTCCAACCCAATTTGTTAATTTATATGAAGCAGCCTGCACACAGGAGGAATCAACAGTTCTTTGCCCACAGCTCCAAGACCCTTTCTGCCTGTTTGCACTCCATCCTTTCCCAGAGCCATATTCCAGTGTGCAATGAGGCTGTAACACAACCATTTTCTCCAACACAGCTTCTGTTTCTCTAGTATTTGTCACTTCTTCTAACTCCAAGAGTGATTTCACACAAAGTTTTCTAGGTGGCAAGTGCCCACTTGTGCCAAAACTACTGACACAGTTGTCACGAGTGGCAATGGCCCACGGTACTGTGGAAATTACCACTGGGAAAGAGGAAACCATGGGCACAAATCCAAAAGTGCAAAGCAAAATCTCTTACCTACAGAGGCAGCGCGTGTGCCTTGAAGGCAGGATTATGCACTTCACTTTCAATGGGAGTGCCCACTGCTTCAGATATACAGCTCCATAAAGAATTTCATGGTTCCTTACAGCCAGCTTTAATGAGGGCGGACAATTACTCACAGTCCAGAATAAGGCAAGCTGATTTTACACATTCTGTGCTCAACTAATTGTGTCAGGCACCTGAATTTAATCTGAATAGTTAGGAGAATAAGTGCATCTTTAAGTGTTTGTGCTACAACATCCTGGTAACATCAGACGGAGAACATGGAGCAGGCTGTCAGTTTGTGTCCAGGAGGTTCATGTCAGAACTGTAACAAATTCATCCAAGATGTTTCAAAGGACAAAAATAAGAGGTGGTAGTGTTATGCTCCGCTGAAGTATCAGTCCAAGGCTTCATATGCAAGAATCCCAGATCTGTACAGAAAGTCAACTAGTGTAACTGAATTCAAGCTTGCTCACACCAGATCTGCTAGATTATAAATAAAAGGTTTTTGCACCACCATCTATCACCCTCATACTGATATTCTACCCTACGATGGCTCACAATCTCAGAACTCCACAATACTTTAAAGAAAAGAACTTAAATTTCAACAATCTTATGACAAGGGCTTAATGCCGGGCAATTCCACTGTGGATGGGGAAGCTGAGGCAGAGCGAGATCAACGGTTTGCATACATTCCACTGCACTGCAGAGTAAACCCAAACTAATGAAGGCAAACAAGTAATCCCTCTGATAGGAGCAGCATAGCCACAGTCATGATGAGGTCAGCTTGGGCTTACTTAGCCTTGAGAATACTGCGCTAAGACCACTTGAATTATCTGAAACAGCTCATTTAAAACCAGATCTTGCATCTCCAACTAAACTGCAGGTAGACATAACAAAAAATTATTTGCTTCAGTTGTTACCACATATCTGTGACAAATATGACTGCTTGACCCCAACAGCTTAGTCTGACCAATACATTGTCTCTCGTTCAACCCAAGTTCCCACATCAGTGGTGAAGACTTAAGAAATCTCAGCATTTTATCTGTTCAGAAAAAAAAAAAAAAGGCATAGCGCATGCATAAGAACTTGCAAACATATGTTTTAAAGGGCCCAGATTCTCAGTTATTCTGAAACAGTCCTTCTAGTCCTATAAGACAGCAGAAGTACAAGAGCAGGTTTTAAGGACTTAACAGAAAGGGTCCTTAGAGGTACATACAGGATAACCCATTTTGCCGTTGCCGTTTCACAGAGTTAATTCAAACATCTAAAGAAAAATATGCTTAGCTAAACTGACAGTGGGGTAAGAATCCACTTCCAAACATGCTGAACAACACCTCGGTCCCTCCGTGGTCACAGTGAATCACAACAGGAGCATTCACAGAGGAACCACCACTGCTTGGTACAAGAATGGCTGTCAATCTTCTTCTGAAATTTTTTTGGTGAATCAATGGCCTCTGTGCTTTCTCCTATATTCTCCCAAGCAATTTCACACCCTGCCTGTACTTCTTTTTTATTGGGATCAGCACTACCGAAGCTGTAAATCTGAGTAGATACCTTCTTTCCAACTCTCGGCTATGCCCAAATTCACCACTTGATCCTACCTGGCCTCTCTCAGCTCTCAGTCATACCCTAAACGCTCATTACTAGTGTTTGCAATTCAAAGTGAATGCAATTAACTATTGGAGATACTTCCCACTGCTTTACTGCAAGGATGGAATACATGAGAAGAGCCTTAAGAACAATGCTTCCAACCCTTTGCTAAACTGAAGTGTAAAGTTCAGCCTAATTTTACTAGATTTAATTCTATTGGTTTCAACATTTGCTCTTGCAGACCTGTAGATTGTCCGGCATTTCTAAATATTATAATGCTGGGTAACATATCATTTTACCTAGAAGACACAAAAAGAGCAAAAGAGGGATATTTAGAGAACTATGCTGACGCCTCCTCAGTGGAGATTGCCCAGGACAGAATCGAGACATGCTGCTGACAGGACGTACATTACATGCTATGATGGCTGCCCCTGTCCTGTTGCTAGTGATTTCACTCTCCACTGCCATCTGCTAGGTAAGATGACTCAAGTACTTCTTAGCCAATAGACAAAAGACATTTTTTTCCCCTGCTGGGAGAAATCTGCAAAGAAAGCTTCAGTTTTTGAATAACAATTACAGTTTTATATTCATTTTTCAAAACTTGCCATTAATTCTTCAAGCAAAATTTGTTGAGATGACTCAGTGTCACTGTCCTAGTATTGTATGAAATATAAAATATGTATTTGCAGAACATTAGGCATTTGCATTTAAATCCCACTAGAGAGATACACGCTGATCCTTATAACATAAATGCATAACAGTAATAAAGAGCAGGCAAATTTTCTGTACAAAATTGGGTAAGTATATAACACTTCGTTATATTGCCGGATGTAAACCTCTGCATGAACAACAGGTCATTAAATACGGGTTAGGAGGAGTTAATGATACATCTGATGTAAAGAACAGCATTGCTGCAGACTTCCACTGCTCTGTTCTCACCAGCTCCTGGACAAAGAGCCATTCACTACCCAGCCTTGTATGAATGCTTTGCATACAAAAAGGGACATGAGAAACAAAAGGATCCTGTAGCCCACAGAACTTTTCAGCCTTGCTTGGCGTTTGGGAAGTTATAAACTCCACTCAAAGGGACTGACTAAGCAAAAGAGACCAGAATGCAATGGGTAGTACTGAATATTTAAATACTGAAAAATAGAGTAGAAAATGCACCCCTGCATCTCTGTTAAGAACGGAAGGGAAGAAGAGGGAGGAAAATACTCTGAATAACTCAGAAATAATAAGGAAAGGTGGTTCTCTGCAAAAGCCCCAAACAAAGCCCTAAATAAGGCTTGTAAGCATTGACACAAGCAACTTGGCAGCACAGATACTCAGCAAGAACCATAAGGTGTTCTGAATTATACACACACAGAATCATGGAAATGAAATTACTTCTGTGGTTATGTAGACAAACCACCTGGTATAGAGGAAAACAATTGAGGAAAGAATAGATGCTACAGCAACAACAGTGAGCCAGATGCCATATAAAGCTGCTGTCCCAGGACACGTGGCTCTGCTACCAAAGGACCCATTCCTTCCATGTCCCCTCTCTACCTTCATTTTCCTCTCCATTTACCCCCTATCAAGCCATTCTCCAGCAAAAGGCATGAACTGAAAATGTAAAACTAACTTGCTATTTACAGTCATTATCCAGCTCTAGCTCTCCCATCCAACAGTATCAATTCCCTTCTCTGTACTCCTCGAGATAGGGACCGGTTGCTACTTTATATGCAACTGTTCCGAGCACAGCACGGCCCCACTTTTAAGTGCCATTGCAAGGAATGTGATTACCAGGGCAAAATAAAATATGTAAGAGAGGAAATCGGCCTGCTTCTGCTCTCATAGGGACAGATAAACATCTTTGGCTTCCATCATGCTTGTGAGCGGTTAATTCCAGCGTGCACCCAGCGACACTGGGGATATCGAAGGATCTCCAAGGAGGCACCATGCTGTATCTCACACCCAGGGGCAGAAGGAGCTGGTCTCTTCTTCCTCTCTCCAGGAACTTCCATCAAGTGTTTTCACATCAAAATGCCAACAAGATTTTTTCTTTTAAATCTCATTACCCACTTCTACCAAACAAAGAGAAAATATCAGAACATACAGTGTTAAAGACTTGGCAGGTTTTCAAAGCTGTCTGCTGCGTTTAGACGCCAAACTTCCATGAATACTAAAGGGATACGGATGTCCAATCACTCTTAAATAGCTTTGAGAATACAAGTCATCCCCCTCACTTTTCAACATACCAGCTTATGCCCAAGATTTTGTTTAGTTTGACATTTACTCTCTGTTAAAAGAAAACCTTTATAGGCTGAATCCAGCCAAAAGAATTGTCCTGGTTTAGCCAGGATAGGGTTAAGTTTCCCCAGCAGTGGGGGGGAAGCTCTAGCCGGGTTATTCAGATACCATGCGGACGTCACATCCTGGCGTGAGAGCGCGGAGCACGTGGTTTTGTACAACCGCTCCTCTCACTGCTGTATTGGTAGATATCTTGCTCTGTTCATTGTTATCACTGTTATTGTTATTGTTTGTTGTGTTGCTGTTGCACTGCTGTATTAAACCTCTCCTTATCTCAGCCCCGGGGCTTTGTATTTCACTCCCTTTGTGGGGGAGGGGCAGCGGCCGCGTGGTCTCAGACCCCGGCAGGGACTAAACCACCACAAGAATGAATAGGGCTCCAGTCTCAATTGTAATAAAAAGCAAAAGCTTAATTTGAAGTCGGGGGAGGGGGGGAAGAACAGATTTATTCACAATCTCCAAGAAGTGTTAAAAGTTACTCAGAGAGCAAATAGCACATCTCTGATTTTACTGAAGACAGAAGTTATCAAAGGTCCCAATTTAAAGTCCGTTACAATAAGTAGCATAGCACTCAAAATCCGCTGAGTATCTTCCGACTGAACCACAGGGAACTACATCGGTCTTAAAATATTCTGAATTGTACATTAACAATTTAAACCTTTACACATGCCTCGTTCGATACTTTCTGTAAGTCCACTCATTGCACTAGATGATAGGGCAGAAACCACCTTTAGGCCTGTTCCTCTCTGCCCTGCTGGTTTGGGCATTGCTGTGACGACAATACCAGCCCGGGCTGTGGGAGTCAAAAACACCACAAGGACTAGCACCGTGAAACCGTGCGATTCCTGCTGTGACATGACCACAGCCATGGGTGTTTGGCTTTGGCAGGACTTCCTCCTGCTTCCCGACGTCACGTGAAGAGGAGTAAAGGCAGTGTAAGCAACACCCGTGTCCCTTTGGTCCATCCTGCCACACCACGAGAGAGAAAACTACCAACTCCTCCACAGCCATGCAGGAAATGAAGATTAGAGCGTGCAGCCCAGAAAGGGCTCTTTGGAGCTACCGATGGCTGCAGGGCCTCACATGTTCACAGGGCAGATCACAGCTTATTTTAACAGAGTAAGGTCCAAGCAAGGAAAAAGGTTTTGCCCAGAAGATTTCACAACACCTCACCGCAATGTGAACTGATTTAACAAAAGCACGCATTATTCTGAATTATTCACACCTATATAAAGTTCTTTTTTTTTCCCGCCCTAACACTTCAGTTTCTCTTAAGTACAGCATCTGCCTCTTTATTTGCCTCTGTCACTCAGGGAAAAGCATCTCACCTTTTTTGGATGGAATAAATGTTTCATGTCCCAAATTTAGTTAATGCTTGCACTGCTTGGACAGGATACTCTGCAGACCACATCAACTGACCAACAGGTATCCCCCCACACTTAGACTACAATACATCCAGATTTCCAAGGACACTTTTCCAGAGTCCCAGACTCTCTTTGTCTAATCTGAATTTGTGTTTGCATACATCAGACAGTTCTGCAGCACTCACAGTGAGGGGTGTATCCAAAGCAAATCCAACATAAACTGAATACACTGGGGGCAACCCAGCTTCCACACATAGAAATTTTGAAGCAAGTTTGTCAATGTGTACTTTCCTACAAAAAAGCGCATCCTACAACTGGGAGATGGAGATGCTGTTTTCTCCTACTCTATGTCAAGGGGCTGCTCACCTGGAAAACGATGAAAGGGCCTTTTTTGATCTGACCACGTCACTGTTCTCCCTTGGACCAAACAAGAGCCAAACAAGAGCTCAGCACTGCCATTCATGATTGTTCCCTTACTCTACGATCCTGCTCTATCACCAGGAATAAGAAACAGGGTTCAAGCTCTTCACATGAAACTAAAATTGACAACCAATGCCAAAATCTTATTGCTTTTTTAAGAGCGCCCTTTTCATTACTTTTTTACTTCACTGGAAAACAAAATACAAGTACTCATAAAACACAGATTATGCACTGACACCTACTTTAGTCTCTGTACTGTTACTATTAACAAGTATCACTACCAAGAAAGTTGCAAAAATGCACTCTCTTTGCTACTTATGCTACACCAATGAAAACTAAGCTGGTTAAATTAAATTACTATCCATTTCTCTTATTACTATTCATTTCTTTTATTTTTCCTTATAACATCTGCTTTTCTTCACAAGTCCACACTCCGCAGCTGCATGTAAATCATGCCAACTTTTAGAGCTTAAATTTCATCTGTGTTTTGTCCCAAGCCATAAAATTCTAGATTATCCATGATATTCGAAAAGCCAAGAGAAACATCTATGGATTCTTAAGCACTACACTCCTCAGATTTGTGAGAGGGGAAGGAAGTGGTGACCTCCTAGGATTTCCTGTGGATTCTATCATTTATTATAAAAGACTGAGGATAATGTTGACAACATGCCCTTCCTCTGAGGGAGATGTTATAACTTGCTCTGAGAGGTACACAAGCCAGTGAGATCATAATTGGGCTCAGAAAAGAAAGTTCTGTTCTACGGAGACTTTTCCCCTGTGCTTTCTTGCCCTCTTTTGACATTTTCACCTCTTTAAAGCAGCATCAGAGGAGAGGAGCAGGGCTGACGTCCTTAGAGTCATGTACGCTCCTGACTTGCTGCTGCTCTAAACAACCTGACTACCCAAATTTACCTGAGACACTGCTAGAAATATCATTTAGGCTATTTGTTTGAAGTAAAGCTGCAGTATCTGAAATACCCTTATTCTCCCTTCCTACCCTCAAAGCCAACCACAGGAGGATATCCCTTCCCAAAGCAGGTCCTCTCCCATGCCAACATGTCACCAAAACCCAATGGGACAGGAACTCATTCTCATCAAGACCACAAGAACACAGCAGTGCACAAGTCTGGCGCAAGATCATTCCCCTCAGTCAGCAGCAAACAATACAGTGAATAACGAGCACATCATCTTTAGAAGAGGACACCTATTTTCCTGTTCATTCCTGACTCAATGCTCAAATGAAATCCCTTATAAACTGGCTAGGTGCACATTTCAGAGCTGAGTTAGTCCTGTCTGCTCAATTTCTTTTCCAATCAAGGCTGGTTTTCTCTCCTCTGATACACTCCTGAGAAAATGTAAGACAGACTCATAAGTCAGACTTGCACTTTTGTGCTGCAATCCAATTGTAATATTACAGATGTTATTCCCAGATATGAAAATATTAAGAACTTAATTGCAGAGTTAGCTGAGCTAAATTGCACTAGCTGTACAATTTACAGAAACTTTTACTGCATGGAGCTGCATTTTCACAGGGTCCCAAAGAGTTTAAGTGTCTCATGACCAATGATTCTCAGAGAATGAGTAATTACTTTCTTCAGGCTGTTTTTTTTAATCCTGTCATTAATACCTACATTAAAGAAGACAATACAGAAGTAGAAACTAAAGCCCATAATGGACTTCATAAAGATGTTGAGTTCTTCCCCCTCTCAAATTCCTGATCTTTGAGAATCTCATTTTATAACTTCAATGTTTCACTAATTTTGTACATTTCTATTTCTAGGTTGCTATGATTCTTTTCACCAGGGGAAAATAGGGGAAGAAAACACATCCATTTATCTAGAGGACTCTACAAACTTCAGTGCAAAAGCAAGATTCCCAAAAGACTTTTTCATCATCCTTATTAACAGTGCAGTCAAACAGAGTTTGAACATTTTCATGGCTAGTGAGGAAACACTACAAAACAATCAAAACTGTAACAAGGCTAACTGACTGTAAAATGGACTGCTGTTTCAATGGATTACCCCTTTGTCCCCAAACCCAAGTTTAAACTGCTTCAGTCCTCAATTACAGAGAGATTTAATTATTTCAGTAGTCACTGAAGGGCTGAATTGACAATTCTGGAGACCTATGTCCCCTGTTAAGTGGCACGACCAGGGACACTGCAGCTGAACATGCCTTCCCTTGCCTCAGCTCATCCAGACCCCCAGCAGTACCTGCAGCTCACCTTCTTGAGCACAACCACCTGGAGCTCCCACTGAATCCAGCCAGGTAAGGAGACCAAGATCCACACACTTGCACATGAAATAATCTCCTGTCCCACACAAAGGTTATACATGCAAAGTCCTCTGTGCAGAAGCACACAGGAGGACAAAAGAGCCCCACAGCTACAAGACCCCTTTCCTCATCCTGCCCAGGGCCTTTGCACTGACCAAAGAGCCAGCCCAACACCAAGGACCCAAGGCAGCCTCCCAGCACCAAGAACTTTTCTCCAAAAACATCACTTTGGTGATCACCCAGCTTAACAGATTTCATAGGAGCTTTTAAACTTATTTGTCAGATACACGGGATCTTTTATAACTATACAAATTAAATAAGCACAATATATGAATTGCTCTTTGCATGATGGCCTTCTGCCTCCTGACGACAGCAAAAAACAACCAGTAATGGACATGTAAAAATATGAACGAGTGACAACCCAGGTCAAATTCCAAAACTGTCACTGTGAGTTAAAGCCTGTCTCTCTTTGCCTTAGTACACTCCTCCTAAGTCTCTGCATCATAGCCTATTCATCTCACTGGTTTTCTTTATCATCTGTTGACAGTAGAGTGTCTTCAGGGTGGGGGCTGTTGCAACAATTCTAGGCATGTTTGTACAGTGATTTATAAAATGGTCACAGTCTCAGGTGGGACATTTGCTTGCATTAGTGAAGTACCTCAGTAAAAAAGAAGAATGGAAACTACTGTCGAACTGGGTGGGGAATGCACATAAAGATGTTTTCTGGGCATTTAAACAGGATATATGAATGTACTTTAAGACAAAATAAGCTGTCTTAAGACAACTTGAGAGCCTTTCATTGAAAAACGAGGTGTGTATCTTCAGGTTTAGAGCCACCTTTGCCTGATTCACATTATTTGAGCTACTCGCAAGTTCTCATTGATTACAGAAAGAAAATTTCCCCAGGTGCATGTCAGTTAATACATAAGAACCCCAAAAGAGCAGTCTGACAACCCACCAACAAAGAGCAACAAAAACTGCACTGTTAGGGGAATGGTATTTAAAATAGCCATTTCAGGCAAAGCATCCTTGCAAAGGCTACTATTTATTTATTCCAACTTTTTCCTGTTAAAAATGTATCTTTTATAAAAGTAAGTAAAATAAACCATACATGAAATACTACTGGCTAAAAGTGGCAATGTATATGCGTGCAACTATTTGCTCCTCTGATAAATTTGTGGCTCTTTGGCAATTTACATGCTTAGGGAGCAAGACATTCTCATGACACACTGTCAACTCCTCTTTAAAGTTACTAGAATCCACATAAACTTGGTGTCCTTTCGTATTTTATTTTTCAAAGATACGTATGTCCAAAACATAGAATCCAAAACTGAGGGTATAGCAAGAATTACCCATTCAAAAGAACGAATTCCTCAACACTTTTACCTTCTTGTATACATGCACTGTCAATTTTTATTGCTCCTCATGCTCTATGTCAGAATTAGTACGGACTGAGAGGTAAAGCTCACAGTAGTAAATCTAACTGTACGGTCTGCTCCCCAGGGTGGCTGCTCTTTCCTTGTCTGACTTCTTACCTGGCTGTGAAGTTACTGCACTTGAGCAACCACAGCTATTATTACAATCACAGTAGGACTGGCAGTTAGGCATTTCAACATCATTATTAATTGAGCCACATAACAACATCCCTACAAAGCAAGCGGTATTATTAATCTCCTTTCCAGATACAAAAGAAAAGCACAGATAGCTTATCCATGCCTTGTTCCTTATCTACCTGGTGGGAGAGCCAAAATTAAAAGCTAGGAGTTCTTATGCTACTCCTCTGTTCTAATTACTATATGCCAGAATAACTGTTTCTGTACATCACTTGATTTTGAAAATGCAATAAATACAGTCCTCCCAAAATAAGATCATCTCCGACCCAGTCATGTGTCAATTAGAGTTTAGGGTGAGAAAACTAATGTTGTGGGTTCTAAGCATTTATACAGACATAGCAGATGTGATTTAACAGTCTTACCATAAGCTATTCTTGTAACATTATCCAGTTCTTGTGCTGTCTGCAAAAACTTATGACTGCATGCTCATGTGAAGTACTAGAAGGGGATAGTGAATTCTTTCTTATCTTTGTACAACCCCTGTCTCAAATCAGCAGCCCCCAAACAGGAGAGTTAGGTCCGAAAATATCAGTATCCCGAAAAACATAGTAATCTATTCTAGGTATGACTTTGCAGCCCATGCATTCTTTTTTTTTTTTGGGGGGGGGTGGGGGTGGAGGGAAGCTATATTCATTTGCTTGTGTTGGTCCTAGTTTGGCTCCCTAGCAGTCAGACTGGCACACTTTTACTGCCTGATGACTATGCTTTAATGACAGCTGGGATGTGGGCAGCATGTATTTACACATTTTATGTTTATGCTGAAATTCTGAATTTTGCAGTACTCTTGACATCTGTCCCTTGGGTTATTAAGTCCATGTCCCCTAAAAGTAATGGAAGAAAATGCTGACCACATCCCCCTATCACGTAAATGATGGCTCAGTTTCCATTACATACTGGCTCTTACCTCTCAAGAAGTTCCAGTACTTCCTTAGCAGAAGTAAAGGCACGGTACGTTGACAGAAAGATACTGATATATGTGAAATCGTTGTCCCCAAAAGCTGTGACAAGGGTCTCCACAAGTTTTTCCACAGTGCCAGCTTTTATTGATCTTATCTTCTGTGTTTCATACTGGCTGACAGTATGTTCAGGAGGTAACTCGTCCCCTTCAGCCTACAAAGTTGAAACAAAAACAAATCACAAAAATCAGACAGAAGCCAGATCCCTGACACAGCTTTCACAATGAAACACAGATTAAATTCCATCTTTTCACATGAATACTCCACCTTTACTTACTAAATGATTTTGTCAATTTTGGCTATCTGAACACCAAATGCTGTACCAAATAGTTTATCTTTCAGATACTTCTCTGACACGCTCCACAAAACATTTTATAGTCCGACTGCTATTAAGTTATCTTATGATCCCATCATATATTAGTATCTAAAAGAAAATCCATTATCCCACAAATAATAATATTACTGGAAGGAACAATAGTGGTAACTCAGTGCCCCATTAACTTCTGAATAAACATGAAAACTGACCACAACTTTAGCATCAGCACTTGCGATTCCCTTTCCGAAAATACCAACTTTGGGTTCCCACACAGAACCCAAGGTCATGAACACATTTGGATGTGAAACATTTCATGATACTTTTGCAAGGAGGATGTCAACGTCATCTTGCAAACTTGCCATTCTAACATTTCAATTTTCTCTTACGGTTTTCGTTTGGCACAATATTTGTCAACAAATTTAGGGTTTGGTGTTGGGGGTGTGTGTGTTTTTTAAACAGCATTTGGTTTTAATGCTTACAGACTGGTTTAAGTCTGAAATAACTAGAAACATTCCCTTAAATTCTGCCATTATTTAGAGGACGGTTCGGAAAATTATTTTTGTGACTACTTTAAATACTTACTTGTTAAGTATGTGTGATAAAAACTTTAAAATGGGATCATAAATAAAAACCATCAACAAGAGCAATCAAACAGAAGGTTTAACCCACACAAATTCACCCACAGCTGCAGAAACACGCAGGCTGATGCAGGAAACACAAGCTTGGGTGCACGCTGTAAGACAATTTCTGGAAGCACCGTGGGTTTACATCTGTTCAAACAGACTGGTAACTTGGGCTTGTGTCATGAACCCATTAATGCCTTTTATAAACAGAGAAGGCAATGCACAGGACTACTGCACCAAACCCCACCATTACCCCAAATGCAACCCCACAGGGAATGAGTGAAATTACACCAGAAGAACTTGCAAAATTTTGTTCCATGGATCTTACGGCTGTTTTAAAGGTGTATAATTTGTTATATACCTGACTTTAAGGTATATATAGAATTATATATGACATCACCATTACAGAAACACTATAAGAATACTGTTACTAGTGCTATATATCTTCTCCATTCAAATTTTCCCTAAGCAAAACTTGCTCAGGAGAAAAAAAAATACTAAATTTTCTTGCTGACTTTTCATCTTACAATTAAAATATACTTTTGAAAATAACTAGTTACACAATACAACCACTTTCAAACAGGGAAGAACGTCTGCACCACTGTATTTAACTATTAATTTTCTATCCAGCAGATTGTCCAACCCATGATGTATTGATTTATGGCCATGTCCTACTCAGTGTGTGCAAAAACATCTCATTCGCTAATGTGAATGTGTACCAAACAAGGGCAGAATCTGCTTCCAAGCCTGATACATGCACAAATTTTTCTGCTAATTGCAACACTGCAACTTCCCCAAGATTATCATTTTGGGAGAATGTTAAAAAAAAAAAAAAAAAAAAAAAAAAAACAAAAAAAAAAAACAAACCTACACCAAAAACCAAAGCAAAACAAAAAAACAACACCAAACACTGAAATCTAAAACTGAGTTTGTCAGCAAAACATTAAACTGCTAGAAAACATTTTAAGAGACTTTTAGGGATTGTCTGTGTTTGTATTATTTTAGCAATGCTGCCTGTAAGTTTAAAAGGAGAAAGGAGTTGGCAGACCCGCTCAGTAACAGACTTTCAGAATAAGACATTGTGGGCTGAGTTAGCATGCTAACAGGAAACTGCTCAGTCTGGATTTAATCAAGAGGCCATCTCTTCACGGACATAACCAGGCTACCCAAAGGCAAAGAGTTTTCATGTTTGCTTTTGCTTTGTCTGATCAGAGGAATACTGTATCTACTGCTATTAAAAGATGTTCCTAAAGCTGTTCGCAAGTTCTGACAGCAGCACGTGGTGATCACTGTTACGTGGTACCAATTAAAGCCACCAGAACTTTTGCACTGTTTTGTGCATCAAAAAGACAAAAAGGGCTCTCCGGCTCCTTCTGTTCATCTCTTCCAACAACGTGTCTAGCTGTCTAACAAAGATGCTAGACCCTAACATCTGGGGGCTTCAGTAAGATTTTCTTGGTCCTCTACAAGGGTAAAAGTAAAGAAATATGGCATTTTATAGTCTGACTTATTTTATGGTTTTTCAACAGTCTTACTTTGATTTTTTCAGGCAATGGATTATGGTCTTGACAATATGCAAATGTAACTGATGAGCACATAGTTTCCTACCAGGTAGACAGCATCTTTCAAAAGCAAATGTAGAAAGATTGAACTGAGGTATATTCTTGCAAGTCCTTATTTTTTGAGGTTGTGCAGGTACTGATCTAGTGTAATTATAACATCTTTACTAATCCTCTGCAATGCTGTACCTTCAGAGGGGCCCACTCTCTTTTAAGGTGATCGTCTTACTGCTATACAGCACAAAACATTACCCGCATATACACTTCTTGTTGAAACAATCCATGCAGACTAAAAACACTCAGGCTAAAAAGTTCCTTCAAACACAAACCGACTGCAAAACCGGCTGCAGATGCCCTGGTGATGAAGGAGCTGTAATTCGGTTCCAAGCTGGTTACAATTAAGGTCCTGACCTTGCCCCACGCAGGCTGGCTCCTGAACCCACACACAATCTCACTGACTCACCAAGGCATTGTGAAAGTGCAAGATAGCCACGCGCACAATTGCAGGATGAGGAAAAGATACGAGTATCGGCATAATATCCAACAGCCCTCTTCTCTCTGCTACAGCCACCAATACAGCGCTTGAGTAAGCAGGTCCTCAGTTACAAGCACATCGTTACCAGCACAGCTTGTTACTGGGTTTGTAAAAGCAACACTCCTTTATGAATCTGCTGAGACACCATGTGCAACCTTTGATACCACAGTCTCCATTTCCTATCAGTCCTTCTCTGCAAGAACTGGCCAAGATACGCTGATCTCTTGCCATTTTGCCTACCAGTGACAGGAAAATAAAGCAAAACCTCCACATGCCCCAAAGTTGCCAGGTATTTCACTCAGTTTGACAGCTAAAATACAGATCTAGATCCCACAGACTCATGGGCCAAAGGTACAAATGCTACCTGTTAACCTTCAATGGGATTATCAATCAATTATAAACTTCACCATCTCCTAAATTAATGATACACCCTAGCAAGAGGGAGTAGACACTCAAGGTAAAAAAATAATTCAAATTCTGAACAGTACGAAAATAGGCTGTTACATAAATAACGACATACAGAATTGTAGTCATTATTTCAGAAATAGCACTGGAAGCAATCGCTTTTACCCAAAAAAACACTGGTCTGCAGTTTTTTTCCAGCGCAAATATTATCTGTTGAGATTCTGAAAGCGAGAACTGTGGAATGAAATCAGTAGAATTGTTTTTCATTAGGCAGCAGGCTGGAAAAAAATACCAAAAGAAAACAACTGGGATGAACAATAAGTAAATGAGATATCAAATATTCTTCAGGCTTAGTCATTTAAAACATCACCACTTCACTAAAGACTTGCTTTATTTAGAAATTCTGCAAAATTATTTTCAAGAGCACCTAGCTAGTGTCTCAGACTCCATTTTAACTGATTCTGATGGATTTTTAAATGCTTTTGACTTTTCTTGAAACCTATAGCTTTTCCAGATGGGGAGTCTTCCACTCTACCTATTTTTATTAACTTACTGGACAGACATTTGATGCTGGAATAAAACTGCCTGAAGTGTCTGAAGTGCAGTAACTTATAAGTTAACTAAAAATAGGGCACTCTAATCAAGAGTGTTTCATTTCACTGTTTGCCTGAATCAGCTTTAACCTTCTGAACACAGGAGTAAGATGCTTTTGTCCTTATTTTGTGGATATTGCTTTCTTACACACAGGCTCTCTAGCATAAGCCTTTAATATCTACACTCATCTTTGACTGGGGGGGGGCGGGGGGGGGGGGGGGAATAATCATCAAGTCATGAAAAGATTAAGCTTCAAAAACTCCAGAAATACAAGCATCCATAACACCAGCCTGAGAGAAGAAAAAGCTAAGGTATCCTTCATTAAACATGCAGTCATACATCACTTAAAGTAGCAAGACAGTTGAAACAGAGAAGTTTGAAGAACAACTGGATTCTTTGGCAAAAACGCCAAACTTAATAATACGTCTTCAAGATGCTACGTAAGCCTCCTACTCTCTTTGTAAATAACTGCAAAGATATTAACTTATTTGACATAGTGTTTCCTTCCAACAAAGATCTTAATGAACTTTGTAATTGAGCCTGCTCCCCTTAAAAGAAAGCAAGATTGCCTCCTGTGTATATTGACAGCTAAAATCCACAGCAGCTGACAATCATGCTGAACTGTCTCAAACTTGCACACAATGTGCTGACTCCCCCGTCCACAGCACATGACCATTAAAAGAAAAAAAAAAAAAAAAACACAAAAAAAAAGAAAAAGTGGTAATTTTGCACTAACAATACCACATTAACAGTGCACATTAGAAAAAGCAGTGACAGGACTGAGCTTATCAAATTAGTCACAACAATTTCAAGTGTCATTTGGGTGTACACATCCGTGCTTCCACTTGCAATGGGTTCTGCAATGCTGGCAGTATTTAAGAGCCTTGCATCCCACCACTCTCCTCTCTGTCCTTGCCCTCCACTCTGCAGAACTGTCAGCCTGGAAAACAGCCTGCATGAGATAAGACTCTGGATTGGAAGCAGAATTTCCAGTCTAGGAAACCGTGGCTTGAAATGCAGGATTTGGGTGATCAGAGGTAGGATCTCTTGCAGCCTGCAGACTTCAGACAGCGTAGATGCTTGCCTTTGCAAGAGCGTCTGTTTGTATCGTACAGTGCACTTGGAAATAAAAAGACAATGGAGCTCTCTGCAGAGCTCCTCCACCTCGCTAACTCCCATTCCCTCATGTTGGATGCTGCTGAAAAATCACAATTCTGCATGTTGACTGCACCAATCTCAGAAGCCAAAATAACTTTATGAGCTCTTTCCTACGATCCAACAGCTAGGGGTATTCCTGGATTTCCAAAGCTCCACCCTTTTCCTTTGCTTTCTTAACACATAAATAACCTTTCTTGGCAGCAGCCCAAAGTTTCCAGGACCAATTAATTCTGTGATTATTATACAAAAAGCATTCTCGTTTTCTCGTATCCTTAGAGCTCACAGCCTGGCTGGTATCTGTCTGAAGAGCTGGCAAACAGTAACAAAAGATGTGGGTCAGATTTAGAGGTTAAAAAAAAAAAAAAAAAAAAAGAAAAAAAGCTTCTTACACAAATGCTGTTGCTCAGTTAGAACCCTTTCACTCAGGCACCTTGCAGCTACTTAAAGCCACTCTGGGGAAAATAAGAAACAACATGCATACCATGGCGCTGAGCTCTGCATTCTCACACCTTCTGAAGTTATGCAAATTTATGATATATGATAATTACTGTTTCTGCTAACAACCCTTATGTTAACTTCTCTTCCTACCTCCCCATACTCTCACTGCTTCCAGTCTGGCCTGGAAATTTGGGTGCCAAAGCCTGCTTATAGTTTCCAGGCTGAGTTACTTATTAGGAACCAAAAGGAGAAAGGAAAAGGAGTTGAGCTGGGAAAAATAGTACAAAAAGGTGGCAGAGAACTCAAAAACTTCACTTGACTCTGAAACAGCTTTCCATAATCCTGACTATAGATTACAACGGTTGGTATACTGCACCTTCCATAGGAGGAATACTTAGAGGTTCAAGCTCACAGAAGAGGAAATACTGTATTTACATACAGAATGCAAACCTTAATTATGATTATCTGAAAACACAGCATAATCAAGCAGGATGTTTCTACTCTTCACCACTCCAGAAGTTAACATCATCCATATCTATAAAACATTAGACAAATCAGATTATGCAGCCAAATATGCATTTGGCCACCACTAAGTTTAGCCAGAACTACTGGCCAACCTTTGCAAGAAGTGCAACTATTTGCTCTGCTTAGAGATTTTAACTAATTTCAAAAATTTTACCTGCACAAAGCAGAACATCTGTTAACTACAGATGGTTGGGAGTTTGGCTCTTCAGTTGACAGTTTTGCAGGAAGAAGAGTCCCTCCTGGGAGGCCCTCAAAGGTGGCTCAAGAGAGTCTCAGAACTCTGAAAATTCACACCATGGTAACATTAGCCCTGGGTAGAGCCTTATGCAAGACCTATGTGTGCGTCAGTTTTCCCAGCTATGGAAGGGCAAGTTAACACCAACCTCCTCTGTAGAGTACTTCAGAGTCCGTAGATGGACAAGTACTCTATAAAACTAAGCAGTCTAATTTCTACACTAAAGATGTAAAAGACCACCAAACCAACCCAGTTTTGTTGCAACAAGCAGATGAGGGAAGCTAAAAATGGCAACTGAAAACATGACAAATTCATATATTCGGCTCAAAAGGCCAGATCCCAGCTCAGTTCTTTGTAAGGTCTACTGGGAACTTGAAAACAAACCATCTCTTACCAAAATGAAAACTTCTCCCCAGTTCCACCTCACACATTTTACCACCTTTGGAAGAGTCACCTGCTGGTGTCATGCAATACCAGTCAGTCTAGATCTTAATAGAGGGTTGAGACACCAGAGTGTTCACCAGAAGAGACCTTCACATGGCTTTAGCTTTTGCATTGTTACCGGGTGATTGCAGAATACTGTCACGAGCCAACAACTAAGGGCACAGCAAGCAAGGAGTAGGACAAACCCAGGTATGAACAAACACTTTGAATAAAGAATACTGTCAAAAATCATTGTGATATTTTTGATAAATAACATGACATGCTGATATGCATTGTAAGTAGCCAGGTTGAATACAGATAATGGAATTCCCTTATCAGTGTGTAAATCTCCTACAGAAGAACTAACTAGACTCTGAAAATGTCGCATAAATGGCTAAGGCCATGTCAACTTCCCAACTTTAAGAGCATTTCTAACAAACACGAACATGTACAGGTATAAACCTTCCTCACCCTAATAAGCTAGGCATCTTAAGCTAAATTACTGACATAAAAGCACATATTAGTCCCTTTTTGTCCTTCCAGGACTCCTTTTGTACGCAAATAGTAAAGAACTTTATACAACAAGACAGACTGTATAAGCTAGAAAAAGTCAGGTTACCTGATTCAGTGACATGTAAGAACACTGTGGCCTCTACACAGAATACTTTCTCCTATTGTAAACTAATCTAGATTTTGAAGGCCTACAAAATTGGACCGTTCTCCCCATGTCACCCACATCAATATCCTCCCAGATATAAAAATATACAGCTGCTAAAGTCATTGTCCAAGCTCATAAATAACTTATAGTCTACCTTGAAATAGAAAACCTTGTCCTTCAAGTGTTTCTATGTAACCCTTTCCCAAGACTCATCTCCTGGTCTCATACACCTTAATGCTTATGCTACAGTTACTGCATAACTGCAATTTTAATGTTGCATCCCCTCCCATCTCCCTAATTCCTTATTTTATCGTTATATGACCCTTGATTATTCTGACACAAGGCTAGACATCACAGGAGTATTTCCAGTACAACTGAATTTTGATGCCACTTCATACTGCTATTATATCAGCCCAGTGACATCACCACCACACAGAACTTGAAAATTCTCAATTATCCTCATATTTATAAGATGTCTGGATGTTAAAGATGACAACTACTCTATGTCTATCCTAAGAAATATCAGAGGAAAGCTATTATACAAATTTTGTTTGTGAAACACTCATCAGTAAAGTCATCTGCTATGCTTCTTTCATGAAAAATGCTAAACCAAAAGATGCTGTCATTTTTTAATGTGCCAGGTATAGCAAAGAGAAGGGATGATTGATATTACCACTAACACAGTCAGACAGATTTAACATGTAAGAGTCATACCAGTTTATGAAAATTATAGATCAACATGAACAAATTGTATTTTGACCATTCAGAAACAGTCAAAAGTTGTATTTTGACCATTCAGAACCATAAAGACCATTTTTCACCAGTACCTGGGAAAAGTCACACTACTTTTCCCTTTCCAGGAATGTAATTTAATTTCATTGTGGAGCTCATCATCACTTTCTGCTCAGTCATTAGAAACAAAGAACATTCTGTATGAGACAGCAGGCAACACTGTTGAACTCAAAATGTATTTTAGAATGCCACAAGTAATAGTTCTGTTGCATAACAGTAGCATGAATGCACATTATATAACCCAAACTGGTTTGATTCATCCTGATTGTATTGTTGGCTCTCCTTTCACACTGCAAAGCTTGCTCAAACAGCACACAGAAATTAAAATTATACTGACTCAGGAAACCAGTGTAAACTGCTACCACACTCAGTGTAAACAACAAGGCAAGAGTGATAGATTTTAATAGCGTGAATAGCTGGAGAACGAAACGGTAGGTGCGGGGAGATTAAATACATTCTGACAGAGGAGAAAATAATTAGCAGAAGACTAATTCAGATTTTAAAATAAACTGAACTTGAAACATAAAGTATTTTTGTGAAAGAAAAAATATCCAGGAAATGTTGTTACATGTTTCATAATAATTACTGTGAGCAATCTCTATTGCCAAGCTTCTTTAATCTTTTATTAAAAAAATAGGTTAGCAGTAAGTAACCATTTTTACGGCCACAGCACGAATACATACCTAACTGCATTATAAACTTCATTTCAATGGCTATGCTTTTTACTGCCCTGTGTTTTGAAACTAAGAGACCTCTCCAGGGTGGGGTCAGATTAGAAAAAACAGTAATAATAAGCTAATATAACCTAATATTAAGAGTTACCAGCTTGAACATCTATTTAAGAGCAGAAAGAGACCAAAAGTATTAGTGCAATCATTAGTTCAGGCCCAACTCATTTTTATTATATTATCTAGACATCACAGGGGACCCGATACAGAATCTCTTTGGATTCTTCTCTTGTACACATACACACACACATATAAAGAGTGTCTATGTATGACTACATGTGTGTCTGTATGTACTGTACCTGTGATGGCAACATCCTTGTGCCGATTCTATAGGTATCTTCTCTATGTCAAATTCTGCATTTTGTATGTCAAACTGTATAAGCAGATGGCATAAACATACTGCATACCTACACAGCTTACTGCATTCTTGTAACTACAGCACCTGGCCACTAACCCACCTCTTTTGACACAGCAGAAAGCAGCACGGGTTGCACGAGCTGGCACTGAACACGCTGCAGACATTTGTATTTCAGTTTAAGAATGTTATGTGGCAGCTGAACTTAAATCCTTAGACAACGGACACAAATCAAAACACACACAATTATGTGGAAGTGTTGAGTCACAATGCAAAATAAGTATAGCTTACAAGTAACGGGGAAAGAAAGAGCAAAAAATGTCAGGCTGTAAGATAAAACAGAAGTCGTTCATGTTTACTGTCTGGTTTTGGTTCGGGAGGTTTTGGGGATTTGGTTTTGTGTGTGCGTGTGTGCATGTTGTTTAATTACCCATCAGGAGTTAATAGCACAGCTCTGTTCTTCTCTGTCCTCCACCTGATGTTTTCTGAACAAAATGACTGTTTTCGCGCAAAGAATGCAAGTCTCATGATTTAAGTAAGTGTGCAAGAGTTCATTCACATTCTGTATGCTACAGGGAGCCAGCAGACCGAAAGCACAGCCAGAATCAGTCTGAAGCACTCAATGGGAGGAATGCAAAAGCGTAAGATCTGACTTCCAAATGAAACATATTATTGTTACTTATGAAACATTTCCAACAGCAGCACAATGGCTGCCATGTCAAAACGTTAAGGAACCATCCCTGCCCTAAAGGGTTTCTACTCTAAAAATACAAAATGGACCGCAGGTAGAGCCAGAGATTACTACAAACCAAGCAAACAGACAAAAGGATGCGTAGGCATATCTTCATAATCGTTTACTTGTTGTATATTTGCATGTAATATTTAAACTAGCTTCCAAATGCACCTCAGGAGCATTTAGTTAACTAATCTCTTTTGCACTGAAGACAACACTTAATCCTGAAGGGTGTGCTGACTTGTCATTTGCATCCCAACACCAACAAAGCCTTGAAACGTTACCAACCTCATCTAATAAGTTCTATCCGCATGAATACTATAAACAACTGAAGGACATTCTGCACTTGACTCAACTCAGAACAGAAACTCAATATGATTCAATGCATGCAAGATTTTATGCGGGGCATAAACCGTATATAGGAGGAAATAAAATCCTAGATAGCTCTGTAATATGCGATGGGCTATCTCTGCTTTAGGATATATAGATACTCAGAAGTTTATTGATTTTTAAGAGTCAGAAGGAGTCACTGAGATCAGGAAGTCTAAGCTACCACATGAGATATATCACAAGTCTTCAGTTTGAAGCCCAATAGCTGTGATAATTTGAACACATCTCAAAGCATTCATTCATTCCATATTGTTCAATCATTCTGAGACCTTTCAACAGAAAATGACACTTTATAATAAAAACATGTTGTTTTACTTGCACAAAGAGTCCATGGACTCCCTAGAAAGGAAGAAACAGCTATTGACTGGGAGAAAGGTTGATCCTTCATAAGGAGAAAGGCAACTGTTCAAAGCAGCTGAGGGGGTAGGAGAGGAAAAGAAAATAACCCTTCACACTGCTTTCACAACACAAAGGTGGGAAGAACTTAAGAGGAAAATAGTGGAAAGAAAAGAATATAATAACAGGATCACTCTGCAAAAGCATTTAAAATGCCTACACCTTAGTAGTGCCATTGTGGCCCAGTGGCAGCATCACTGGCTGTAGCCCACAGGCCGTGTGCTGGAGACCCACGCAGCACTCAAAGCCACTGCAACCCACTCCGATACAGCAACCCACTCCTCCACGTGCTGCGTGGCACACTCCCGGGGTCCTGCTGGAAGGTTTTAAGAAGAAGGAGGTAAACTCCAGTGTCTCACCCAACACCCTTTCTCTTCACAGAAGGGATTAGAAGTGCCAGGCCCCTGCCTCTGTAAGCAGCAGAGTATATTGCTCTCCAAAATGTCAACAGTAAAGACTGGACAACAGAATCATAGGGCACATCAGGAGGATCGTGCTCTGCTACGGAACTTTTCTTGCATATCCAGCAGAGTAGGATAATTTTTGCTCTCATAGCTTTGAATGTTATACATTCATATTAAAGCACAAGAGATTGCCTCTACACTCCTCAGATCACTAGATCTGAAAACGAATTGTGACTATATTACAGGTGAGAAAATTAAACCCTCAGAAGTTAAGTTGGTCAGTTCAAGCCCCAGGGCGAGTCATTAACAAATGAATACTGGGCACAGGACTCCTGACTTGCAGTACCTCTCTAAATCCAGTATCACGATTATGCTCAAATTGGTATGATGGGGCCATTATACATAATAATTCACGTGCTCAATACCATACGCAGCAACCAGTTTATTCTCAGTGAAGACTTCATGGTATTTCTGAGCCATGGGAGACAAGTGGAGCAGCAGCAGGACCACCACCACAAATTTCAGTGGTTTTTGCAGTATGCAATAACTTCTGCACTGATGCAGGGCTGAGCTACAGAGATGACTGCAAAAAATTTGGACATGAATTGGTATTTGGACACAAATTGGTGGCAAAGAGGAACAAGTACAATCTCCACCAGACTGTAACCCAGTAACCTGACAGAACAGAAGGTTATTGAGTGCTACCATGCAAAATGGCCGAAAGCTTCACACCTAACATGGAGGCTGCCAAAGTTTAATTTTGATTGCCAAAGCTGTTAAAGCACTCTGATGGGCAACAGATGGCTTATGCAACTAAATGTAGAGAAATGTAAGAGGCCAGCAAAAAAGTCTGTTGAAAGTACTACCCTCAAAGGTCACACTGTGGCACACAGATCAGAGAAAAGAGCTGAAGGGTTAGAGTAGGCAGAACATTCAATCTTTCAGCACAACGCTTGGAAGCAGCAACAAAAAGCAAACAATTCTGCAAAGTATAAATAAAGGGTACCAAAGCAAGTCAAAGGACATTATTCTTCCACTGCATAAAAGGTCTGATGAGACCACATGTAGAGTACCATACTCTGTTCTAGCTGCCTTATTTTTAAAGCCAATTCCTTGGGTGTAAATCATCAGTTGAGACAACACATGTGTACAGACAAGCCTTGATATTTAGGCTGTAAGTTCTTTTTAGTCAGGATAGTGCTTTTGTGCAGCATCTGTCACAACACTGAGCTACCACTAGAGCTTTTAATATTTCATAATACTGTAGCGCCTAAAGTCTTAAGCTTCGCTAAATATTTTGTGACTAAGGATTTAGTGACAAAACCAGTAGCTATTATTGGCATCCTTTGATGTCTAATATTAAATTTAAAGCTAAGAAATTTGGTGTTTATACAAAAGCTTCACACTTTTGAAAGTTATAGGACTGCTGATGACTGCATATGTCACAGCCTGTTTGTCTTTTTCTTTTATTAACTGTAGCAGTTTGAAACACAAGGAAGACACTTCTGTATGTAAATAAGCAAGTGTTTACAGTGCTTAAGCTGTAATCTTATGATTGGCTTTTCAACAGACCATTCTCTCCTAACAGGGCCAACCATCCAAGAACCCTGGATGGGTTCCTAGGATAGAGAATTTTAAGAAATGTTTATTAGACTTCGAGACATAAAAGATAGAGGTTCATTCACTTACGGGTACCTGTACACAAACATATTTGAGCAAGATTTCAAGCTTCTCAGTAATTAAAGGAATTGGTAATATATCCCAACACACTCAGAATAAGTAAGACGTGTTATATTCCTTTCAACACAGGTTCTGTAAGTTTTCAGTTAGATCTGCATTTCTCTCAGACACATCAAGCAATTTACCATCTAACGCTTTTCAGCTGAAAAGCCTCTAAATCACTTTATGAACGCAGCATCACTAAGAACTAAGCACTTTGGAACCGCTGGATCAAGCTCCTGCTCTGACACCACACAATATTTAAAAGCCACATGCAACATCAAGGTTTTAAAAGACCTGGGCTTCCCAAGTCACAAGGAACTTGACCTGAACCAAGAAAGGACGAAAAGCTCAGTGCCTCTGTGAAGGTCAAGCTGTTAAGTAGACCTCTACAGAACACTAACTGACACTGAGAAAGTAACTTTTTAAAAAGTAAATCCAGGCACGCATATAATCAGGAACAGAGGTACTACATTTGTTACAAGAAAGGCTCAATACTTGCTGATGTACAATTGGTTGTTCCCATACTCTTCAGCTGACCTTGCATCTTCAACCTAAGCGTGACTTAGAGCACCATCAAAAAAATAAGGCCAACATACATAAACCCAATACTTTATGAATTCAGTGCTGTGGATTTCAAAGCATAGGAAAAAAAAAAAAAATCATAAAACCCCATAAACTCCAGATTAAAAAACAAAAAAGTCACCTGATGATAATTATAAAAGAGACAATTAGGCTTTTCAAGGCAAAACTGCTGGGGGCAGGAATGGCTATTCATAAATAATGTTCTGGGTTAGAGGCTATTTATTGACTTTAGGACCACAGTAAAGTCATTAATAAAACAAGATCACAAAAAAAGCTTAAAATACTTCATGTTCTGAAGAGCTTAAGGGAAACAAACAGCCCATATGTTTAAAAATGTGTTTAAGTAATATGCATGAGATTTTTTGCTCATGAAAGACACCAGCCTGGAAGCTGAAGTCACCAATTTATGCCCAGAACAGGTGCAGACTTCTGACACGCTGCGTCCTTCCCCACAAACAGGGCTCAATTCTGACCTGAAAAAACTAATGCTAGCCACAGAAAGCTAAAAGTCACATCCGTGACCTTGTAAGTCCCTTGCCCTCCTATTAAGATTGGCACCATCAGCTGTGGTGATATCTCAGGAACATAGATGCACTCTTCCTTTGAGAATATCACCAAGACCTGGCAAATTCCTTCTACAGACTCGGAACAACATAGCCGACACAGGAAAAAATTCTACTTTTCTAAAGTATGTTTATGGGACACAGACATCTTCAAAATCATCTCTACCTCTTACACAAAACCACCAGCTGGGAAATTCACAGGAGCTCAAAAATACTTTCGAATATTTTTCCTGGGAAAAACAGGAGGCAGAGATGGGAAATCTACCACTCGAAGGAAGCACATTTGAAATTATCTGTTCTGTCTGGAACTCTGTGTACTTCTTGGAAACATGGGAAGGGGAGATTCTAAGCATTATCTGCATGCAGGACAGAATTTGCTTATCTTTCTTGACTGTGGTTTCAGCGCTGCTGCACTACTTTATGTCACGCAACTTCACAAGAACATGATTTGGTATAAATCTCAGGGCAGTTTTAAAAGCCTTTAAAATACCAATCTGGATACTACATCAAACCAAGTTCTTACACCATTGCCTTTGATCCTGAAGAAAACATATAAACATAACAAAATAATATGAAAGTTATAGCCACCTCCTGAAGATCTGGCTCAAACTGCCACAGCTGCACTGATTCCAGTGAAGTGAGGACATTTTATATCAGCTGGGGACTTGGTCTGACAAAGGTGAAGCACTCAGCAGCATGCCAAATTGAGTGCGTGTGCATTTAAGCTCGTTTTACTTACCACTAAAGCCTTCGTGCTTTGAAATATACCTCTGAAAAACAGTACAGAGCTGTAATTCTTGCAGAAATGCAGACAATTAATTTCTCATCTGGCTGAGAAAGCACTACAAAAATAAGACCCAAACCTATATTCACTTAACTTTTCAGGAAGTTTCTGCTAACTTTTGACAGATCTTCATTAGTCAAAATACTATCACTACCTATTTGGGAGACCTGAGATAGGTTCCTAACAGCAGAAACAAGCCACAGCCCAGTCTGAAACAACTGTTAAATGTTCAACTGCTCAGGCCATAAGCTAAGATCCTTATTCCTGCACTAAGTATCATCTGACCCCCTTGCCACAACTGGTCAAATCTTTTTTACACGTCAAGAAAAGAGGAAGAGTCAACACAAGGAGAGAGTTATTTCAGATGACCCAGGCAGACAACTTCAGTGTTTGGGTTTTTTTGAAGAGTGAGAGCAGTCAGTGCTAAAAGTTAATATCATAATGATTCGTGTGGAATTCAGCTCCCTGGAGCAGGGTCCACAGTCCATGAGCAGCCTTCCAAAATGCCACCGCGCCAGCTTTACTTACGCCTAGCCATCTCGCTCCTTTGTTGGCAGCCTGTTGAATCTCTACTCTTTTCAGGGTCACATGGTAAACAGCTCCCTCTTCTACCTCTTCACCTCCATCCTGAATTGTGCTCTGCCAGGAAAAGGGGAAAGGAAAAAAAAAAGAGAGAGAAAAGAACATTTTCACTCCTCTGTAACCACAATCTATATCAGGTGCTGTGCTGCTTCACACAGAGCTGAGGGCAGAAGATGGGCTGCGCAAAGTAAATACAACAATCCAAGCGATACGGGACACTTTTAGATTGAGGGAACACTGGAGATATTCTTGGCAAACTGTCCTTTCCTGTGGTATCAAGATACCCTGACTTTCCATTTAACTATTTTTTCTAGAGTAGCACATATTTTAAATAGTTGTATAAAGTCTTTTCTAAGGAAATAGTTTGGTTTTGATTAGCAGACTTCTCTTCCCTCTCCCTCCCCCTCCTCCCTTTTCTAAAGCAATTAATCTCTTTGGGCTTTCATTTATGGAAGGAATTGCACTTTTTAAAACTGTAGAATTACTTAGGCAGGCAGCCTTTAAACGCCATGCGGCCCCTCGGCTCCCAGGAGCGGGAGGTGGGAGGCTGGAGGGCGGGCAGCTGCGCCAGGCCCCGCCTCGGCCTCAGCCTCGGCCCCACCGAGGGGCTTCCTGTTTACCACCAGCCGAGAAGGGACGGTGGGTTCAGCCGCCCCTACCCGCCCCCCCCCTGCCGGGGTTGTCATGGTCCTGCTCTGCACTTGCCCACCAGGCAGTTCAGGGGGCTCAGACAGGAGCAGAGCAAGGGCCTTCCTCCTCCTCCTCCTCCTCCTCCTCCTGCCCACCCCAGGCAGGCCATGCCAGGGCAGGCAGCCCCCACCATGCTGGCTGGGGGGCAGCCGTGGCTCCCCGCGGCTCTCCGCACCCCTGGGACCGTCAGCAGAAAAACTCCTCCCCCTGCCAGGGAGATGCAAGAGCAGGGACAGGGGATGTGCAGACATGCAGCAGCAGATAAGAAACCCAAGAAAACCAGGGGAGCCATGAGGAGCGGAGACGGGGGCTGTGCAGGTTGAGATGTGGAGGGGCACGGGGCGGAGCTCCTGCTCTTGGGAGATAAGGTTTAGGGTGATGGGAAACAGGAGGCATGGGGAAAGTATTCCTACCCGTTGGACCTGTACAGCTGGCACTGGGAAACAAACCTTGACTGTTCTCACCTGTCTCACCTCAAGAGAATGACTCTTCCTATTGAAGAAGAAAAGTTTCTCATACTGATTCTGTAACCCATAGATTATCACATTTCTCACCTACCTCTTTACATAGACTAAACCCACAATGTCCTTAATTTTCATCTGTGGAAGCCCCTTGCTCACACACAAGCCTGTCTGAACCGTGACCATCCTCTTATACAAGCACTAGCTGCAGACATCAGCATGCTAACACGAGGATCTCAAACCACCTTAAAAACACTGACTTAAGTTGCCTATTGAGCTGTCTCTAGTTACCTGGTTTTTTGGACTTACAAAGGAAAGCAGAGCAGTTGAATGCACAAATTACTGTGCAAGTCAATGAAAGCAGTAAGACTTGAACCAGAAAGTTCAGACCTCCTGAACCTCCGCACTAACAGCCAGTATATTAACATATTTATACACAAGTGTTACTACCAATTATCTCAGGAGCAGTGCTGGTTCAGAGAGACTGTTATCACTTGCAGCTGTTAACATGAGGAAGCATATGAAAGCAAGGAACATTATTTTAAGCTGTGAAACCAAGATTGCATTGTGTTGTCACGGTTGAACTGATCTGATTATTTGCCAGGCTGTGCATTTACTTTATTTGTGTAACACTGAAGTGATCCAGAATATGCTGAGGCAGATACAAGCTTTATTAATCTGACCAAAACGTATTGTAGAATACAAATCAAAGTCTAGATTTTCCAAAGTCCCTTGGCTTCTCTCGTAAACCCCCACAGAGCATTTTGAATGCTTTAGATTTTGCAAACCAGTTTTCCACATCGTAAGTTTTAGGTGCAAAAAACAGAATCTGCATTGAATTCATGTAGCTGGCCCAGCAGGTGTGCAAGCAGTTTCAGAACAAATTGCTATTGAACAGGACAAACATACGAAAGTGGATATCCAGCTACAAGGAATGTAAAACTAAAGCCAAATAATTCTTTTGTACTGAAATAAAAGCTTTATTGTGGTATGACGTTCTGCTGCCGCAGTAAGTGCACTTGTGCCACTACCATTACTTTGGATGGCAGTCACCAAAAAATGACAATTATTTCTAACTATTTCTTCAAAAAGAAGAAAATGGCAGTGAATTAGTACAGTGGGGAGGAGCACATTTAGCTTCTGCTGAATCACACATTTCAGACTGGATCCTTAGGGAACGCCTTATGGAGAGACAGGCTCAGGACTTTTCATTCCAGGCAGGGCACAAGCCCTCTCGTGGATGATGTTTCTGAAGCCTCTTGGTCACTGACAAGTGACAGAGAGAAGCTCCGTCAGGAAAGAGTGCCAGATGAACTCATCCAGTTTAGCAAGCAGCAAAAAGCTACCTTTTTATTAATGACGTTTGCCATTAGTCCTGCTGAGAGTTAGGCTATTTTCCAGATAATTTTTAGTGAGATGTGGTGCCTAGACTTTGTAACATTACACACAGATACACCTTTCTAAAAGAAAAAAAAATCAAAATCACAGTGAAAGGTTACAGGAGGGACAGTAATCAGGCGTACGATTCTGTAGTACATTAAACTGCATCGTACTTCTGTAACAGTATTTTGAATTTACACGTTGTCTTTCACCCTAACAGACTGCAAGGACTGCACAAACAAGATACTGTATAAACTGCACCCCGGGCGTGTGGTCACACCTGGGCTGCTGAACAAGAACCTGCAACACGCACAGTGGCACGCAGGGCGGTAAGGGGAGGCAGAAACTTTGGCCAAGGTGATGAGGTCTATATGGCAGCAGATACACGTATTTTACAAGAACAAAGAGCTACCTACACTCTTCCAGATCTGAAGTGGAGCTTTCAACAGTCTAAATCACACACATGCTAATCTTTACCCCTAGATCTCAGCTCTGCCAACATGCACCTGAGATGGCAAATTGTTGTTATCTGGGTTTTGCCAGCATCATCCCCCCTCTGCTGTCATGGGTGCTAAATGCACTTGTGAAGGCAGATTTACTTAAGCTATTTCCCAGCTCAAGAGATTTCTGAGGGAGCCTTGAAGATGATACATTTACAATGGGATATTTGGTTCTGTACTGTCCTCAGTCAGCTGGTCCGGGAGGGAAGCATCAGGATTAGCCTGAAGGAAAAAACTCATTGTCTGTGCTGAGAGTTATTGCTCTTTAAGGATGAGGCAAAAAAACCCCAACCCAATATTAAATAGTCTGTGTTTTGTAGAAACCTTCAGTATTTACTTGATTGAAATCCTAATCTAGTTATTTTGTTTACTTATCCCTTAAATTAGTTTACATGATTAAGCTTCTAGAAACTGTTTCCATTAACTAGTTTAGCTGCAAGAGGAAAACTGCAAGATGGCCAGGACAATACACAGTGCAACTTAGTCTGACAAATTAATTTCATCTTTCTTTAGCCCCTACCTAGTATGCTAGTCCAGAAAAGCATGTAAGCAGTAGCTTTACTTTAGCATGAGCTTAAAACATTCACATCAAAGAAACTAAATTCTTAAGATTCTTTGATGAACCGGAGCCTAGACCCTGAAATCAAAATGAGTTGCAGGTTCAAACCTCCATGGGACTGAGTCTTCTCCCCACAAGAATTACATCAAACATTGCATTGCCAAGAGCCCAGCAATCACGTTTGCAACACATTTTCAGTGAAAACCTGTTTATCCAAATCCTGTGCCAATTCTGATATTTGCAGTTTTCTACTTCCTTGGAAGTCTGGATTCCATTGATAACTGTCTCACTTGGGAAAGGGAGAGTTGTAGATTGGGGTGGTTTGTTCATTAAAGCAGCTGACAGGGGATGGGATAGTGTTTTCCAACATAGTGTGCCTTTCTTATGCCACAAGTATTTGCTTGCTTTCCAGCTAAACAAAGAGGTCAATTTAAATATACTACCTCTTTCAACAGACCTTGTCCATATTGATATCATCAGATCTCATAGCTACAACAATGTTGTTACATGGAATACAAGAAATTTCTCTCAGACTGGTAGAATCTTTCAAAGTGAATGAAATATACAGTCCTGACTCCAAATTTATCAGAAGGACCCATTTTGACTCCAACTCTTGTCATCAACTTTTACCAAAACATGCATGTCTGTGTATGTATACATCACATGTATGTGTTTATTTGATCTTTCAGAGAGAAAGGATTATGCTCAGTCCAGGCTCCTAAAAATCTGACTTATAGCCAAATACTGATTATTTAATACTGAAAAGGAGGAAAAGTATATGTAACATTTAACTTCCATTTAGTTGCATTCTAAGACCATTATATAGTGTTCAACCCCTTATTTGAGACCAAGAGACAGGATCAGAATGCACAGGAAAACATGAAGACAAAGCAGGCTCTGATTAATCTGAAAGATGTTCTGTAAAGATTTCAAGGACCCAAAACAGCATGAAAAAGAATTAGAACAGTCTGCAACTCAGTTTAGTAGAACTGCTGCTTTGCTCTTTTAACAGACTTTAATCATGACATCGATCTACACCAATGAACCACACTCCTGGTTAACGTTGTGTTAAATATGTGGTTCTTTCCAAATCATGTTCACATGCAATAGCTACATTCCTGCCATAATCAAGCTCTGTGCCTGCCCTTTCTACTGAATCAGAATTGTTCCTCTAATACATCTGAGTATGTATTCCCTCCCCCTTGCAACAAGAAAGAAATACAAATCCACTTGTGAATGCAACCTTACACTTCTCACAGTGAAATGTTATCTAAGAAAATATTTTGAGGTCTGGAAAGTTCTCAAACTGCAGATCATTGACCACTTAAGCCCAATGAGAACTTGCCGACTGTCCACGGAGAAATAGGTTAGTCACAGAGTGATGATTTTTCCTTGTTTTCAGCTGTTGCTACAGCTGGCATGCAGACACTTTCATGAGAAGACAAAGCAAAAGACCTATAAACCAGCTGGAAATGAAGAACAGCCAGTCTTACTGCCTCTGCTAGGGGCCTAGAAAAAGGAGAAGAGGAAACAGAAGCCAGAGATACCCATATAAGGCAAATATTTGGGACAGCAAAGGAAAAGGACAAAGTAACCAGGTGATGTAGGAATCGTCCCAGACAGCTTCGCTACCAGAGAAAGGCATCGAGCAGCCTAAAAGGAAAGAAGCCAGGTACCAGAGAGCTGCATGCAAATGAGCCTTACTGGGAAAGGATGCTCAGTGGGAGATAGGAAAGAGAAACACACAACTGCCTCCTTATTTTTTTCCCAAAAGAGGGAGAACACTCCTTGCATTACAAAAACCGTAAGTTAGGCCATGGTTTCAAGACGTTCCTTTCAATGGCAGTGCCAGCTCAAGCAGTTTCCACTGTCTGGTGCTTGATTGTGCCAGGGTCTAGAACTGTTTGCATGTTGGAAATGCCAGACATCTCCTAGTAACCCTGCCTTTGCATTAAACGGTTTTACAATATTACATATTTTTCTTTTTTTTTCTGTTTTGGGGTTTTTGTTTAAGAAGCAGTGGCTACCACCTCAAGGACACTACTTATACATGTGCAACTGTTAAATGGAAGAGAGGATTCCACGAGACAGTCTGTCTGTTCATCCTGTAGAAAATACGAGAATCTATCATATAGAATAAAGCCTGTCCAAAGAGACACCCCTGCAATGGATGAGGCATTAGAAGTGCATGCTTACAAAAGGAAATAAATGCTGTTTCTATTAAGACTATCTCATTAATTATTATTTGTCTGGTTTCTTTATAACCACATCTAGTTCTTGCTTTCTGTTTACGGCATATGCCCTCAATTTGATAACTAACAGGTGCTGCAGACTACAGTTCTTGAAACTATTAAAAAAAATCACACACAGATGAGCCACAAAAGCTACAGAATGCGGACTATAGAAAGGCAAACACTTATCAGTTTTATATTGTGTTTTACTGACTGTGGACTCTGGCCTGGAGCTTGGCTGCAGAGAGCTCTTTGCCACAGTTACCGTATGAAAATCACCTGGTAGTACTCCTTTACATTGTGCACACCTGAGTTCCTGCTTTCCACTCAGTTACACAGTTAGTTTGTCAGAGAGTGCTTTAGACCTGCTTAACATTCAGCGTGCTGCAATCTCACCTACACTGAAGGTCCTTTACAGCACAAAGCGCCTCACAGGCACGTACCTCATGCAGTCATTTCCATCAGCACAGGGGCAATACTTTTACATGCTGCGTGCTGATGTAGAGGGTAACCGAGGGGAGCCAGGTCCTCCATGTTCCTCATTTGGAAATAAATTAACTTGGATATTTATATTCTTTAAATGAATGAGTGCCCTGTCACTGCATGTCAGCCAGTAAGAAAAATTGTTGGGATCAAAAATTAAATTTGAATTTCAAACCACTAACTAATCAAAGCACAAGAAATGTTACATTACACACTGCATGTCTGATCTTCCACTGTCTGCAACCTTTGCAATCCTTATTCCTGTGCAAAAAGGGAAAAGCCATGCTCCCCGCTCACTCTGAACAGCGTTGAAAGATGTGACAATGCCGTAGCAGCTCAGTAAAGAACCAGATACACAAGTTCATCATAATCTGTCTTCGCTGACACTAGAACTAAATAGATGCCTTCAAGTAATTGGAAGTATTAACCAGCTTCACTGTAAAATGCCAGAGGAAATGCAACAAAGCTCCCATACATAAAACTAAATTAATGATTCACAAGGCTGCATAATTAACAATGCTAATTCAAAAAATTATGTAGTTAAGGAAGCACATCCAGCCTTCCCTTGACCTCTCTTTTCACATGTGATTGCAATTAGATAGGCATGCACTGTTTCCCAAACTGTGCAGTCCAAGAGGATATGGCATGCTTTTGTATAATCTCAGATCTAGGTGGCATATCTCCTTCAGGAACAGCAAGTCCTTAGCCTTCCATTTGTTAAGACTCCAAAGCAATGCTGCTTGCAAAACCATGGTCACATCACTGGTAAACTGCACCAGCTGCAACATCGTATGGAGAAACAACAGCGTGTTTTACTCCCTGTCCCCTGAGCCTTTTCACTCAAGAGGAGTGTAAGTAGTGCCAGCGTACCTCAGAGTCTGGTCTTATACCTGCCCCCTGCTCAGCCTGCAGAAACCTCTCTTGCTTCTTTGGAAACGACCTGGAGGAGCAGAGACAGCAGGTCCTAGGAACTGGAGTCTCAGTCGCACAGATCGCAAAACAGAAACTTTTCTTCAGCCATAAGCACTTTACCAGGTCTTCTGTTCTTCTTCCAGCCACACGTGTCCCTGCCGCTTCAAAGCAGTATCTTTCTCTAGTTTCGTGCTCTATAGCTACTCAGGTGTTCGCAGCAAATCCTCTTGACTGCCCCCTTCACAAGCTTTGAAGGAAGAAACAAAACCCTGAAGTGCATGCTGAGTACATGGTTTTCTAAGGCTTGTAACTCAGTCAAATCAAAGCCACAACTAAGACACTTCATAGTTATGGCTATTTCAATGCCAAATTCTAGCACACAGAGCTCAGCCAGTCATGCTGCAGAGCTGTTCAAAAGAAGGCAGCAAAAAGTCTTTATGGAGGGAAAAATAGTTTTCCACTCTCATACTCACACATGGATGAAATGTTTTCACTCAAACTTTCCAAAAAATTCACCTTTGAGCAGAGTCCAAGGGCCTCATTTGAACAATTTTAAAACTTTCTGCAAAGAATAAATACTTCAATTGTATAAAAAAGCATTGCTCAATAACACATTTGACTGTGGGTAGTTCTCCTGACGTCAATTCCATTTCTCCCAATTTACATTGTCATGAGACCAGAATCAACCCCAGTGCCTACGCAGAACTATTAAAAATTATTACTCCCTTCTCCAACAAAAAGTTATGGAAGACTGAAAAGCCTGAAAAGCTAAAATACCCAGCAAGCGTTATATACCTGTAAGAAGAGCACCATAAAAGAGCAGACCAAAATGCCTAAACCTCTAAGCTTCATACCAAAATCTTCATGTCACAAGATACATGAAAAGCGGTGGAGAGGGAGAGCTCCAGAAGCATTTAAGGTTGAAGCGGACGGTGGCTCCTCATCAGTCCTCCCCGGCCAAGGTTTAACACAGCCGGTCTTTGGCACACAGCAGAGATCCAGGACAACCTGGTGACTTCAGCCAGATAGAGATTTGGATTCTGCGGCAGACTCTGCACCAGCACAACCCACATCTTGCTCAGCTGATAGTTTAGGCATGGAGTTATACCTGAACTGCCTATGGGTTGCATGAGTTTACCACCCTTTCATGATAATTCAATAATATCTCAAAAAAAACCCACAAAGAAAACCTAAATACAATGTTACATGGTAATGTCTCTCAGTAATTTCTTTGTAAATAAGATGGTACAAACTAGCTATAACAGGTCAAGGGTTCAGGCCCGAAGAGGCAGTGACTGAAGCGTTCAGACACGGCACAGTGCTTGAAACAAGGCTATCCTGGGGGATAGCGGGGTATTAACAAAGCGAAAGTTGCCTGTGCTGTTGAGATCGTTCTGTTTGTGAACAATGGGACCATGCTTCTTTATCTTATTACTGCTTCACAGAGGAATAAGCAAGTGTTGATGTAAAGGAGAAGACAGGGAGATGGAGATCACCAATTTCTTCCTTTTTCAAGGAAAGGACTGATTTTCCCATCTTTTACACACACATACACACCCACTTCCATTTAGTATCAGCACTGTTGTAACCACAGAGTTTTCTGCCACAGCTCCTAGACAGCATCACAAAATAAGTCCAACGAACACAAGGAAAAAAATTCCTATGGACACTGTGATATAAAGAGGTCATTTTGTTTGCATCAGCTGACTTAAGGAAAAGAAAACCCCTTTCCTGATTTGTGAATCAAATGGCACTCATATACAAGTGTCACTCAAAAGATTGCCTTCTCTGTATTTCAGATCTTCTTTTTTGCACAAACAGATACTGGGTTGATTTAGCAAAATCCTCATTTTCCCTAATTGCTCTCTCATCTCCATGAACAGGCTGATTGTCCGTAAGAAGCTTCTTACTTTCAATACATTTACAAATTTGTTATTTATATTATTGGCTAGTTGGTACTCAATCCTCCCCCTCATTCCCAAATTACTTGCCATAGGTCATGTTCTTTTCTAGCAAGCTTCAGTCTCCAGAACAAGAAATGTAAGTATTTGATTAAATGAGCTCTCAGAACTTCCCATTTACCAACATAACTTTCTTTTTCCCTTCTGCTCTGTTTCAGTTTGCTTTGGTTACAGATATACTGCACATATGCCTTTTATGGCCCTGTTGCTGTGTGCTCAAACAGTAGAAATCTCTGTTGACTATGAGGATTTTCATCTCCTTCACTTTCACTCTAGAGTCTTTTTTCATTTTTCCTCTTAAAAAAGAAATATTTCCTTCCCTAGAAGACTGTATCACTCTGGTATCCTTTAATCCAAGCACTCCCCAGAGGACTCTGGCTTTAAAGTTTCAGTTTAAATGCTGTTCCTACAACAAATCCTAGTAATCACATGTTTTCAGTGGCATTATGTATATTAGAGGTCACAATTAAAATGTCCAAAAGTAACTCCATGGCTTAGACTTAAAACATGAGGAAAATCTGCACAAAGCAATCTTGGGAAATGTGAACCTCAAAACAAACTTTGGCATTTCTGAATGTTGTGCACAAACTCAACACTCTTAACCTCTAAGAGATGATTAAAATAACAGGGATAAATTAATCACAAATCCTTGTATTACTATCATAGTTGATCCTATTCCATTTTTTATTAGAAATGACCCATATTAAACTTGAAAACTGTGTCCCCCTTTATTGCAGGACACATTTCAAAATACTCAGAAATTCCTAGACCCCATTTTAAGAAGCCAGTCATGTAAGAGAGGTCTTTTGGATGCTGAAGACTGTTGAACACCATGGACAGATTTCTCAATCAGATCTAAGACAAATTCTTTCAAGCGCTCATGGAAGATGGGCACTCTCTGCAATTCTCTGGTCTCAGATCGCAATGCTGTTAGTCTAAGCCAACAAAGGATTCCCACTAGTGTAACAGAAAACAGAACATAGGCTTCAGTTCAGCTGAGAGCAAAGACATGGGAAAGAATCTCATTTTCCAGTTGGCTTGGGACCCTAACTTTTCCCCAGTGCTCAAGTAACAGTAAGACATAGTTGTCATCTTTTTTCTTCTCTTCATTCAGTTAAAAGGCAAATACCTGAAGAGAAGCAAGAATTCGGCTTATCTGTGGGTTACTTGTTTTGTTTAATGCTCCATTCATTCTATCTGATTTCACCAAATCCTACAAGGATTTTATTACCCTCTTACAGCCCTGCTACAGAGCCAAGTAGGCACCATTAAATCAGACTCCTACTCCAGAGCTTGCTTTTGAGCTCTGTTTAGATTTGCAGGGAGGAGCAAAGAACAAGAGAATTGCAAACAAATATGTAACAATTAACTTGAGAAATATATATATACTAGTCCCTCTGTAACCATGTAATGTTTTTTCATTATACACACCACTTGAACAAGTACAATTTCAGGGCTTTACTAACTACCACAGCCTTGAACACAGAAATCCCTAAATTAGAAAGGGTATCTTTCAAGTGCAGTGTAATAAAACCCAGCTTTGGGGAGGCCGGGGTTTGGGTTTTTTGAGTTGTTTTTCTGTTTGATTGTTTTTACATCATCTCTAAAATATCCCATAGTCAGATATAACAGTCTGTACACCAGTGACTTGCCTCCTGCCCGCTCTCTGCTCCTTCTGCAGGCTCCAACGGTGTTTTGGTTTCGGCAATTTGTGGCTCACGTCCGACTCTACTCTGTCTTCTCCAGAATCTCCGGAACAGATTCCTGAAGAACAAATTTCATACTTGTTTGAAAACAACAGAAAGGCAGTTTTGAAATTCAGATGACAATACATTTACTATTAATATCCATTATGTTTCTCTCTTTCTTGTGAATCACAACAATTGACTAAAATCATTACACAGGTGAGGAAGATGCTCATTCATGTTGATTAGGTGCAGTGCATCTAACCAATGGCATGGTTACATACACCCAAGCCCCCTTCCTAGCTCGCTTAAATTTCTGCTTTCTCTGACACTAGAGTAAGTACCGCTATTGCAGTGGCCTAAACCAGTAACCTAGACAGCACATCTACTTCTCTCTCTTTACACTGCATATGTAAATGCAGTGATAAGACTTCCTCGACCAGGACACCTCTAGATTAAGAAAATGGGTACTACTAAACATGTTTCTGGAAGTCTCTAAGAGGCAAGGGTGGAATGTTATGAGGATGAATATTACAGACAGGAACTGAACCACTGGCAGCTAAAATACTGGGAGGGACTGTCTCTGTGCAAGAGCCAGGAATAAATCCTAGAAATACTGACTTGCGGTTCTTTGCTCTAGCCAGTAGGTTCAGTCGGCACTCCTCTCCCCATAAGACCTTCATAGCACTACCTGAACAGCAATCAGGAGCTAACAGTTGAAGGAATGTTGATTTAAAATTTTCTTTTTCAGGCTACCATGCCACGTACATTGCGCAGCACAGTGTCAGAGGGAAGTCTAAGCCCAAATGGCAAGTTGGGACCTGAATTCATGTCTGCTAAGGCCGGGGTCCTCCACCCTGCGAGTTTTTATCCACTTTGCTAATGTATCAGCCAGACACAGTGAGGTAGGCAGCAAAGATCAGAGCCTCCTCTTCTGCACAGCTTCTGCCAACCATGAATCTTGAAAGCAGAGTGGGGTATAATCAGGAGAACACTTGGGTGCTACTTAGAAAGGAAAAAGCACACAGCTCCTCCCCTTGGCCAGTGTTTCAAGAAAAGAATTGCATGTCCTTGAGGTACACTGCCAAAAAAACGTGTCCTTTGAGACTGTGGTGACTGGACTAGGAAATCAGCAGCCCATCTCTCCCAGCTCACCCAACACTGCCATGAGATCCAGCCCTCCTGTTTGCTCTGTGAGAGGGGTAATGTGTTTATACCACGTTGACTGCCTTTTCACCACACACTCAGCAATCAGACACATACACAGCTGTTGTATAGGACAGAGGGGTTCCTCTATATCACCTTGCAGGGCATTGTAAACATGCTGTCAGGAGTCAGCAGAGCAATATCTGGAAAGAATTAGCCTGTTATTTTGTACATAAGCAGCAACAGAAAATGAAAAACCCCAAACACCCAAATATAATAATCTGTGTAATGTAAAGAAATAGGTTCATTAAAAGCAAACACATGGAAGTATATATATACAGGGACAAAATCTATCTTGTTTTCACCTATACAGTTTGACTCCATTCAAAGGCAAAGCTGCAAGAAGCAGGACCAGAAAGCTTCACACACAAATGCAACATTGATATGAATAAGGGGAACCATTCTTGTACTGAGTGGAGCGCTTTGGGGAGAAGCACCAGATCCCCTCACGTAAACAGAACTACACTTATACTAGACTGTGCAAGTAGACCATGTTTTAGTTTGGGGAATAAAAAAAATCATCACACTTCCATATAATCACATGTCAGAAAAAACAGCTTTTGCCTAATGAGGACATCTTCATAAATCACAGTATCCCAAGTTTAAATTAGTAAAATCAGTGTCAGGTCCAAACTGGCCACATTGGGATGTATCAGAATTTCTGTGTGCTTTTTAGACTGAAGAGATAACCAGCTTTTAGCTAATATTTGGATTAAAAAAATTCACAGCCCTGATCATTACACTTTTTTTCCCTAGGAGCAGAACATATGGCTTGTATCCTGGCTAACTTCCAACCTGAGTAATTACGTACTGACCACACAAGTTTCCCCTGCGGTTTTAACTGGATAAAGCATTCCTCTCCAGTTCCTCCTGTGAACATTTATACCGTGTTGTGGAGCACTATTAAACAGCTACTGCCCTTTGCCCCAAAGATGGCTGCATATTAGTAATAAGTGAAACAAGTTCTTAAACTTATAATTATATCCCTGTCCCCTCCAAAGATAGTTGGGAGGGATGGGGATATAATTTTAAATGTAACTGGGGGGGACATGGATCCATTCACATGTGCTTTGAGCCCCTAATCGTATCCATTAGACATGACCTTCTGTATCAGGATGATGCTTTCATGCAGTGAAATTGATAGATGAAGATGGTATTTTTCCTAACAACTTCAAGTGTCAAAAGACCCACCCTTGGGTTCATGCAGCATATTTAAAACCAAGCATTTCTGCTGAAGATGTGGAACGGCCTATGAGCTCACGAAGGGCTGTGTGTGGAAAAAGATTAATATTAGAGAAGATGTGGGCAGGCTTTCTGCTCAGAAACATGGGACAAGCTGACAAAGCAAAAGAACAGTTTGGATACCTCGCTTTTATACCAGGGCATTGACTATTTTGATTGGTGTGTTGTGTTTAAAGGATAAAGAAAATGAAACAGAATGAGCTATACACCACAGTCCACAGTGTGTCTCGAAGATCTCAAAGCACTTTATGACTGGGTAGTGCCAACAGGAGGTACTGGAGACAGGCACTAGGAGAGCCACCTTATAACAAACTACAGAACCAAACTAGGCACCTGATCAGGTAAAATTCTTCCTCCCTCCCAATCAGGATTGCAAACACTGAAATTAAGAGGAAAATTAGCAAAAAGGGAGAAGTCATTTTGAGTACCTTCTTTTTTTACTTCCCAGCCTGAAACCGTCTGAATTCCACATTTCCAACTTATATAAACTATTAACTTCAGCTAAAATCTGCAGCATTTCCCACCTCTGCAGATGCATCGGGATCACTGTGACAAATGAGGCTGCCTGAAAGTCAGAAGCCCCTTTAACAATTTCCCTGCAGGGCAGCTAAGTGATGCTATGCAGCAGAAATACCAGCGAGAGAGCCATTTAGACCAGTCTGTATTTTAACCACTTGATCAGATTTATAAACTACTCTGAAGATGACAAATGCTACCAAGTTGTTCAGTATTACTAAATAAAATCGTGCCTGGGAACAAACTTTTTTCTGCAAGAGAGCTGAATGATGAGTGGGCCTATTAGCTGCTTAATCCACACGCATCCATGTGTAGGTGCATGCATACATCAGTTTAAGAGATTCTGTGTAACACATCTGCACCATTTTTCTACTTTAGAAAAGGTCATGCAATAAAAGGAAGAAAAACCAACTTTCTGCTTTCTCATAAACCAGAAATGGGTCCATTCAGAGAACATAATGAGTGGTCAGCTTTCTTCCAGTTTGCTCGGCTCGCACTTTTTGTAAACATCCTTCCTCTTTGCACCCCCAAAATGATCGGTTGTGAGACTGACGTACAGGGCAAGTGAGAAGCCTCTGCCATTTCTCTTCCCAGCCCCACTGGGATCCTTGCTCCCCGACCCTCTCTGCTCGACAGAGCTGGCAGGGGGCTGGCAAGGCTGGAGGCCGAGCGAGCTGCCCTTGTCACTGGGAGCCCCAGCCGGCTCCCGGGGACGGCGCCGGCAGAGGAGCCAAAGGCTGGCGCAGCACACACAGAAATGCACTTGGGCTGTGGGAACGCTCTTCCAGTTAATCCTTCCAACTGGGTAGTTTGGGATTTGACTCCCATCCTGCAAGGATGTGACGCTATCAATTGAGAAGGCTGAATATTTGCTGGGTTTTGATCAGGTCAAACCACCGAACAAGCAAACAAAAAAAGGCAGCTTTTAGAGGGAGATCTAACACTGTAAGCGTCTCTGCTGGCATCCCTTTAAACACACTGCAGCAGAGTTCAAGCCGTTGCCTCGGATCGAGCAGCACAAAATGGGAAACATCTCTGGTGTGCAACGCTGCCCTCATGCGGCCGCTCCACCTCTGCAAAAATACCAGGAGGGACGGAATGGGAACCTTGCTCCAGATTTGCAGCTTTTCAAATTGTCTTTACTAATTTGGGCAACCTGTTTGCCCTTATCTGGAACCCTGCCCAAGCAAAGCAGGCACGATTTGGTTGGACTAGATGATCCTCAAGGTCTTTTCCAACCTTGATGATTCTGTGATTCTGTGATTTAGCTTACTCATGAAATGGCCCACTGCTTGCTTGAATTGCAGCAGTGAGGGGGACACATCAACTTCTTAAAGAAGGGACAACCTTGTTGCCTGCGGAGGAGAGCAGAAGCACAACAGGAGCTTTCTGCCCCACTGGCACAACAGTCGGCTACACGCAGAAATAACAAAAACCCGGAAACAAATTCAGTACTAGATTCGGTAGAACAACATCCATCTTTCGGCTGTAAAAACCTTGTATCAAAACAGCGCTGAAGAAGCGAAGGAACCTTAATCACTTAAGATAGCAAACAAATATTGACAGGCAAAGAACAGAAGCCTAACTACCACAGGTGGCTGACCATACAGAACAAAATCCTTTTGTATTCTTGTCTCCTAGTACTCGGCACCTGTAAACACCTAAAGCAGCCTGCCTGCCATTGCATTACAGCTGGAGCAACGTTACGGCACTTGGGAAAGATCCTGCCACAGCTCAGCTGACAAAACCGGGGAGGCAATAGTAACTTTCTTCTTCATCACATGATTTTGAAAAGAAAGCTTGCAATATCACTGGAGTGGAAACTCTGAACCCGTCCTATAAGGCCCGTGAAGGAAATCAGATGAATATTTACTGAGCTGGAGCTGCTGAGATGGTAATTATACCTTTTGGGTTTTGGTGGTGTTTTCTTGTTTGCTTTGCCAGATTTCATAAGGCTCATCTGCTAATCAGTTCCTGAAAATCATGGCTGGTTTTATTATGCAGTTTGTCCTGTCTAGGGTAAGAGAGCAGAGCCAGAGAAATATTTTCTACTTATGTTTTTAGCAAAAAGGCTAGTTTGTGAAAAGTAGAAATGTTCCTAGGCTGCAAGAGAGCTTTGTTCTGTGTGTCCCTAAGTTTCTATATGCTGCTACAAGTTTCAGTACCTTTTCGAAGAGACTGTCCCCTACTATTTTTGCAGTTCAAGTGCAAAATAAATCGAAGGGTTGACTTAAGATATTACTTCCCTTTTTCATTCAGGACTGTCAGCTATGTAGCACATAAACAGGGAGATTCTTCAACAGAACATGAATCCAGCAGAGAAAACGATTTTCCAGGAATATCTGACAAATCAGGGGACTGTGGTAAAGCCCTATTGCTGGCAGAGACAGAACCACATCTGCGCTAAGTGTCCCTACCACATACGGACTGGTGAAGAAGCAAGAGTCCCTTATGCAGAATTTGACAGGGTCTTTGGCTTCCCATACAGATCAACAGCAGCTCTCTGAAACAAACACCTCCTCTTCTATGAACTGAGGAGTTTCTCAGGCAGCATAGTCCAGAAAGGCCGTGCTACAAACTGTACTGACCGAGGCTACCATGCCGAACCAACGCTGTTTGGGGTGGGTGGTTATCTGGATGCAGTTACAGATCCCTATGGAAACATCGGCTGCATCGTCCTCTGTTCAAATTACTCTCCTTGTAATAAGGCTTACCACTGCTGCGTAAGTAAAATCTACAACTTTTTGTGGAAGTATCCAGAAATCACGCTCTGCATCTATTTCTCTTGGCTTTATCACACTGAGGACGGTTTCCCCACTGCTGCGTGGAACCGCAAAGCTTTGCAGAGCCTCTCCAGCCTGTGGCCTTGGGTGACTCTGCAGACTGCCTGGGGGGGGCACGGTGTTACCTCCTCTGCAATTTTGTGTGTGGCATCCCAGGGTCAGCCCTTTACCACTCAACTCCACCATCAAGAACCCTAGCAGATCAACAAAATCTGCATCCAGTTAACAACTTCACAGGAATTAAACCGTATTTTAGGAAAGCCTTTCCACAGGCGATGCAGGGAAACCCTGCTGTGCAGCAGAAATTAAAGGCCTTTTCTTCTCCTAGTTCAGCCTCCCAACAGCCTTTCCAAGCGATGAAAGGCAGACTGCTACCTCCGATGTCTCAAAGCCACTTGGTGCTTTTCCCAGGCATGTTTCTGCCCTTTCAGAGGGAACATCTATACCCCAGACCTAAAAATATCGTATGGCATTGAAAAATGCCAAAGGAATAATTCAGTGAAACTCATAATCCTGACATTTTTCCAAGCAGCAGACACCTACTCTAAAGATGATACAAATTGAACTGCTTTCAGGCTATCAAACTGAGATCAGAGATGGGGAAAAAAAAAAAAAAATCAATAAAATTACCTCCTACAAAAGTTAACCCACAGAATAACTGGGGGTCTCGAATAGCTGATTATGAAGATAGTATACTTTTATTTTATTCCTGTTCCTTTCAAACATAATCCTAGAGCAGTAAAACCAAAACCTCAGTATGTTCTGATTACCTCCTGGGTCTAATTTGTTTGTTGCCCTTAAGCCAATTGCTACCAGAAAAATGTGATCAGTCCACAAGCTACAGCCACAGCCGCATTTGTAGCTTCCCAGCTGAGGCTACTTTGGTGGAACACATGACATATCCTAAATTCCTCCTCTATCAAGAAGATGGTTCTGCAGGTGAGGCTGATCTATTAATAAAGTTTTCCCACCAGCTGTTTCCTTAATAATAGGGGGGGTTTATATACACTTATTTGTGTGTGTGTGCTTCCCCCCCCCCCCCCCCCATGTTCCTCCCTTCCATTAAGAGGAAGCTCACAAAGCTGTGTAATTTTGTAATTAATAATAAGTATCTAATAGGATAATATAGATAACAGACCTACACAGTCCAAGTGTAACTTGAAAAAGAAAAACAAAGTTTCTATCATTTAGAGCAGTGTTTTCACTGTGTGATCCAGTACATTTGTTATTATACTAAAAGTTGTAGAGAAGGGAGCAGCTGAAGTCAAGCTCATGCTGTTGCCGAGGGAAACCGGGGTTCCTCCCTAGGCAACAGCCACTGCCAACACACACACTGCCTAATGTTGTGAAGGCAGTGCTGCTGCTCCTTTACTCTTTTTGTGGCATCTATTACTTACTTACGTATATCTGAGTAGAAAAAAGGAGGTTGCTTCCCCCTGTGACCTTAAACAGCCTTGACTTCAGCACAGGTGGTCCCACTTGGAAACCCAAACGTTCTGCTGAGCCTTAACCAACATCACAGAGGCAGAACTGTGCTGAAACCCACCAGATCCCTTACTTTTACAACGCCTAGGCGCTTTTTTAGGAAAGCTTTTTCAAATTAGACTGAATCACCCTATACTTTCTGATCAAGTATTAGCAAGCATGGCCACAAGCAGCCACCTGTGCTGTAGCATCGCGGCGATTTTTTTTTTTGCTCGAATTTATAAAGCCAATGCTATTTTTTAACTCTTGTGGTACCTAAGGGGTGTTTGAGCTTGGACTTCCAAGCTCAGAACCAAACCCTGTTCCCCAATGCTACTACCTTGCGCCACCTGCGCTCCGTGTCCCCTCCACAGGCCTGTTGGAGGGGGAGGCAGGCTCTCGCTTTGGCCAGAGCCTTCTGAAAACACGCCCTAGGCTGAGCCCGCACGGCATTGTGCCCTGTGGCCGTGTCCGCAGGACCAGCTCGCTGCCAGGACTCCGCAGGAGCGTTCTCGCCTGCAGCCCAAAGGTGACGGCCACTCCACCTCCTGCGGCGCCTGTCCACGACTGCCGCGGTAACCGCAGCAACCGGACGCCCTGGCAATGGGTAGCCCCACCCCTCCCAGGGGCTGCGCACGCAGCCGACCAATGGCAGAGGCATGAGTGACATGGGGGCAGATGTCCCATCGTGACATCACCGCGCGGTGGACTGTAATATCAGCGAGCGATGATGGACCGTGACCTCACATCCCTCACTGCTTGTATTCGGGCGCCAACAGAGCCCAGCCCAGTCTGGCTCGTGCCTGGACTCCTGCAGAGCGTGCCTGCGAGGTCTGGAGGGTCGAGCGAGGCTGCTCCCGGTGCTGGGTGGGGCTTTGGGGGCTGCCGTTGGCTCTCGGTGCCCGTCCCCAAGCCATCCCCTGGGTTTCCCCAGCCCTGCCTGGGTCAGGCAGTCGGGCACCGCCGGGTGCTTGCAGCAGCGGAGGTGAGCTGTGCGGGGAAGCGTCTCCCGGGGTGGGCGAAGGCGCTCGGGGAGCCAGAGGGTGTCCTTCGCGAGGGGCCTGGGCATTTCTTCCTCCCCTCCCCGCACCGGGACAGTGAGTGACATAGGCCTTTCCCCCTTTTGCAGTGTGTGACGCCAGCAAGGGGGACCAGGTCCTCATCAGCTCTCCCAAACCTGCTGCGGCGCATGAACACGGCCACGGAGACAGAGCAGATCTGCCCCATCTGCCATGATGCCCCACAAGATGCTTATGGGTTGCCCTGTTGCCCCTGGTTCTGCCTGGACTGCATCCTGCCAAGGGTACCTATGAAGCCAGAGTGCCCACTCTGCAAAGAATGGGTAGAGAAGGTCCGGTTTCCTGTGGAGGGAGAAAATGACTGGCTACATTTAGTCATAGAAGCTGAAGTGTTGCCAGACACCAGCAGCCAGGCAGGCACAGCTCCCAGCTGCCCGGCCGAAAACAGCCCCCATCACCCCATGGCATCCCCTGCACCTTCTCCACAAAGGACACTGTCCCCAGATGAGCAGGGGACTGCAGGGCCAGAGGCACAGGCAGTGGGTGGCATCCTGCCCGAGGTCTGGGCAGAACTTTTCCAAACAGATCATCATCTCCTGAATCCCTTGCTGCCCTGGCTGCGCCTGGAGCTGTGGTCAATATGTGGGCCCTGGTGGTGGCAGGTACGTCGTGCAGAGGCCAACATCCTGCACACCCTGTGCGTCAGCGGCCCGGTTGCGGAGGCCATGGTCCAGCTGCTGCAGCCTGACCTTGGGGAACAGGCAGCACCTCTGGTCCATGGTGTCATCAATATCATTGCGGACCGGTGCAGCCAGGATGCCCGGGGGCTGCTGCTCTCCCGTGCTGTGTGGGAGGAGGACGACAGCTCTGCGGCTGGCTCCAGCTCCACCAGCTCCAGCTCCACCAGCCCCAACCCCACCATCTCCCGGTGGGGGACTACCCCCTCCCCCTCCAGCAGCTCTGCAGGCTCCGACGGGGAGGAGGAAGCCGGCAACTCGGAGGCCACCCTCTGCGGGGGTCCTGGCTGCCCCCCATCTGCTCCTGTCCTGGCAGAGCAGGAGCAGCCCCAGGAGGAGCCGGGGCAGGCGGCGGTGGCAGGTTCCTCTGCCCAGGGCTGCAGCCACAGCCCCTCCGCTCCCAGCCATGGCAGGGACCGCTCAACTGGGAGGTCCTGGCGCCCCCTGAAGAGGAGGGCCTCCAGCCCCCACGACTCTCCCCAGCCCTGCAAGAGGCCGCCCCATCAGCAGCACTAGCAGGGCTGTAGCAAGTCTTTTTTCAAGGAAAAGACAATAAATCGCTGTTTGTCTGACCCCATCTCTGGGTGCAGCTTTCTCCCCCTTCTCCTGGTGCCTCTCCCTGTCCCACCTGCCCCACTGTTGGTGACACTCGCCTGCTAGGGGACACGGCCATGGGCCCCCGGAGCCCCAGGGCCATGCCCGCGGTGCCTCCTCCTGCAGAAAATCCTGCTGCAGCCACCCACCCGCCACGCAGAAGATGCCAAGGGCAGAGCAGGCAGGAGGGGAAGGTGGTTCTGTCACAGGTCCGATGGGGACCCGACTGGGCAATCCAAGGGTCGGGGTGAGCTGTAACCTTGCCCCCTCCAGCACTTGTCTCTGCACCCCACAGAGGGTGACACAGCAGGAACCTCTCCAAGGTGGGGAGATGTTTGTCCTGCGGGACGTGTCTGTGCCTGTGCCGGGGTGTTTGCGTATGCCTGCGCAGGGCTCAGTTTCGGGCATCTCTGGAGGCAGTGAAGAAGCCCGCTGTGGAAGGGAGTGACCTGCCAAGGAACGGGCTGAATAACCCCTGAGCTCCCCTGTTTCTCATGCTGCTCATGCTCAACAGCTGCTGACAGCAGCAGTGCTGCAGCGCTCGCACCTGGCCTGCTAGCTGCTGGAGGAGCGAGTGTCACAGCTCTTTTCCCTGCGCACATGGCCTGCGGATTTGTGACGCTGTCATCGTGGAGAACTTTCACATTTTTCTGCTGCTGGTTTCAGCAGCTGGCGTGTTCCATGGCAGTAGGAATCAGGGCAGCGGGCTCCTCGGTAGATGCCCGATTGTTTCTCTCCCAGAAGACAGCGTTTGGAACACTGCTCAGTACCTCAGACTCCTGCCTCCTCTGGCCGTGCCTTGGCATCCAGAGGAGCTCAGCTACTTCCACGGGAGCTGTGAGAACAGACACGGACACACATATGCAGAACGGGGCTGTTAACAGATCTCATCCCAGCACTGTGCAGAGAAGCAGTTCCCGAGGCAAACCGGTGTTTACACCCTGGGAGAGGCTTTGTCAGATTTCTGCCCCTGCCTCTGAGGGGCTTTGGTTTAGCAGAGCGGTGACCTGAAATCAAGAGGGCAGGACTGGTTCTGACAGGGAAAGGACTTTCTCAGCGTCGTCCTCTATGCACACATGAAGCCATGCTCACCCTCCCTCGGTGCCCTGGACTCTGGGAAACAACTATTTGCTGTGATGTGGGGAAAGCAGGAATGGCTGGTTTCAGCAGAGGCGAGGCCTGAGGGTCAGAGCTTCTTCCACAGCTCTCCCGCTTCTGCTTTCCCGGCCGAGGAACTGATGGATGCTCCGGTGTCGACGTCTCACTCAGCAGGAAACATGAACACCCACGGGCCTCATCACAGTTATCATGCTGGGGGTGCCGGCTGTGCCGACGGGAAATGTTAAACAAGGAGAGGTGGATGTGCCCTGAAACCCAACTCTGTCACGCTGGCAACGTCTCCAGGTGCCGTTCCAAATGCAGGTCGCAGTCTTGTGAAGCCTCCTGGTGTGAAGTGCCCCCGGTGCCCTTCCCTGTCCCTGGGGGCAGTCCGTTGTTTAAGCCGCGTAAGGAACACCTGCGTCCATGGCAGGGAGAAAAGAAATCATGACTAGATTACTGCCTGGCTCCCCAAAACATCACCCAGGGATACATTTTCGCAACCAACTCCTGCTCTTTCCCCACCGTGTGCCACACACAGGGCCGTCGCTTGCACCACCGCCCTCCCGTCACAGTGGGACAGGACAACCTCCGATCCTAAAATTTGCCCTCGTATCTTCTGTGCGCAGGCACCAACCTCCACTAACTGCCCACAGGCACTGGAACAGCGGCGACAGGCTGCAGGGCGTCACTCTGTCCATACTCTTAATTCCTTCCCAATACGCCTCCGGCTCATGGCGGGTGCCTTTGCCAAACCATCGCTGCCTCAGTCACCATCAAGTTGGGTTTTTTTCAGTATTAAATGTCTCAACCATCTACAATGAATCTTTGTGAGATTTGTCTTCTAAGCAGTGTGGATGCTAGGGCAGTATGCTCCAGATTGGCCCACAGTAACATTTCACAGTATCAGGATCTCGGGCATCTCGGTTTCTGCACGCCCGTGCTTTTCTCTTGGTTGCACAGCAGAGGGAGGCATGAGGCCCATGGGGGGATGAACATGCCCTTCCCTCGTCCTTGAGAAAGCACTGTAAAAACAGGAAAGAGATCAGTTCATGGAGGACAGAACATTCTTCCAGTGTGCCACATAGAGTCCATGAAAATAGGTGTCAAAATTAGATACGTGAGGCAGAATATACGTGTCATAAATATACGGCAAATTTGAAGTACTGGCAGTTAGTCAGGTTATTGGGTTCTGGTTTGGGCTTTTTTGTCCCTGTCGCAGTGTCTTAAGCAAAAGTTTGACTGCATGTTGCGTGACTGATCTGACTCTGAGACAGAATACCCGCTAAAGGAGTTTTGGTCTGCAATAGTTTCTTCCTTTACTCCGACGCTGTTAGGATTTCCTCGTGTCTCATTACTGAGTAAACCAGTAATTACAAGTTTGTCTGAATTCACCTGTCCAAATCCACTGAACGCAGTCTTTTATACACAGGAACCTGGCAGATAAACTCGGCTACCGACTGGTATTGCTAACATGACGCAAGAGGAGTTATTGCTGGGCAGTCTTCGTTCCTCACCCTGGAAGAAAAGTTTATGCTTGGAGCATTGTCAAAGTGCAAAAATGATATAAAAGTTGAGGAAAATGATTTTTTGTACCAAAATGGAATCTGTATCTCCTTAGTGTGATAGATCAGTGTCCTGGTTTAGCCAGGATAGGGTTAAGTTTCCCCAGCAGTGGGGGGGGGCTCTAGCTGGGTTATTCAGATACCAGGCTGACGTCACATCCTGGCACCGAAGCAAGACAGTTGGTTAACACGTGTGTTATGTCATCGCTTTGTTCTCACTGCTGTATAGGTATATACCTTGCTCTGTTCATTGTTATTACTGTTACTGTTATTGTTATTGTTGCTGTTTGTTGTGTTGCTGTTGCACTGCTGTATTAAACCTCTCCTTATCTCAGCCCTGGGGCTTTGTATTTCACTCCCTTTGTGGGGGAGGGGCAGCGGCCGCGTGGTCTCAGACGCCGGCAGGGACTAAACCACCACAATCAGTCGTGGCATCAGTGGAGACACGTACAGGGAGGTAATCCCTGTTTCAAACAATGAGGCTGAAAGTAGTAAGTCCAGCCAGGAGAAGCAGAATGAACTGGATGGAATGGGGACAGGAACAAGCTTGGGCCCCTGCGCCTCAGCCTGCGGGCGCCATCTTGTGGGCAGGCGCCCATTAGCCACGGCCAAGCTGGTCACATCCCCCCTTCTGCGAGGGGTCCCGGGTGCCATGGCAGGAGCAGCAGCTGGGCCTGGGCCCCTCAGGCCCCTCAGGGCCAGGGTGCCGGCTGCCTCTGCTGAGAGCTGCGGGAGTTTGTGTGTGCCCCGTGAGCTCGGGGTGCGGCTACTGGCTTAACAGCCCTGCTCCGCAGAGGGTCCAGGGTGAAGTGCAGCTTTGGTGGTAGCAACAGCTTCGTTGGGTCACCACTGGGCCCAGGGTGCCTGAAGGACCTGCCTGTCCCCGCAGCACGGGGTTGCGGTGGTTTGGTCACCTCTCTGGTGGGGCACGGCCCGAGGGGCAACAGATCCTCGGCCACAGCCTGCCACGTCCCAGCGACTTGACACACCAGCTGTGACACTGACACACACTCTGTAACATCAAAACTATTGTTATTTACATATTCTTTAAGATTTTTGAAGAATTTTTTCTGGTAGACAAAACAGCAAACAAAATATCCTGGCACACAGTCCCAGGGCAGCAGCGCTCTCAGATTAGACAGCAATAACTTCCCATCCAGAGATGCAAAACAAAAAATAGCAAACAGGAGATTCTACACCAAGTTCTATAAAATAAACCAGGGGTACAAATAACCTGCGTTAAAACAAACAACACACAAAACCAAACCTCCCCCAAGAAAATGATACTGAAATTGCTACATTTCATTCCAGCATTGGTTAAAAGCCAAAGAGCAAACATAAAAGAGGAGAATACACTTAAAACCAGAGAGATGGGAACTTCAGCACAGAATTAACTGCTGAAGATTCCCAGATAAGCTGCAAAAATGCAGAAGGAAAGATTTCATGACATTCATACCCTCAGTTCAGGGAGTTGCTGTGAGGCTCTTCAGGCTGAGGAAAGCCAAAGTACAATTCACATAAGCACTTAATAATCTTGAGAAAAAAATTACACATGCTAAGGATACGTTATGGCTGGCACAAGAACAGGGAACAGAGCAAACAGAGATGAACAGGTTCACTAAGTAAATGTCCCTTCATCTTCACCACAGTTACTACTGTGCATGTGTGTTGAAAATCTAAAGTCTACTCAAAAGACTACTCAAAAAAGTCTAAAAGCTCTAAAAGACTACTCAAGCTGTTAAAATAACTTGAGAGGCATACAGGCGGGTGTCACGAGGCACAATATAATACAGAGAGCAGCTTGCTGAGCACCAGCTACCAATAAATAACAGTACAAATCTTAACATGCAAAACAAAGGTAAGTGTGGCTTGTTAAGTGTTTTGAAAATGCACACCAACTACAGCCCAAATATGTAGGAGCATTGCTCCTCTAAATCTTCTACAAGGAACACAGAAAACCAAATGGGAGCATCTGTATATAATTACTCTAGAAATCATTTTCAAATTCAAATTTCAATTTCAAATTCAAGTCAAATGGACTTACGAGTTTGGCTTCCTTAGGTAACTAAGCTAAGAGCGCGTGTGATACTGCACGGGTACCCTCCAGTAAATTTAGCTGAATTTCTATGAGAGGCTCAGGAGCTGAGATTTCTGCCCCAGTGGTAAAAATATTTCATGCCTACAGGTTTCATGGAAATAGGCAGTCATAGAAAAGAGAGAAACCATGCATTCCAGCCTGCTGCAGCACAGCCCCAGAAAATTCACACGAACGAGGGACATTATGAATGGTCTAGCCACAGAAAAAGTTTCAGTTAGATCTTTAACGTTATGAAATATGGAAAGCATAAAACACGAGTGTATAAGGAGTCAGGTTTCAGTGCTGCTGAACCATATACCAGAAGAGTTTACAGACTAAAATGCCTTAGAACCTTCTTTTTCATTTTAAAAAAGGAACACACATACACGTTTGCATCTTCTTGCTCATACCCTGTTATTGTGGCAACAAAAACAACCACCTTCTCTAAAACGAAGCTAGACAATTTTGGGGTGAGGAGTGTCAGAGGGGAAACCACAGTAATTTCATTAGTTTATGCATACCGGTAGGAATTCCTTCTCAAATTTGGCACTTAGCACTGAGAGTTGCCCTTTAAAGCTTGGCAAGAAATTCTCTCCAGCCCGCAAGTTTCCTCATTTCATCTTAGGACACGCTGCTTCCTTTGGATGCACTATCTCCAGACACACAGACAGCTCTAAATGTGTCAGGTTTACCTCAATTCACTTTGCTCCCTGTCAGTCAGATTTAACAGCAATCAAAGTAAATATATAAGTAAAACTAAACTTAAGGTCAGTTCCAAGTTTGGAAAAAACAAAGCTGTATGAAATTAAAAGCAACGCTAATACAGTTTAAGAACTGCAGTTCAGGGGTTGCAGCAGCAGCCAGATTTCTGAACACACCTTCTCCCCTGAACAAAACCCCAGGCTCGAAGTCCAGTTATTTCACCCTCCCCAGGACTCCTGCTGTGGACAACCCCCACCCAGGTCCTCTCTCCTCCTTCTCCTTTTCCCTTCAGGTCTGACCTGGCTTCCAGCTTCTTGCTCTGTGCAAACATTGCTCACTCATCCATGGGGCTTACAGCTTCTTACAGCAGTAATGTTTCAGTAAAAACGTAACTGCACCTTTACAGAGTTGGGTTTATTCCACCAGACTTTTCTCCCCCTCTCTGTTTCTGCCTGCTGCAGCCTTTCAGGCAATCTGGACTTTTATTCCCCTGCCCAAACGCCACCAGAGAGACTAAGACCACTTTAAATATTACACAAGATACCAGATACACTCACAGTCAGTTAAACTTGCGAGCTTTAGGCACTCCCTAACTTCCCAAAGAAACCAAAGACAACATTCTTGGATACATTATTCACACAGGTGAAAGAACTGCTATAACAGCCCCATCCCATAGGTCCTCTCTTCACCGGACACACATTAATTTTGAGCCTTGCTTTTAGGAAGCTGTGCTTAAAGGTAGCAGGTTAATAGGCACCTATTAGCCCTCCCACAGGTCTGACAGGTTAAAAACTGACAGCAAAAACACAGCTGACATACACCACTCCCCAGACTCACCTCTCTGACAGCGATCGTGGGTCCAGCAGTGTTCAATGACAATGCCAGTTATCACAGCAGGTGGACGGTTGCTCTTCCCTCTCACAGCTCCTGGACACACATCTCCACACTCTTCTTTGTCATCCTTGGCCACGATGTAATTATCTTCTGCAGAATCTAAAATCCTTGACCAGTCGATCGTGGACAAGTCACATAATTCATCGTTCCTCTCCATCCACACAGAGCCTCGAGTAATGTTCATCCGGTTACAGAGGCCGATCTTCAGGCGAACCATCTCAAAAATGACCAGCGTGGAGGTAAAAAACAGATGAGCTCCTCGAATCCCAATGAGGTTGAGGAAAAGCCCCTTTAACCTCTCCAGGCCATACACGCCAAAAAGAAGCAAGTAGTCTGTAATCATAGTCAGTTTAGGAAAGCTGAGCTCACGCAAATCTTCAGGCTTGGTTTTAAACATCAGCAATATTTGCAAGTGGCCCCCAATCACAGTGCAGTTCTCAAGCATGTTCAGCCGGGTCAGATGTTGCCAGTGTCCGTGCTTCTGCAGACTGGAAGGCAAAGAACAATGTTATTTATCTATTTAATACAAGGTAATTGTTTCAGTTTTCTAAATACACAGTTTTGTCCAACCGCACCAGAATATATGGCTACACTCAGAATCCACGACCAGGTCCCTTTCAGTAAAGCATGCTTCAAGTGCTAAGAAATGTACTGTGGGGAACATTCCCTGGTATAGGATTACAAAATAAGACTGAAGGGGTATTTCATAACTTTTTCTGCCATCTTGAGTTTCTGGATGTTACCTCTATCACGACAGCTGTTGTAACACCAGTTCTTAGATGTCATTTGGCGTTTACAAAAGTAAGAGATGTCTACGCAGCAGACTCTGTTTTCTTTAGATATTGCCAGCGGCACAGCTACCTCATCTCAGGTTGTGCAATTAATGCCAGTGGATTAGAGGAAGTAATTTAGAATGGTTGCAGGGATGGGAAGATAGGAAAAGAGTAATGGCTAGGAAATGGTAGTGCTGCGGAAGACAGCAGAAAAAGCTGGACATACACACATGCACGAGTACAGCCTACACTCTTGCCCAGACTTTGCTGACAGGAGTAATTTACTCACTAGTAATTTTTGCCCTAAGCATTCTTTTCAGATTAGGAGTTTGGGCTTTTTTGTTATTATTTTCCCAAGGTTGCAAATCTCCCTGCCTTGACTACCTGGACAGTTTATTTAGTAGAACCAGTAACCCAAAGACCTGGCAAAGAGAACAATTACATGAAGCATAAATTAGAAGGTAAACAGAATAATATGAATCCAGGCACCAGCAAAAGGAAAAGACGGAAAGCAAAAAGTTTGAATAGGGAAATATTTTTTTTAACTCTAAGCACAGGTAAGAAATCAAGAAAGAAATTCAGGGCCCCATGCCTGTAGAGCACAACAAAAGCCCCGGTGATAACCCTTTTCAAACCAAACCTCATAGAAATACACAGCTGGACCTAGACGTTCAAGGGAGAAGCCTGTGGAAAGGCAAACCTGCTTGGCAACACAACACTGCAAAACAACCGCTCCCCTGTCCTGTTCAGGGGGATTCTTTTTTAATGATTATTTTTTTAAGACTGCATCCACTTGAGGGATTCTCTCTCTTGACTACAGCTGAGACAGCCCAACCCTGTCTCCCTGCCCCCTAAGAATTAAAAGCACAGGGTCTTTGCTCTTTTTGTCACTGTATGTAAAGCTCACCGACTATAAAATTACCATGCCACAGCTTCAAGAAATCACCCAGCAATAATCAGGCCTTACCCAATTGAGGTAGAGACAAATGTTTAATAGTGACAATTGTCTGACTCCTCATGGTTTTACACAGACCACTGCTGTGTGGGTTACAAATAAATTCTATGCAAACATCTTAATGATTATTCAAAAATTTGCTCCACTGGAATAAAAAAATATCAATAAATCTGGCAACACTAATATAGAATTTGAAGCAATGTTATTGCCCAGTGGGATTTTCCGTCACTATATCCAAGTCGTTTCATAAATTGCTTTCTGGAAGAAAAAATTAATGCACACAGTGCCTCAAAGATCAACTTTTTAAAACTGGGAAAGGAAATCTGATGACCAACTACCAGCAACCTCTTTGCTCCATAAAAAAATGCAGCCAAACTGGAAGTAAGGCAGAAAGCTGTCTTGCTGCACATCCCAACCGTGGGCTAAAAGAACTGGGAGAGCAACACTTCAAGTACTCTAAATATTTCATTTTAAATAATTAAGATAGGTATTTCCAAGGAAGCAAGTGTGTGACAGGGCAGGCCAGTGCTTTCTTCATGAAAGGAGAAACAACAGAAGGGCAAATAAAACTCAAACACTGAAATTCAATGTACAAGACACCGGTGCAGCTAGAGCTACCTGAGAAATGCAAAATCCAACAGCTTGCTTCTTATTTACTGCTTGTTGAGCACACAGGCCAAACACAGCAAGCTGAGGTGGTACCCACGGCCAACGGCCATAGCACAGGACAAAGTACTACCTCGAGTAATCTGAATGTGCACAGCTGACCTTAAGGAAGGGTCAAAACATACAGCTCAACTCGACAGACTAAGAAATACTTCGAGAGTAAAAGCTCTAGGCTGTTCTTGTGGCTTAAGGCCACAAAATGCACCTATACACGAAGCATAATTACCTGAGTCTTTCATCATTTTGACTAGAACTAGGTAAGTCACTAGAAATTGGCCACAAGCTGGCCCCCAGACAACCCCTTAATCCACAGAGCTACCCCTGCTCCAGGAGCGCAGCTAAAAAGAAGCAAGTGAAGCTTGGGAGTAAACAGCAAAGCATCTTGAAGTGTTAAATAATCATATCAATCTACCAGAGCTGGAAGTACGCAGCCACAGTCCATCAGCTGTTTGCATTTTAGAAATATTTTTGTATTTTTCACCAGCTCTCATGCAGAATGCGTTATTTGTCATTAGTGCTGCCAGCACCAGACAGGAGGTTCTACGCATCCTGGCACACCAGGATGTGACCCGCGTTATTCAAACTCTGCTGCTTTCAAAGCCGAGCAACAGCAACGTAATAAACTGGCGCATTGTCTGCTGGGCTTAAGGGGTTCCAGTACTGGGGGCTTCTGCACAAGGCCTCTTCACGGAAGGCAACGGCAGATGCCAACATTAGCCTGGAATAGAAATTTAGGAGACATTTAAAGCAAATTAGGGTTTTTTTCTGAAACAAGCAACTGAATAAAAGGTTAATATAATTCTAAATGTACAAAGATTAAAAGGGTTTATACAGATTTTTCCACAGTTAGAGAAAATGACACTTAAGACTTATTTTTCATTTTCTACTTCAGTTTACTTTTTAAGTGAGGAATACCACCACGGTATCTGAGCTCCTTTTGTCAACCACCTCAAGGATCAAGGAGAAGAGTAAGGAGTTAAGAGTATCTGAAAGTAAATACGCTTTTTTTGTTGGAGGGTTTTCATGCTTTTGAGTTCTCTTCATCAGTTTGTATCTTCTTTCATGCAGAAGCTGCTTAAGCCACTCCAGAAATTTATTGTTACCAAGACAAAAAGAAGCAGTTTTAAGCAAAGCAATTAAGTGGTTTTCCACAACTTCTCTTCACAGTGTGATGCAGGGGCAGGGGAATTAATCAACAATTCAGTACGAAGGCTACGCACGTTTGATCCCAGAAGAAGGAGAGCAAAGTTGAGCAGTCAATTATAATGCAGACAACCTGGTCTCAAAAAAACCCACATAAATCAGCTTTCAGGTGGTCGTAGGCCCAAAGCTATTGCTGGTCAAACTACTGGCAAAATCTCTACTAAATTCCCAAATTTCAGCAGAAACAGGCTCCATGTCATCAGCACAGCATTACGCTGCAGGAGAGGAAACACTCCTCCATCCCTAGTTACCAACCTATTCAGAGTAACTGAAAAACACCCAAAACATCATTACAGACATGTTTCATCAGATCCCCAAGGAAAAAAAGCTGCAAGGCTTGCTTTTTAGAAACAAACAAACAAACAAAATCCCAAGATACCAAAGCCTCTTCAGCAAACTAGTTCGGTAACAGCCTTGAAGTACTGAATGAAGAAACTAGATCTGATGTCAGAGGTTGGTTTTCAAGACTGAGTCTAACCAGGGGAAGAGCTGGAACTTAAGCATTGTTTATAGTAAAACATGTGGATACCTGTCCTGGTTTAGCCAGGTTACCGCGTGTACTGTGGGATTTGCTCTATTCTCACTGCTGTATTGGTAGATATTTTGCCCTGTTCATTGTTATTACTGTTATTCTTATTGTTATTGTTGTTGTTTGTTGTGTTGCTGTTGCACTGCTGTATTAAACCTCTCCTTATCTCAGCCTCCGGGCTTTGTATTTCACTCCCTTTGTGGGGGAGGGGCAGCGGCCGCGTGGTCTCAGACCCGGGCAGGGGCTAAACCACTACAATACCAAACCTCAACAATTGACTGCTTCAGAGCTCTGGCCCTTTAACAATCAAGGAAGACCAGAATAATGCAGCACTGCACAGAAAGATCACAAACCATTTAAGCTATTAGTTAATCCTGCACTTTTATAGTGTTCGCTGCCTACTTCACTTCAATAAGCAAATTATTTAAGAAAAATTACACTCAATTTGGTCAAGTCAAAAGCTTTGCAATTCTGTGTAAGGCTGACTTTCAGAAGTGGTAGTTAGGAAACTGGAAAAAGGGCTTTTGGGTGTTTCTTGGGATAACTGCTGAGAGCGGAAAACATCCTGTCAAGTGACGGGTTAGGAGAAGCTGTTAGTAGAAGCTGCGAGACAGCTTCTAGCCTACTGCAGCAATAGTTTAATAAACATTCAAAAATCTAATTGTGAAGTGTTAATTTTTAAACTTCAGTTTTCCACCTCAGCCATTTAGATCTGAGCAGTGAAGCAAACTGAGATACGGACTCAAAAGCGTCTATAAACCTCCAGCCCCTCCGACAACATCTCAGCTGCCTGTTCTCTCTCACTGCTCCAGACCGCGCTGCTGAACTGAGGGCAAACCTCTCACGGAGGTCGCTTTCTTTAGTGCCAAAGGCATCTATAACCTCACAGTCTGGGCTAGGAAGCCCGGTTTGCTGTACCATCACGCTCTCCTCATTAGTTCAAAACACAAACAGAAAACACGACGCATACTGCCATGCCTCCCAGACTTTGTTTTGACATCTTGTGCATTGCTGCTGTTTCTCCATCCATGAATTGTCGAGCCTATTTTCCTACCGCGTAGCAGTACAGCAAAGATTAGGGAGTTAAGATCGTAAACACACCTGCAACCCAAAAAAGCCGAACATGATTAAAATAAATAAATAAAGAAATAAATAAGAAGCTTCACTGTAGTAGTCATAAGAACATTTTCAGATTAGGAACTGTTGGACCGGAGCTGTATACGCATTTATTATTAGTGCTGTACGTCAACTCCCTTTTCCACTTCTCTGCTGGCGAGGGGCAGGTTTGGACACGCTTTGACAGCTGGAACTTACCTGCCCAAGTCAAAACCGTACCACTGGTCTCTCTCAAGGCTTCTAACGTAAAAACACATACGAGGAAGAAACTGGGCTATTTTTGAAATATGTAACTTGTCCGATTGCTGGGAAAAAGGGGCTGTCTTAAGGGTACAGCCTGCTTTTTCTCTGAACAGCAGACACAGCTCAAAACCAGCCGTCACTGCACTGTCTGCACTGGAACCTGCTATTGCCTCTGCGAAGGGAAAGCTGACAGGGGTATGGGGCTGTCTGTGGGACAGGTGATTTACGTACCCAGTCAGCTCTCTTCAGATAAATACTTTCCTTTTATTAAAAAATATTTATGAACATCATTCAAAAACCTCTAACTAGAATAATTTGCTAAGCAAGTGTATTTGCCATGAGCCATCAAAACAGATTGTAAGGCTTAAACTCGTGTCAGCCTGGATTTAACAAGCTCGTGACCTCCAGTACACCACCTTTACACCCCTGTCTTGTACTTTACCACACCCCAAACTCCGATCCCAACCTCCGAGCTTCATCCCCATTTAACACCTGTGGATTTGAACGGCTCCCTCGAAGCACTCACGCAGTTAAAAACAAACCCCCCAGCCCCACGCCTCGCTAAACTCTTCTGTAACTAGAGCCGGGTCTGAAAGCGGCCCAGGAGAGCGGGGTCAGGTGCCGCGGCTCAGCCCCTTCCCAGCAGCAGGGCCGGGGAAGGGCACGGCCCCCCCCGGCCCTGATCCCCGGCCCCGGGCGGCACGGCCGGACCCTCCCCGGCCCCGCGCCTGCTCGAGCGAGAGTCCCGGAGGCTCAGGAGGCGCCGGAGGGTCAATCCTCAGGCGAACCAGGGGCAGCTGCAGCCCGGCCCGGCACCATCCCAGCTCCCGCCGCGGCCGCCGCCCAGCCCTTCCCTCCGCGCGGCTCCGTTTGGGGCCAAACACACCGGCCCCGGGACGAAGGTGACCCGAGCCGCTCCCCGCGGGAGGGCCGCAGGCCCCGCTCCCGGCGCCGCAGGCCCCGGCCGAGCCGCCCCAGCCGCCGGCCCCGCGGTGCGGCCTGGCGCGGCGCCTGCCCCCCCCACGGCTACGAAGGGTCAAAGCGCGGCGGAGCCGCCCCGCGCCGCCCGCCTCGGCCCCTCCCGCCGCGGGGCCGCCGCCGCCCGGGCCCCGCCGCCCGCCTCGGCGGCGCCCCCGGCCCCGACTCACTGTCCCCGCGGCTCCGGCCGCACTGGGCCACCAGCACCACGGCCACGGCCACGGCCAGCGCCGCCGCCGCCGCCGCCGCCGCTCTCGGACCCCGGCCCGCGCCGCTGGAGCCGCCGCAGCTCGGTGCGTCCCGGCGGGGGCGGGCGCGGGGCGGACCCGGGGCGGGGGCGGCCGCGGGGCCGGGCCCGGCCTCGCACCGTCGGTGAGAGCCCCGGAGAAAGGCCCCGCGGCGGCCCCTTGAGAGCGCCCGGCCCCGACCGGCCCCGGTCCCGGCGCCAGCCCCTCCCAGCGCAGGCCGGGCTGGCGGCCCCTCTCTGCCCGGGAAACAAGGGGCTGCCCCGTCAGCGGGGAGCAGGGCGGCGGCAGGAGGCGGAGCGGGACCTTTCTCGGGCACCCGGAGACGTCCCCTCCCTTCAGCGGCCCGGCAGCACCGGCAGCCGAGCGCCAGATGGTAAAGCCCGCTGCCTCTCCCCCAGGCTGCCTTGCCCTGGCTGGCTGCTGGCAGGAGGGGACAGCGGGTGGTGACAGCCTGGGGGGGACAGGAGGGACACCAGGTGGTGACAGGCCCGGGGGGGGTGACAGGATGTTAGGCAGTGATGGGCCCAGGGCTGTTGGGAGGGACACCACTGGCCCAGGGGCTGGCAGGAGGTGATGCTGTGTGGTGAAGACCCGGGGGGTGACAGGAGGGACACCACAGGCCCGGGTGCTGGCAGGACACCGGGCAGGCACAGGCCCCGGGGGGTGGCAGGAGGGACACCGGGCAGGGACAGGCCCGGGGGGTGACAGGACAACGGGCCTTTTGTCACCATGCGCCAGGCCGTAATGCACGCGGGGTGGGCGCGGCAGTGCCGTGGCAGTGTGCGGTGACACGCGGCAGTGGCGGTGGCAGTCGCAGTCTGTGCTGCTGGTGGCCAGGAAGCCCCTCGGTGGAGCCCTGAGGCAGGAGCACCCGAGTCGCCCCAGCGAGCGGTGGGGCCTGGGAGCGCTGCCCGCGAGAGAGGGAGCAGAGGCTGAGCCGGGGCCACGGGCCCTCTCCCCATCACCCATCTGCTGGCCCGGGCTGCCAGGAGGAGCCGGGTGGGCGCTGCCACCGCAGCCCAGCTCCATCACTGAGGGCCCCAGACCGGAGGCGTTGCAGGGGCGGGGGCCAGGGGCTGGCAGATACCACCTGCCGCGCACAGCAGACGCTGTCAGAAGCAGGCGTCGCCAGGCCCAGCCATGCTGTGCGTCCATTACCAGTTCTCCTCCCAGCTGCGCTACGACACGGTCACCTTCAGCGGCCTCCACATCTCCCTGGGCGACCTCAAGCACCAGATCATGGGCCGCCAGAAGCTGAAGGCGGCCACCTGCGACCTGCGGATCACCAACGCCCAGACCAAGGAAGGTGCGTGGGGGCGGTGGGCACGGGGCCTCAGGCACTGCCCGGCTGGCGGCGGCCACGGCCTGCGGGATCCACACTCTGCTCTCTGTGGCTTGTCCCCACGGGGCATGAGTCAGTCTGGGGCCCATCCCGCCGGCGTGCAGGGAACCGGGAGGGCAAGCGGCGCCAGTGGTTCCGTGGGGTGGGAAGGGACAGCGTGATGTCGCTGCTCAATCTGCAGATGTGGAGTCGTGGTGAGGCAGAGTGACACTACTTCGCAGCTCCTGGTAGCTGCCAAGGCCCCGCAGCTATGCGGGATGTTGCTGCCTGTGGGGAACAGGCTCTTGCTGGTAGATGCCAGTTTTGTCCCAGAGCTGTTAGACTAAGCTGGCAGCTGTTAAATTCAAAGCGAGCAAACAGAAATCTCGAGGGACTTCACGAATAACGCTCCAGCTTTAGTCCTTTCCTATTTAAAAACAAAAAAGTTAACTTTTAAGTCTACATTGTTTGACTTCACCAGATTTCACCATTGACACAGATTTCATCACCAAAATGAAGTCAATTAATTGAGGCAAATGAAAAATAAATGTATGAAAACCAATAGGTGTCAGGTCCCTTCACAGAACTGACTCTGCAGCGTACTCCGCTGTTTGTAAACTCTCTTCCACAAATTCTCTGCCTCAGCGACCAAGCCAGTGGGATACTTCAAGTCCCACATACCAATATGTGCCGTGATAAGTGTCCTGTGCAAATAAAGCCTTTACTTCACCAGGTTATTGTCACTCCTCAGTTTTCAGTTGATCCATTTAAATGTGTACTGATTGACTTTTAAGGGGAATTCATTTTTCTGAATGGCTGGAGGTCTCCTCCCTGTGCACCTCACAAGCAGATTGAAAACAAGCCTCTCTCTCTATCTATATATCTGCATGCAAGGACAGTCTGTTCAGAAGGCAGATGTCAATGCTTCTCTTCTAATAGTCAATGAATTGTCATAAAATACAAAAAGAGGACCCATTCCTCTTTTTGCATCGTACACCTGTTGTGCATGTTCCAGCTGACCTCTGCAGGCTTGCAGAGTTGGCGAATAAGTGCACTGGTTGCTGTCCTCATATACACAGCCTCCCTCGAGGAGAGGTGCTGCCACCTGCAATCCTCTGCAGACCTACCACAACCCTCAGCTGGGCACAGGCGTAGCAAGCTCCTGCCTTTTTGTGGAGCCACTGTTGCTTATCCTGTGCCTCTGAAATCTCAGTCCAGTGGTTTGTGATCGGGACCAGAAAGAACACTCTGCATGACTCCGTTCAGCGGATGGAAACAGCTGCTTTGGGCTTGCAGAGCTGCTGCTGGCATCATCTCCCAGTTGCTTGCCTGGGCCTCAGTGCTGTTTGAGCTCCTCCGACATCACAAGGTCCCAGCTCAGGCCTTTCCTGACAGGTGGCTGTGTCATGGTGAGATTCTCCCTTTGAGCAGAGCTCTAGGCATTGGTTTCAGGGTATGACCTCTGTAAAAGCTTCGAGTTCTGTCATTAGTAGTACCTTCACAGCCTCTTTGGCTTTCGGGCCATCGTTCTGATTCGGCCTCCGAAGGTAAGGGCTTTTAATAGTTAAAACTGTAGGCAGATTACAGGGAATGGCTACTGATGGTGCTTTAAAACATTTAGTCATATCCAGCTTGTGGATGTATCTGGATAGGATACGTCAAAACTGGATAGGTTTTTACGTTGATTTTTTTACACTGCCCTGAGCAGGTCCTCAAGGTTGAGAGCCCTCACTTGTTGGGTGAGTGATAGAGTGGTTTGGGTTGTTGTTAAACCCTAGGGAGTGGGGCTTTGTTCTGTGTTTTGGGTTGCTTAAACCCTAAGGAGTTGTGCTTTGTTATGCGTTTTGGGTTGCCATTAAACCCTAGGAAGTCGTTCTGTTCTTCTCTCACAGACATTCGAACCTGTAATTTACAGAGAGCTAGTTAATTCTGTTAATAATAAATGTTTAATTTTTGGTGGTTGGTGGTTTATTTGAGAGCCTCCGTAAGAATTACAGAGCTATTCATAGATATTTGCTTGCTGATTGAAGTGATTGCCTGTAGGAACTATGCCTTCAATTAGTAGCACCTTAGAAAATTCAAGACATCTACCATGTTTCATCTCTACGTGCCTCACCCACAAGACTGAGGAAAGCAGTCTTCACAAAGTCAGAGATACAGAAACAGATCCACTTGAAACAATTACAAACTCCATGCAGCAGTTCTGCAAATGCTCTTTGGACCCCGCCTGGGACCAGCAGACAATAGGATACTGTCATGTGAGGGATTCCTTGGGAATATTTTGGGATCCGTTTTCCTCAAGCAGGGAAGATTTTTCTGTCTTTTCCTCCCCAGACCTTTACACTGAAAGAGCCAGGGTTATTCAAACAGGTTATGGATCCTAGAAGAGGAGGGAAGGGAAGGGAAGGGAAGGGAAGGGAAGGGAAGGGAAGGGAAGGGAAGGGAAGGGAAGGGAAGGGAAGGGAAGGGAAGGGAAGGGAAGGGAAGGGAAGGGAAGGGAAGGGAAGGGAAGGGAAGGGAAGGGAAGGGAAGGGAAGGGAAGGGAAGGGAAGGGAAGGGAAGGGAAGGGAAGGGAAGGGAAGGGAAGGGAAGGGAGGAGGAAGGGGAGAGGAGAAGGAAGGGGAGAGGAGAAGGAAGGGGGAGATGAGACCTTGGCATTTATCCTGAAGCTACTATTGCTGACTGCTGCCCAAGATCAAATACAGCAAGCGAATAATCAATGCCCTGGATTGTGCTGAACTTTTACTGCATTCACACACTTTTTTGAAAATGGTCAGTGCAGCAGATTCAGATTATTCTACTTTATGAGTATGAAGGGGATATGACACTGGGAAATTACTATAATTAACAATATTTTGTTGACTGGCTGTGATGAACCATCCTATTGCTTTACAGACCCACCTCCCCCACACACATATTCCCTCCCTAAACAGTTTTCTCGTATCCTATTTGGCCTTTTAAATGGTAAGCTCTTTAAAATGGAGACTTCATATTATTTTGTATGTCTTCATTGCTTCTTGTGCCATAGATATGATTCTGGAGATCCATCCATGCTACAGTATACATACAGTAATAAACTGAGGTTGTATTTGCATAATACAGATCATTTCTAAATTGCTGTAACATAGTCATTATCAAGAGCCAAGCTGTGCCAGGGAAAGACACAGTGCAAAATTTTGAACATCTCTGGCCAATCTAGTAGTTTTCCACACTCACTTGAAAATTCTTCCTCCTATAAAGGTAAAAATTGTGTAGTAAATAAATATTTTTGTAGTCAAAATCCATAAAGCCATTAATCCACAGGAATACTTTAATTCCTAGATAATCTTTGGCCACAGTTAATACATGAAAAACTGCTGATGCAGATCTAGTCTGGGAAGACCCACTATGACCCCAGAAGATTTTATACTTAGAGTGAAAGTTTTGGCCGTGGATCCAAACTCCTCTGTTATATAGAGGAAGTGAGGTGAAGATTGGATTTGAAATCAGCCTTCACGTCTTGGTTTTGTATTTATAGGCAGAACTCCTCCCCAGAAATCTACATCCTCCCCAGAAATCTACATCAAAATGACTCCCAACAGTCTGCACTGAAGTTTCTGTAGTATGAGCAAGGAATTTGTTCTTGCCAATGGTTAGTTCCTAAAAATCTTTTACTAGACACTATGCTTGTGAGATGGAAAGAAATAATTTTTAATGACAATAAAACAACACGGTAAGCAAATTTAAGGTTTTAGCAAAGCTATCCATTGTTTTAATTTCTTGCAGGTGATTATAATTCTGCTGATGCCAGCCAGTCATCTCTGTAGCAGTGACAAGTTACATGTGAGCAGAAGCATGAGCATTCTCAAAACACTGCTGTGGTGTGTGATGGGATGCAACCAGTTCACTCCTACAGAAGCAGCTCTCTCTACCATGACAGGGCATGCATCCATGACAGGGCATGTAACCACAGTTTTTTACTAACATACAGTCCTTCTCTATCCACTGCTGCATTACCCACCAGAGAGTGCACAAACTACCAAGGGATTTAGGCAAAATTCCTTCACGTTGACCTTAAATTAGCTGCATTTAAGCCACTGAATCTTGATTCTCCTTATTTCATGGTCCATTTTTCACCAAAATAAGAGTTTTCCCAGAAGTAAAATCATCAGATTGCAATAATAAGCAACTCCTACATTTGAAATATGGAAATCGTATAGATGACAGCTTGACAATCAGAAAGTCCTCCTATGTCTTTAACAGACAGTGAGAATACAGAAAATACCTTCATTGATTTATTTTCCTAAAAAAAACCTGATTATTACAATTCACATCTTTTACATTCTTGAAATCTTATGTCGTCAATACTGACACAAAATGCAGAGACTAAACTGACATCCTAAGAAAAATAAAATAGCAAACATAGCTGCAAACCATTGTCCATGGCACGAAGAGGAGAAATGTAAAATAAGAAAGAAAGGAAGAGGGAGAAAAAAAACCAGGCATGCAGCAGCAGCCGCTCACCACCACCTGCAGGCAGGTTGATGCCCAGCCAGTCTCCAAGCAACAGCTACTTTGCAAAGACCGGAGCCCCAGACTTTATCGCTCAGCGAGACGTTACACGGCATGGAAGAGCCCTTTGGTCAACTGGGGTCGGCTCTCCTGGCTCCAACCCCTCCCAAGCTCTTGCCCACGCCCAGCCTCTTGGCTCGAGGGGCCAGACTGATAAACAGAGACAGCTCTAAGCATTGTTCAGCAGTAGCTGAAACAATGGAGCGTCATGAACGCTCTTGTAGCCACAGATGCAAAACATGGCACCGTACGGGCTGCTAGGAGGAAAGTCAACTCCATCGCAGCCAGACCCAGTGCAGGGGGACAGACCGTAAGGCAGGGTCAGCGTGGCTGGGAAAAACCCCTCTGCCTTACATAGAGGCACAGGTGATCATGCCACCCAACGTGCTTGACGAAAGACAAAGGCACACTCATTATGTACAATAAAAGAAATGAATGTTCATGTAATTTCTGAGAAGTACCCACCTATGTCCAGAGAATCTAATGCATATGTTAATACATTGCACAAGCGTACTAAAATCTGGGGAAGGGTCTCCGAGGGGCTTCCATGGGGGGTTTCGGTGGTCTGTGGTGGTCCCTAGTGGTTGTTGAAGAGGTGTCTCTTAGTGTCCTTCCCATGAACTGAGTCTTTTTTCATACGAGCTCTCATTGCTCTGTCTGTGAAGTTTCTCAGCTTTCTTCTCTTTGGCTTCCACAGGTGTCTGCTGGTTTCTCTGCCCTCCCCGGGATGTACCCACCACAGCTGCAAAAATTATGTCCTTGGTTGCATTCTTGTGTGAGGCCCCTTACAGCAATTAGCATCAACCCTTGCAGGCATCAACAGCTCTGAGGGCACAAGGGAGTGCTTAGTTTGCCTTTTTCTCTGCCAAGGAGAAGATGCAAAGAGCAGAAACACTGCCTGAAGCAGCTGCTGGATCAGGTGACGGCAAAATCCTCCCTCCACCCTCCGTCCCCATTTCCTGGGGGCTCTCCAGGAGTGCTGAGCCCTGACACAATGTGCCGCACCCGGCACAGGGCCCAACAAGGCTCAGAGGCTCGGACCGCTCAGCCGCACCCCAGCACTGCCCGGGCCAGAGCCCAGGGTGGCTGCGGATGGGCTGCGCCAGGAAAACTGCAGGGTCTCTCCCCACCCTCCTGTGCCCTCATGGCCTCGTCTGTGACGTCACAGCCATGGCCTCATGACATGCGGGCCCATGCCTCTGAGGCCAGGGCCTTGCTCAGCCACATGACACTTGGGCCACAACTGCCTGGCTGGAAGCAGCTCGTGCTGTCCTGGTGGCTGTGCACCCGTGGCAGGAGCGCTTTTGCCAGGGATTGGTTTGGAGCTTTTGCCTGAGTGGCTGTGCCTTGTGCAGGCAAAACTCCTGGGGCCAAAGGAGGGACACCGTAAGATTGCCGGAGAGCTTGCTTTCTCCCCAGCATGACGCGGAGACAGGCTCCCCCAAAATCACAACAGGCACCGAGAGCCCCATCCAGGAGAAGAGCTGGCAGCGACACAGAGAATGGGTACGTATGTGCCGGGGTCTCTGCGCTGGCAGCTCCCGCCTGCCTCAGGTCGCATGGTGTGGAGACAGTGCACAAGAGGGCTCTGTCTTATTCCTCCACCAGGTTTACCCGTTCTCCGGCAGGCCAGGGCGCGGCCCAGCCAGGGCCTGTGTGCTGCAGGGACAGCTCTCAAGAAAAGAAGAGTAAGTTCAACGCTGCTTTGTTCTGCAACGTCCTCCGGGCTGCACCCAGAGAGCTCCTCTGCACCAGAGCTGGAGGAGGTGGTGCTGGCATGCCTGCACCCGAGAGGGGACTGCAGGCTGCCCCGCTCTGGGCATGGCTCTGCCCAACAGGTTTTTGGCAGGAGCTTGGCTCGGAAGGGGAGGGCGAGCGCTCACAGGCTGCTAGGGCCCAACACAGGGCAGGCAGCTTTCTTGGGAAAGATGCCTGAGATCCTCCTGTTCCCTCCTGCCTCCCCCGGGTGCGCTGGGGCCTGGTGTTAAATGAGCCAGCGAGGGGTGACGACGAGAGGCTGCCTGTCACCCCACATTTGGAGCCAGGCCCAACAGCCCTGCAGAGCCGCCAGCATCCTGCTCCGAGGAAAGCCTGGGGCCATCTCAGCTACGTGGCTGTGGCAGAACTGGCTACCGTTTCCACGTGTCCTTGGGGGATTCATCTAGCAACCACGGGGTACAGCCATATGGTGGGAGCCCAGAGGCCGAAGCCTCATGCCACCCTCCTTCCCTGGACGAGCCGTCAGTGCCATGCCTGCAATGGGATCCTGCTGGGCCCTCAGTCCCTTGCTCCTAGGGTGCACCCAGCTTCCCCCTCCCCAGGGCAAAACCCTGGCCCTGCCCTCATCACTGACCTGGGGAGGGGGTGGGTGGGACCAGCGTCCACCTCCCCGCAGGATGTGACATGCGTCCCAACGGGTGTCCTCAAGAAGGGTCCTCAGGTGTTTGTCCGGTTTCTTTGCCAGGCTTGGTCTTGGTCACCTCTTCTGGCAGTCTGGCGCTGGCCCTGGTGTCCCTTCAAGGATACCTCAGCACCTGCATCTCCATCACGTGAGTACAGTACGTGTCTGATGTGGACGTGGAGGGGGGTGCTGGTGGGCCAGGGGGAGGCTGGCGGTGCTCTGGACCAGGAGAGCGTGGCTTCTGCTGGCAGCAGGTCAGGTGCTGCCAGGGCTGGGGTAACTGCTTGGAAAGCAATGAGAGCAAAACCCCTCAGCAGCCCCACTTGGCTCGCATGTCAGTGGCTGACAACTCATCCGCCAGGGAGGTCCCTTGTGCGTGGCGGAGTGCTCAGGGTCAGGGCTGAGCCTCTGTGGGAGAAGGCTTTGCCGTGGCCTTGACCAGGCTCTGGCTGGGGGGAGAGGGGGCGGGCCTGTGGGTGGGGGGCGGGTGGCGGGAGAGGAGCAGTAAATGCCTGCTGCTCCACCCAGCACTGTGGAAACACCCAAAAACAAGAGGTGTTTCAACTCAAGTGCAACCAGGTCTGCGACCTTAGGACAAGGGAAGACAAGCGCACAGCAGAGACTGCCTGCCAAAGAGCGGCTTTCCCTTGCTAGGTCTGCTTACTTCCCTGGATCACGCTAACTCCGTGTCTGGCGGTGATCTTGGAGCGCTTTTTTTTGGCAAGTTCTGCCTGCAGCGTTGAAGGGTGCAGGCAGTCAGCACACTCCTCTTGAAAGGTGCTGGCCTGTCAGCTTTCTGTCAGGGGCTGACCTCCAGAATCAGTGCCTCTCAGCTTACAAGTGAAAGTGTCCCCGTACAGGGGTCTGCCCCAGCCCCTGAGCACTGGTAATGCCAGGACTCCCTCTTTTTCAGGCAAGAGATCACCCGGAAGAGGAGTGGGCTCTTTATGATCCTGTGCCTCATCTTCGTAGCCGCTCTTGGTGAGTATTTTCCCACTGCTTGTGGTAGCATGCAGGCGTGGGGTGCAAGCTTCAGCATGAGGGAGAAGCGCTGGAACACCCGTGAGGACCTTCCAACCTTCTGCTTCTGCAGCTCGGGGAGCTCCTGACACGCTGCTCCTGGCTGGCTGAAGGGCCGCTGCAGATGCTTGCAGCGTTAGGAAGCGCAGCCAGTGGGACACTTTTGGACAGAGGTCACTCCTCTTGTGCAGCTTTCCTTTGTGGACAGGTTGTGCAGAAGCTGCCACGGCCCAAGGGAACCCCTCGCTCAGCTGGCAAGGCTGCGAGGGAAGGCTGTATGTACTTACAGTCTGGCCGGCATGATGGGGGCATGTGTGTGAGAGAGGGAGACGGGCAGAGGCAGCGGGAGAGAACAGCCTGTGCAGCTGTGAAGGGGAGGTTGGAGAAGGGCTTTCTCTCTCGGGGAAATGAGTGCCAGCTTGCAAGCCCATGCGATGGACAGCCCTAGCTCCTGCGCGGCTGTGCTACAGCTGCTCCCGTAGCCCCCTGCTTGGAGGCGTGCTGGAGGAAGCAGAGACAGTGGCAGCCAGGGCCAGAGCTGGGCATCGCTGGGGAAGCGGAGCCCAGCTGAAGTGAAGTTCCTTGGTGGTGCTGTGCAGGGAGAGGGATGGAGAGGTGGCTCTCTCGCAGCCTGTGGAGCCAGGCGTTGGTGCTCACTGCAGCAGGGAGAGAACCTCCCGGCGAGCCTCTTGCCACCCTGGTGTGGGAGGAGACAGTGTGACTACAGGGATCATCAGAACACTGGTAAAGTAACTCTCTCTCGGTGATGTGAATTACAGCTGGTGCCTACTGCGGAACCTCGCTGACCCTGTGGATGCTGCGGGAAAAGGAGATGCCACAGGTCAGTGACTGCTGTTGTGGGACAGGGAAGTTCCACAGAGGAGCCGTGCTGACAGCGGTTGGGTAACCTGCCGAATTGTCCGTGGCCGTGACCCAAAGAAGCAGCAGCGGCCTCTGCTGTGCCTTCCTAGAGCCACCAGCTCTGGAAAGCCCTGGCAGCTCTGGGACTCAAGGGAAAACCTTTCCCTTTCAGGTGCCGCTGGAGCAGACTGTGGGCGAGCTGACGTCCGCGGGGTAAGAGCCCTCTCCTGGTCTGTGGCCCGTTTGGTGGGGTAGTGGGAGCCAGCCTCGTGCTGTTGGCACTTGCGTGCGTAGCGCCCAGGGCTCGTGCCTTTCCCTCTCTCTTTGCCTTTTGCTAAAGCTGGAGGTGAAGGGAAGCACTCACAAAGCAGGGAAAGAAAAGGGGGCTTGAGCACCTGTGTCTCTGCTCGTCTCTGAGCTTAGAGGCTCTGGGACGGGCTGAGGAACTCCCTGACAGGAGATGTTTTCCTGGCGTCTGCAGGAACTCACTTGTTCTGCTGGGCCAGGAGGTGCAACAGCTGAGGAAGGAGGTGATGAGCGTGGCTACAGAGATGAGCCGTGTGAAGAAGGTGATGCTGCGCTTTGGGAAAGAGGGCTGGGATAACCAGGGCCCCACACAGGGTGCTTTCCTGGGGCTGCTGGTGCAGTTTTCCTGCTCACTCCACCCACCAGTCCCTCCAGGTGTTGCTGGTTGAGCTTCTCCACTATACAGCCCCTTCCTCTGGCCACGCTTAACTGGGCCACGTCTGGCAGTGGAGGACTGCCAAAATCCTTCTCCCGGTGCGCTGGGGCCTCTCTGGGCCTGGCCCCGGAGAACAGTGAGACCCAAGTGCCCTCCCAGGAGCATCTGGCCCTGGCAGGGCTGAGCCCGTCTCCAGGCTGAGCTGGACAGCGTGGAGGCTGTGGGGCCCAGACCCACGCCCGCAGTGTTGCTGTGGACACAAATGCTCTTGCCAAGCCCTCGCTCTTCTCATCAGAAGGGTTTGAGTCTGGCAGCTGTTTGGACAAGGCTTGTCTTGCGCTTTCTGACACGGACTTGTCACTTTGCTCTGTGCCAGGACTCCATGGTCACACTGAACAGCCTGCTGATGTGGTCGTCTCCCATGTTCATTTCTGTCTTTCCCAGGAACTTCTGGACGCAAGAATGGCGACATCTGTGATGCCTTTGGAAGAGAACATCCTGATGTCTGCCTGGGCTCTGAAAAGTGCAGGTGTGGCTGCGGGCAGGCAGGCCTTGTTGCGCTGGGCTCCTGCTTAGTGCTCCCAAAAGCAGACCGCGCTGCAGACTCTGCTCTTCAAGGCAGGAGTTGATGAGACAAAATCACAGGGCCCAACAGTGCACCTGCGGCAGAGTGGGTCCCTTGGGCTCACCCCAGTCCTGCCCTCGGGCCCCTCACAGGTGCCCCTGGCATGCCCCTGGCAGCATTTCTGTGCTTTCCCTCTCCACTGAGCTTTCTAGGGACCAAAAAGCGGATGGTCGGGTCATCCTTTGCTCTCCATGCAGCGGGGCCTCAGCTTGGGCCCCCTGCCCTTCCCACGGGGGCTTGCAGGCTCCCAGCACCCACAGACCATCTCTTTGTGCGGCTGTGAGAGAGATGCTATCACTGGGCACGGGGATCTCCTCCTTGCCTGCGTCGCCTCCAAGGGCACGGGGTTGCGCGCAGGACTGGCAGGCAGTCTTTAGCAATTCCCTACAGCTACCGGCCCTCCAAGCCTGGATAATCTGACAGTCAGCTGCTCTCTTCTCCCTTCAGGGTTCACCGTCAACCTGCAGAGATTGCCCAGGAGCTACGCGTGGCCCTTCAGAGTGTTGCAGTTCTCTGTGGGTCTGAACCCTCTGGATACTTTTGTGCAGGTATGGTAGGAGAAATCATCAGTGGTGGCTTTGTTCCCCGTGGTAAGGCTGAGAGCAAGCGCTGGGGCATCTGCCCTCAGGCCAGTGGTATTGTTGAAGCCCATCGCACCAGTCAGGTGCCAGACACCGGAGGTCTCACATGGGGCTTGGTTCTCCAAAAACAAGCAGCTTCCCCCAGGAGCTGAGCTGAGCTGCTGCATCCTGCCCATCAGCCCTGGTCACCACTGGGTGAAGGAGCTTCTTTGATCTGGGTTTGGGGATCGAGTGCACCCTCAGTAAGTTTGCAGATGACACCAAGTTGGGCGGCAGTGTTGATCGGCTGGAGGGTAGAATGGCTCTACAGAGAGATCTGGACAGGCTGGATCGATGGGCCCAGGCCATCTGTAGGAGGTTCAACGTGGCTAAGTGTTGCTTCCTGGATTTGGGCCCAAGAGCATCCTGGCTTGTACCAGAAATAGTGTGGCCAGCAGGACTGGGGAGGTGATTGTCCCCCTGTACTCGGCACTGGCAAGGCTGCACCTCGAATACTGTTTTCAGTTTGGGGCCCCTCGCTATGAGAAAGACACTGAGGCGCTGGAGCACATCCAGAGCAACGAGGCAGGTGAAGGGTCTAGAGAACAGGTCCTGTGAGGAGCAGCTGAGGGATTGTTCGGTTGTTCAGTCTGGAGAAAAGGAGGCTCAGGGGAGACCTTATCGCTCTCCACAGCTACCTGGAAGGAGGTTGTAGCGTGGCGGGTGTTGGCCTCTTCTCCCAATTACCAAGTGATAGGATGAGAGGAAACAGCCTCAAGTTGTGCCCGGGGAGGTTTAGATGGGATTTGAGGATCAATTTCTTCACTGGAAGGATTGTCAAGCATTGGAACAGGCTGCCCAGGGAAGTGGTTGTGTCACCATCCCTGGAGATATTTAAAAGCCCTGTAGGTGTGGCACTTAGGGACGTGGTTTAGTGGTGCACTTGGCAGTGTTAGGTTAACGGTTGGACCTGATGATCTTAAGGGTCTTTTCCAACGTCAGCGATTCTATGATTCTGTGGTTCTCCTTTGCGATCCCAGTAGCCTCCCCCAGCTCTGATGGTTCCTTTTTAGATGGGTGAGGCGGGTGTAGGGGGAGATGCAGAGCTGCTGGTCAAAGAGAGAGCCTTCTTCATAGGCCTGACTCAGGTGCAGGGTATCGGGTGTTTCAAGATGGGTATTTTCCTCTCCTGGGGAATTCAGTGAGTCCTCTTTCCCCGGCTGGGAAGACATCCAGGCGCTTCTGTTCATTTCCCAACACGCCACTCATTTTGAGCACAAATACAGCCCACGGGCACTGTGCCACCAGTGCTTCTGGCTGCACTGGTAGCAGCGCCAGCCGTGTCGCACCCTCACCAACCATTGCTATTGCCCTCTGCTTTCAGCCGGACATTTCCCCGGGGTACTGCTGGCCTGTCCAAGCGTCTCGGAGCCAAGTGGTCATTAGGTTGCCCGCACAAGTCCGACCAGCCGCAATCACTGTGCAGCACCCCTTGAAGACCTCTGTGCTCGTGGACATCAGCAGCGCCCCCCGAGATTTCACGGTCTTCGTAAGTCTCTGTCAGGTGCTTGGGGATGGGACCTGGTGCTGGGGAAAAGCCATAAGGGGGACTTGCTGCTCTCTGCGCATCTGCTGAGATTCTTGTGCTGGTCTCTCCCAAGCACTGCTGTGCCCAGAGGGGACATCTCAGAGGACGTGCAGGGCGGTGTCATCCCATCTTAAGGCTTGCTCAGTGTGTTCTGGCCCAACAGCTCGGCTCCACCGCATCCTGCGCTGGACTGTGCTGGACCTGTGGGAGAGGGGGCGGGTCGCGGGCACGGATCCGGCATGCGTGTTTTCTGTGGGTGGCTGAGTCGAGCCTGACCTGCTCCCCTGTGCTTTATCTCCAAGGGAGTGGGTGAGGAGGAAGAGGACACTCTGCTCGGGACATTCAGCTACGACATAGAGAGCAAGCCGACCCAGACCTTCCTTCTGCAGGTACGGGAAGCGTGTGTGGGCAAGAGGCCAGGGCAGAAAGGCGGGCTTGCCAGCAAGTCAGTGGCAGAAGGAGTGTGGATGGTCCCTCCCAGGGCAGGGGCCCAACCCTGGCCGAGAGAGACATGGCAGGGTTTGGAGGGCTGAGCAGCACCCAGCAAGGGCAGCAAAAGTAGAGCGAGACCCAAGTCGGTCGGCGGGTCGGTCCCACGGCCGTGCAAATCCCCAGAGCTCCCCGCCTATGCCTGCTGCTGCTTCTGGCAGAGCCAGCCACGGCCTCACCACCCCATGTGCGCCACACAGTGCCCTGAAATGCAAGTGCTGGGGGGCGACAGCCAACAGGCAGCACCACAGGGATGCCCCACACCCAGCTGCAGGGTGGCCGGCATCCCCGGGGCCTGGGCTCTGCAGGGGAGGCAGCTGGAGGAGCTGCTTGGGTACTGCCACAGCCCATGCGCAGGAGCGCTCCCCGGCCACTCTGCCAGCACAGAGGCCGCAGCGAAGGGAAGGGGTGGCGGGACAGGGAGCGAGCCCCAGCCGGGCAGGTGGTGGCAGGGGGGACACCCAGCACTTTGCCCCAGCAGCAGGACCTTCCCCAGGCCTCATTTCCTCCCAGACCCAGCAAGCCTCAGGTTTCCACAGCAGCCCAGCCTGCTCTCTGAGGCCGGGCACTTGCTCTGCAGAGGTGCAGGGGTCCTGGGTGGGAGAAGGGAAGGAGGAAGAAGCTGTTCCCTCGGCCCGGGCGGGAGCTGCGCCTGCCAGAGCAGGGCCCAGGCTGACAGAGGAAGACACGCGGGGCCTCCTGCCGCTCCTTACGCGTCGCGAGTGATGTGTCTTTTTGCTGTGTTTTCTTTGCAGAACAAGCTTCGCAGAGCCTTTCAGTTTATCAGACTTCTCATACAGAGCAACTGGGGGAAGTCAGGCTCCACCTGCATTTATCGAGTGCAGGTTCATGGGAGGATAGTGGAATGAATGCCGTCGGCCAGGCATGAGGAGACCTTCCAACATGCTGCCCCGAGGAATTCCTCGCACAACCCAGTAGAAATGCCTCTGGTTGGTTCAGAGGCGCAACAAGCTGCTCGGATTGGTTGTGTCTGGCGTGGTGGGCCGGTTTTGTCTGTTGCCGGGGCGGCTGGATCCGGCTGTGACCAGCTCAGGCCAGTGTCCGCCAGGCCTGCCGTCCTGCACCCTGGTGTGGCAGCCCCACACCAGAGGGCCCTCCCACGAGGAGCAGCCAGAGCCTTGGAGGGACTTGTAAGAATACATATTTGGAAAAATACAGATGTTTCGGGGGATTGTCTTCCCATTTCTGAATTGAGGGAGTTCACTAACTGTGAGATTTGCAGAAATCCAGAAGGACTGGCCTTGACTTGACTTTAGAATGGGGAATTTATCAAGCTCAGGTGGCTGGAACCAGCAGTGTCCCCTGGCACAACAACCCTACTGCCCCCCATGCCCCTGGTGTCTCCCCGGGCACAGCCCTCTGGCCTGCCAGGGATGTTATTGTTCTAAGTTCATAGATGCGTATGCAATATTTCATAAATACTGACCGTACGTAATAAGGGTGCAGTTGACTGGGTTGTTGGAAAAGATGAGGATGTGCTTAAACAGACAAAATGATGTAGAAATTCCATCATGTATTAAAATTTAAAATAATAAAGGATGTACTCTAGACAAACTTTGTGTATCTTATTTTTCTTTTGAACAGTCTTAGTTTTCTAGAGTTTCTGACTTTCAAGAGTACACTGTTCAGGTCAGAGTCTCATCTCCTGCTGTTCAGGTAACTGGGAAACATCACTGTTGATGTTGGTTCCCAGTGTTCTGAACATTGTTTTAAAATTTGTTGTGATTTAAAAGAAAACTGATGCAGAACTATGGACTTCCTGCAAAAGACTTATCTTTTATAGTATTAACCTCTGCCTTCTCATTCCTGCTCTTTATCCTTAATTCTGCTATATAGAAGAAAAATCCTTGAAGGGGTTGATTTTTGCTGATGTGATAGAAAAGATGGTTTTCTAATGCTCTCTTAAAATGAAAAAGGTGGAATTTTCTTGTTAGAGCAAAGGAATAGATGCATCTCAGGTGAGAAAACCTGTGCTGCTCACCATAGATTAGAATCATAGAACAGAATCATTTAGGTTGGAAAAGACCCTTAAGATCATTGAGTCCAACCGTTAACCTAACGAGCCAGCAAGGGGTGAGGACGAGAGGCTGCCTGTCACCCCATGTTAAGGCAGAGTCAGCATGGCCAGGAAAAAACCCAGGTACCCAACACCCTCTACCTCTCCACATATGCCCTGCATACCCCTGCAATCATGGTGACCCTCCACTGGACTTGCTCCCATGCATCAGTGGCTGTCCTGTGCTGGGAGCCCAAACTATGAGATGGGAGTTCCAGGAGGGATCTCACCAGTGCCAAAACACAGGGCAGGATCCCTTCTCTGCGCTTCTGACTGCACCCTTGCTTCCTTGCTTGTGCAGTCCAGTGTGTGGGGACCTTCTTTGCTGCCCAGCTGCACTGCTGCCTCATGTCCACAGGACCTAGGACCTTTTCTCTAGAGCTAGTTTGTCCTGCTGCACAGCTTTATGTATCCCAGGAGCACGACTGTGCATTGGCTTTTGTCAAATCAATGCCCTGAGGTTCCTGTCAGCTCATTTCTCCAGCCTGTTGAGGGGTGCAAATGGGGCCCCACACTGTGTTCACCTCTGTTTAAGCAGAAAAGGGGAAGTGGCACACTGCCTGTAAAGGGGAGGACATTAACGAGTATTTGTTCCTGTACTAACCCACAAGGGATACCACTACTTTCTCTCTGCCATCTGGACTTTGCATAACTCCTTGTAGCTCTCTGGGCCAACACAACCCCAGAATTTTCCACTCACTTTCACACCCTCTTATCCCACCTGTGCAATGGCAATGGCACTGTGAAGGAGCAATGTCCTGCAAAACATAACCCTTACAGTTCGTTTGTTATCAGATTGATACTGACAAGATGAGGCTTTCCCTGTTGGATAACATACAGAATGACTACAGCATTATACAGGACCTGCGATCTTTCTCCCCATGCAGAGTAGGAGTGGGGCTGCTTCCTCAGGGACAGGGAGTCAGGAGCCACAGTTGGCCACAGTGCAGGCCAAGCAGTTCCCACACCGAAAGGCGCAACTCCATAGCACCAGAAGCAGGAAAAACAAGATGCCTGATGCAGCTGGAGAGTCCTTTCTGTGAATGGCCCATGGAGAAGCATCCCTGGAGATCTCCCATCTTTCACCTGGGTTCTCAACAACAAGCAGTTCTCTGGGCAGCCTCCATGGCTCCATGAGAGTGCTCTCAGCTCATTGGGAACTGTGCTGGACACTCTCCAGATGACTCTCCCCAGGTGAGGTGCAAGGAAAATGAAAATTGTGGTGGTTTGACCTTGGCTAAATGCCAGGTACCCACCAAGTCACTCTATCACTTCCCCCCCCTTCCCCTTTTTTTCTCAACAGGGCAAAGAGGGGAAAGAAAATAAGATAGGATAAGAAAACAACCCTTGTGGGTAAAACAAAAGCAGTTTTAATATAAGCAAAGCAAAGCAAAGGTCCGCGCGCGGAAGCAAAAAAAGAAAACAGATGTATTCTCTACTTCCCATGAACAGGCGATGTCAGGCCTTCTCAGGAAGCAGGGCTCCAATACGCGTAGTGGTTGCCTCGGAGGACCAAGGGTGACCCCACCCCCTTCCTCCTTTCTCCCAGCTTTATACTGAGCAGACGTCATATGGTCTGGAATATCCCTTTGGTCAGTTCGGGTCAGCTGTCCTGGTTGTGTCCCCTCCCAAGATCTTGCCCACCCCGTCCCACTGTGGGGGGGAAATGTCAGAAAGAGCCTTGGTGCTGTGTAAGCACTACTCAGCAGTAGCCACAACACCAGTGTGCTATCAACACCCTGCCAGCTCCCAACATAAAACACAGCACCATGAGGGCTGCTACAGGGGAAAACCAGTTCTGGCTCAGCCAGACCTGGTACAAAGGAAAATGCCACAAAGAGGAAAGAGATCACCCACACGGGAATGGCATGAAGACTTTAACAAGTCCCTTTGTTCCTGCACCTCTTGTATTCACTGCATCTCAAGGTGAGACTTCATTAAGAAAAGAAGAGGAACCACTGTGGGAGTGTCTGCTCTGCGCAGCTGTGGGAGATTCAATGTGTTACTTGTAAATGATTAAGAGGCAAGTCGGCATTGGCCTGTCAGCTCTGCGCAGCTATGGGAGATTCAATACTTAAGAGCCAAATAGACATTGGCAGGTCAGCTCTACTCAGGAGTGCTCTGCTCAGGAGCACTTTTTGTGCAGGCTTGGAGAAGTGCTGGTTGGTCCTGTGCTGGCTCAGAGAAGTGCCAGCTCTGCTCTGCGCAGGCCTGGAGAAGCAGCAAGGCTTTGAGGAGAAACAGGCCTTGGAAGAGAGATAAGAAACTGCCAGGCTGTGCTAAGGTGGATGGAACTGTTTGTGGGAGAGAGGGTTGATGACTGTCTAGTTGCTGATTTGCTTATTATTAAGTAAGAGCTTGAATGAGAGTATGAGTATGTATTATTGTATGAGTATGTATTAATGTAAGAAGAAAAAAAGAATTTAAAGAAAATAAACAGCCCCTGCCCTGCAGAAAGAAAGAAGAACATTGTGATGTGTGAATTATTTTGGCTGCTACAACTCATTACAACTTAATTACAACTTAGTATAATTTATTACAACTTATTTAAATTTAATACAACTGGTGACTGTGATGTGTGAATCCCATCTTGATTTGGGACAGAGCGAGGACCGTGGAGCTGAGCGGTGGTAGTGGAGCCCAGATGAACTCTACGATCGGCAGAGGTGAGCCAACTAGTCCAGACAAGTAACTGAAGGCACCTGGACAGAAGGTGAGCAGCTGAGCACTAAAGAAGATGGAGGTGAAAATTTCTGCAGTGAAAAAGTCTACTTTATATATTTTGATAAGAACTCTGGAGAAGATGTGTATCAAATATGAGGAAAAGGTGGTATGTACTTTACTTATTTGGTGCAAAAGGAATGGGGTCCCTGCTGCATCATCTTGAACTACATGGCAACTGGTAAATGATTCCCTGAAACAGTTAAAAAGTGATTGGACTGCTGCGCAGGTCAGAGAGAAAAAAGCGATTGGACTGTTGCGGTAGCTGCAACTGAGGCCACGTTGCATAGTGGATCCGAGTCTCGGACAGATCCTATAGTTGCAGTAGAGACACCCCTAGAAGTTGTTGCTGTAATGTATGAACTAGGACGTCAGCCACATTGGGAAGGACTTTATTTTTCTATTATTAAAGAACTACAGAGAAAAGCAGTAATGAGGACAGACTTAAAAACTCAAAAGTATACTGGATTTTACAGAAGGTGTTGACACTGTGATGTGGTGTCACTTGTCTATTCTAAAAGGACTAATCTGTATACTAAAGGTCTTGATTAAAAACAAAGAAGGGGAATTCTCTGGATACACCACATGGTCAACAAGCAATGGCTTTGTGTATTCTTAATGGTCTCTTGATGTTTAAAAGTCTTGATGTTTAAAAGTCTTGAAGCTTAAGGAAGTTAAGTTAAAAATAATGCAGATTGCTAATGTAGATTGTAGTATTCAAGTTTAAGGAAAACAATAAAATAATGCAGATTGTAGTATTTGTTAAGCTTAAGGAAAATAATAAGATAATGCAGATTGTAGTATTTAAGTTAAAAATAGTGTAGATTGGAGTATTTGTTAAGCTTAAGGAAGTCAAAAATAATGCAGATTGTAGTATTTGTCATTTTATGTTGTGTGGGTAATAAGTGTAAAGGGCTTCTTTGTGTGGTTGTGTGATTTGTGTTGTGTGTGAGACACAGCCCAGCTGCAGCTGTGGAGTGTGAATTTCTCTGTATCTATGGTAAATGATAGCCTGTGTGGTGAAGAAGATGGCAGCACCGAGACTGCCTGTGTGGTGAAGATGTGTGCTGACTTTGATTTTGTGTGTATTAGTGGTCAGTGTGTTGGAGGTGTAATGCAGCTCAGGTGAATGTATGCACTAAAAGTGGTGATGGCAGTGATGATGGTGTGAGAGGCTGCTTGTGTGACTGGAGTGATGATGTCAGTAAAGTGTGTAACCAGCAGAGAGACTGCTTGTGTGACCAGAGTGATGAGCCCCTCCAGGATTTATCTTCCTTATTTTGTAATTATTCTATGTATATTGTGTTTTCTGAAGTTTGTTTGTCTGAACCTTAATTGATAAAGCCTTTGCAGGTGCAGTTGTAAAACAAAGAAGGGGGAAACCACCACACACCCCCTTTCATCTCTCATCACCCATTCGTGCCCATTGCTACTAGCAGGCAATCTCCTGCTGCCTCCTGGTAGAAAGAAAACTCTCCTTCTCCTCCTCCTCTCTCACCACCTTTCTCATGACGATTGTGACAAGGGAAGGACGATATTGGCAAAAGCCAGGACCAGTTTGCAAAACCACACCCTTCCTACTCACACATATCCAGCAAGGCATGAGACAGGAGAGCACAGAAATCAGGAAAGGAAGATGCTCTCTGTTGAGGTTTGGACTCAGCAGCTGGATGCCACATGGCTGGCCATTCACCTCCCTGGTGAAATAGGGGAGGGACAAAAAGAAGAGAATCCGTAGGTTGAATAAAAAGAAAGAATTTACGAAACATAACAAGAAAACATAAAAAGAAATGGGTAAAAATGCAGCAGTGGCTTACCAAGCGCGGCGGGTGACCGACGGACTGCTCCCCCCTGTCTTACCGTTGCTGCGCTCGGTAAGACACTGCTGCATTTTACCCGCTTTTTGGACTCACTACTGTTACTGTTGTTTTCTTGTAATGTTTAGTAAATTCTTTCTTTTTATTCAACCTACGAATTTTCTTCTTTTTGTCCCTCCCCTATTTCACTGGGGAGGGGAGGGGGGAGGTGAACGGCTGCCACGTGGCGACTGGCTGCCAGCTGAGCTCAAACCTCAACACACACAGATCTGAAAATAAATTTACAGATGAGCCCCCATCCTAGTTCCCACCATTCTCTCCCAAAGTGCCTTCATCACAAGTAATTTCCCCCATTTCCTGAGATCTAAAGCTCTATTAGAAAGAAATAGAGTATCTCCACAGAACTTTCCAAATCCAGAATTCTGAATTGATTCTCATCCACTCGATTTAGGAGCGCATTTCAGTGTTAACGTCAGACTAAGGGTTGTATTATATGAAAAACTAACTATTGTTCAACTGCTGAGTGTTTATCAAACCTGCAGAAACTGTTATTGTGCTAGTTCATGTTTCAGTGTTTGATGTTAACATGGCAAACTAAAGTGGCAAATAAATACCAATATCGAGTAAGTTAACACTGATACAGCAAATCCAGTCTTTCTTTGGGGCTTATGTTTCTTATTCTGAGGCTGTTTCTTTGCTTTCAAATATTCCTGCTAATAATGATTCAATAAAAATTAGTTCCTGACTGTAACATTTTAATGCCCGGGTTGGATTTTCTCAGTATTTTAAAATATAAATATGCAAGACTCTCCAAATTAGATAACATCACAACTCATTATGTTGCCATTCCACACCCAAAAAATGGCGCAGTAAGGGCTTTTTCTGACCTTTACACACTTTCTCATACTGTTTGGAGATTTCTTCCAGCGTCTCATTATTCGGCTGCTTCTAAATATCACATTGAAAGCAAATTAAAGAAAACATGTCAAAAACATATTGAAAGAAACAAATATACATGCTACATATTAGTAGCTTTTCATTCTGAGCCTCAGTAAGTATTAAATGAAGTATTTGAACACAAACAGTCGAGAATAAGTAAGTTTTTCATGTAGTGAAAGGAGCATTCAAGCTGACTAAAAAAGTGTTTAGAAGACATTACTACTAACATATCTAAGTGTCACTAATCAGAATCAGGGTATCTGCAGGTATTAAGTATGTATTTACTAGGCAGATTACTCGATTTAAAACAATTTGCCAAGGTCCTGCAGTGAGAAGTTCTTTAAACATCTTTCATTCATCCATTAAGACTAATTTCATCTGGATACTCTTGTTTTTACCCCTATTTCTGTAAGCTTTCTCCTGTTGGTTGGAAAATTTGCCTCATTACTGGATTACTTAAAAAAATTAAAAGCAAGTAAAATTTAAAAAAATAGAATACCTTTTTAAATTGCAGGATTGTGCGCTGTTTGATCTCTAATTCTTTACTAAACTGGTTTTTAATTTTCTGAAGTTCATTAACTTTGTTCCTCAGGAATTTCTCCTCAGATTGCATTCTACACACCTGTAACAATGCATAAAGACAGCAAGCAAAGCTGACATTTAGCTATAAGCCTTTTACAATCTCTGCAGGTTATCTAAGTAAAAAAATACTTTCATCAAGAATCAAATTTTTGCAAGCATCTTTGCTAAATTTCAGGGGCTAGAAGTGCAGTATACTGTACATCCTTCCCAGGGAACAATTTTCACCATAGAATAGAGTATTAAATTTGGCAGGAAAAAAACGAAAAACAACAAACCACACCACCAAAACCAAACCACCAGGAAACAGCCTAATCAAACTACAAATTCAGTTGTCCTTTAAAAAAAAAAGTGTTTCCTGACATGTGATCCCATCCACTCCTTGCTACTTCCCAAAGGATTATACACTGCATGTTGAGTCGGGAAAAAGTCCTGAAATGTTAGGCTGCTGGGGAAGACATTAATACTTTTTTAAAGCTTAACTTTCAAGCCCAAACTCTTGCAATAGTCTTCTGGATTCTAAGTTCTTGCGATATCCCATGAGGTTCTAAGAAATTCTACTGCTTAATAACTAAATGCTAACAATCAACATTAGTAAAAGTTATTCCATTTTTTCATTTATTTTCCCCAAACTTAATAGAAAACATCTCAGATTTTAAAAAGTCTCTAGAATTTTGCGCTTTCCTTTTCCAATTAATCCATCTTTTCCTCCCAGCGATGAGCATTTTCCAAAAGTCTGAATTCTGAGGCTTTGCAGTCAGCACAAATAACAACAGAAGGCTACTGTTGTTATGAAGATTACAAAGTCCTCCTCCATAACCAGGTTAGCCTACTTTTGACAAGCCTTTTTCAAGTGTATTAATAAAATTTACTTCCCCCCTTCAATATCAGTGCTAATCCATGTTTTAACACCTTATCTTTAGCTCACAGCTCAATGGCAATGTAACTTTAGAGTCACTCTTACTCTAAATGGATGGCTGAACACAGCCTTGTTACGGATCACTTTTAACAGCTGTAGCTTGAGACTTGTGAAAACAGGTTTTACTAACAGAACCCCAAACAAACTTGCAGAAGAAACATTTGCCCTAGGGTTACAAACCTGGTTTTGTACTTGCTGAATTTGTTTCTTGGCATCAGAAAGTTTCTCTTTCAAATCTGCATATTCTTCCTCTTTCCTCTGCAAATCCTTTTTCAAGCTCTGTACAAGGGCAGAGCTCTCAGAAAGATCTTTACGTAGCCTTGTGTTAGAAATTAAGAGACGTAAATAACATTAGTGTTACACATCTCAAAGAAACAGCTTTTACACATTAACTCAGGCTCTTCGATGGCTGGTTTTATTCATGAATAGAATCCCAGATCTATCAGCTAAATGACAAGCATTACAATTTTGGATTTCAGCTACATATTATATGATCCTGAAGTAACAAACCGCTCAGATTCACTCTTGAACAGTGCAATTTTTTAAAATTCTTTTTTCTAAGCACAGTAGACTAACCATTTCTATCACTAGGTGTCCTTACACAGTAACAAAAGGGACAAGGTTAATATCAGTTAAGTATAAACTTGATATTTACATCCCAGACCTTGTAAGGATCAAAATAAATAAAAATCAAAAGAAAGTAGAAAAAACAACAACATTGTAACAAGTCCTGTTGTTATTAAGTGCTATAAAGTCATTAAGAAGTTTAATGGGTTTATTTTTAAATGGTCATATTTATTTTAAAAAGCTTACAGTAAGTTACCTTGGATTTTTACTTCGCAATTACCTAATAGAAGATTTCTTAAATTCTATAATTAACAATGCAAAATAAGGTCTCACAAAAGGAAAACCTTTCAAAGTTCCCCAGACCTTCACGCTAAATTGTATTTTAGAGTACATGCACGTGCCCACAGATATCAGAACTAAAGAAACCCTAGTCAGAAGGGCTACACAGCATCTTAAAGCTATTTTTACATCATTGCAATTTCCTTGCCACATAGCAAATATAATCTCTCAGATACATTTAATCTCTTATTTCTTAAAGATTTAAAAACTAGAGGGGGCTGGGGAAGTTCTACTCTCCTACACCCATTATTCCTCCAAGTTCTTATAGTATACTGTGTTCACCTAGAATAGCTATTACCAAAACCGGCTGTTTACTGTTTAATTACTAGGCTTTTTTTTCCTTTCTTCTTTCCCTTTTTACCATTCAGTCCTTTCTAAAGAAAACATTGCCTGCTTTTATACGACTGACAGCATATAACATTAAACTATTTCATTTCCTCCAAAAAGGGTATGTAACATAATACTGTTAGAAATCCCCCAATAATTCATCATTTCCTGTTTGCCCCTACAATAGTTCTGCATGATTTAGATCTATATTTCTGAAAGAATACAGAAACAGGTGAGGAAAACATAGCTAGCAAAATATGCAAATATAGAAATCAAGTAGTGCATTAAAAGTTCTTAAGCAGTTTGGTTAATAAAGTTGACAAACATGAAGATGTGTTATGTCAAAATAAATTGATGTTCACAGAGGGTAGTTTTAACTTGAGTCCATTCTCAAAGGGCTAGGAATTATCTCATTATTTACTTACAATTCTATAGATTGTATTTGCTCGTCCTCATTTTTCTCTTTTTCTTAAAGAGTGTGTTTCATGTTCTGCAAGCTGTTCATCAACTGCACAACTTCCTCCTTTAGATTTGCTTCCTGATCATTTAATTCTTTCAGTTTTTTGTCTGAATTGGCACATTCCTCTTGCAGAGCTACTATATTACTTTCCAGATTTAAAATAATAGATTCTTTTTCTTTAAGTACTTCTTCTAACTTTGTTATGCTGTCATCTTTAGCTCTAAAAGCCTCCAAGAAGCATTCAAGCTCTCTTATTTTTCCCTTGGAGCTGGTAACTTCCTCTTCAAACTCTGCAAGTACTCTGTGATCTTCTGCAGCCTGTTTTTCAAAATCCTGGGTTTTCTTCTGGATGTGCTCTTGTAACTGACTCATAAGATCTTTTTCCTTTGTGGACTGATGATCTCGATTTGCAGTCTCATTTAACTTTATTTTTAGTTATTTATTGCAATTCTCAGCATCATCAAGTCCCTTAAGTCTTCACCTTGTCGAAGTAGTTCTTGAATCTGCTGACTTTTTTGTGAAGAAGCCTTAATAATGTTTTGGCATTCTTCCCAAATGCTTTCAACACTGCAATGAAAGGAGCTCTCCTGTCCCAGAGCTGCTGTAGAAGCAGTTTGGGACTCCATGCACACAGGACTCATTTGAGCTCTCTCCAGTTCATCTTTCTGAGAGTCTAAGGAATCCTTTAGATCAACTGAATCAATATCCGTAGTGTAAGACTCTAACTGACATTTATACAACTCATCTACTTTGGACTGCATTGTTTTAATTAGTGGCACTTTATAAATTATATTTTGTTTAGCACCTTCTACTTCGTTATTTAGCTGAATAATCTTTTCTTCTTGTTCCCTATTGATAGTTTTCTGTTTGTCCAATTCAGAAACAATCTCCTGATAGTCAGCTCGACACTGCTGAAGTTCTTCACCTAAGCCAGAAGCCCTTTCTTCAGAAGCAGAGAGCTTGAGATTCAAGTTTTCTATTTGCCCACTGAACTCTTTTTTGATTTTTTCTATTCTGCATTGTTCTTCAAGTGCAGCTAGCTGCCCTTCCAAGGTTTCAGTTCTTTCCTTCAGTGCTAGTATTTCTGCATAGTTCTCAGTATTATTTGCTTTCACATATTCAGTTCTCTTTTGATCCAGAGAGTCATCTTCCCAACTCTCCTTCATACCTCCTAAAAAAAAAATAAACCAAAAAAACCAAAACAACAGTTCAGGATGATTAAAATCAGTAGTACAAGTCACTAGCACTGCCAAATAGCAATTACTATGTGGAAAATGGTCACCATCTGAAAGCCACACCCTTATATCACATGGCTTTTCGAAGTCTTGAAGTAAAGCCCCTCTGAACAGTTTAAAATGCAGTAGGTGCCTCTTAGGCTTATAGACGTGGTTTGCAGCAAGAGGTGTTCAGGAGCCTTAAAGAACATTTTGCCATGGCTCTGTTCCAGCCTTCTACTCTGCACCACTATAGAAAAATCTAGCTAGTTTTACTAATATGTAGTAATATCTATGAGCCAGATAATGGTCACAGTTATGTCTAGTTTCCACTTCCACTGGTTCAACAATCCTTTTAATACAGCCAATCACCCATTTTACATTTAGAAAAGCAATGGTATTGTCTACTTTCCTGAGAATTTTCATTCATACTCAATATGCCCTTACTTTAAAAATTAAGCTAAAAATCCAGCACAAGTTTTTTGCTTAGTGTTTGGACTTTCTTCTCTTTTTTCAGTTTTTTCAGGAGAACTTATGCCCACACCTAATGTGTTGCATGTAAGGTTCTCCCAGAAAGATCTACAACATTCCATCACGATCCCAAATTTCCATAAACATTTTATTAGCTTAAGACTGTTTTTTCCCTGAAGTAAAATCATATGCATTTCACCACCTTCAAAATTGACTCCAGCTGTATTTTCCACTGTTTTAGAATCCAACTGTGTCCATTTAGTAACATGCATGTATGTTTTAGTATTAAAATCAAGCCTGACTATCACTAAAGGTTTAGGTCATCACAGCTATGTACTCCAAAGTGATACTATAGATTTCTGTGAGTACTGCAACTACAGTAAGGTGGAGTTTGGCAGTCATCTCGCTTTGGGAGCATTAAGCACACGGGTACATGTGTACTGCATGGAAACATCCTCTGAACAGATCCAACAAGTTTTATAGAGTCACTAACAAAAAGTCATACCGAAGCATTAGCAATAGTGGTTTCCATCTCAATTCAGGTTTTGGTTTTTGATTATTTTTAGAGGGATCAAATTCTACAGGACACTTTTTTCCTCCTGCTTTTCTGTACCCTTTCTTTTCTGTTCTAATTAGATGTATCAAGTGTTCCTGCTAGGTCAGAGGAAACAGCAGCTTTACTTTGGCTTGTAAAGCCATGCTTCTAAATACTACAAGATGAAAAAATTGGAATTGGGAGATGGTTTTCTCTGAAAGCCTAGTTGTTTGGTCTCAAGAAAACATATCAGACAAAATACTACAAACTCCTCACACTGGACATGAATTTAACATACTTCACTAAAACGGAGAGGTGCTGAGATGTCTTAAGACATATTTTGCGATCTAAGGTGCCAAGATACAAAAAGTAGCAGAGTTTTGCCCAACAGCTATAGTGAGAAGAGTATGATCATTCACAAGAGGATTTAGAGGTGATCGAGATGCTTTGTACTGACAACCACAATCATGTAGCAAAGCAGGATAAATACTAGTGCAAGAAGATGCATGATATTCAGTGCAGAAGCTTCTTATGTAGGAAGTACTAAGAAAGGAAAAAATCCCATCCCAAAACATGGGAGGCAAGTCCTAGAGAAGACTACAAAAACCTGAACCTCAAGACAAGATAACCTATCTTCTCACAAAATAAGCTTTGGTCATAGGCCACCAGCATGTCTAAATTCTACAACAAAGCCATCACAATGTACCTGTGCTCATTTTTCTATTGTACCAAGTATGTTTAACAAGAACGGTTAAATGTAAGTATATATAAGTTTCATCATTACAGAGCATCTAGTAACTCAGTTTTTAAATTAGATGCCTTATATTCTCAACAGCCACATATCAAACATATTTAACATGACTGAAGAGCCTGCTCTTCCCAATAAAAAGAAAATCTCAGTGCTGTCATTAATTGGCACTGTTAACTAACTTCTTGTTTGAGAAGAGCTATCACTTCTCTGGTTTTTGCTTGTTTAAACAAGTTTCAGTCATGAGATTAGAAACCTACTACTATATAATATATCAAAGAGTCTACATCAGCTTCAGTTCTCACCCCCTTCCTGTAACATTTATATAGCTGGCACTATCAAATGGTCATGATAGGATCCAGTATTCATCCCAACCAAAAAAGGTAGAGACAAATCAGAAACGCATCTGGTACAGACAGAAGCTTTTCTTAAGACAGACTTCAAATGACACGTTTTTGAACAAGCTGCACAGACATCAGAAGTGCCCTACTGGATGACACACCATCAGTTGACCTAGCCTAATATTTTGCCTCCTTTTGCTGCTGTTGGCAGGCCCAGCCACTTCCCACAAACCTTTTCTGACATAGAACACCTGGGAATGTTGGAGGAACATGAGACAGTAAATCCCTGCTTAACCCTGTCAGTATCTATGTATGAACCTGTTGGCCGTTAGCTTGTCTAACCACTCCTGGAATCTGAGAATTATCTGTCTCTCTCACCTCCTAGGGCAACAAATACTAGAAGTTCACTACCCATGGCATGAAGTGCTGTGTTCCATAAACTTAAACTGATCTTCTAGATTGAGCATTCCCTTGTTCTTTCACTGCAGTGATGAATGACAGTCCAGCATTCAGTTTATTCACCATCTGTATCCTCAGTTTTCTGTGATCATGTGAACTTGACAAGTCTCCTTGTAACATATTTTATCCTTCTTTATGGAGATAGATATTTTCTGATCCCCATTTTTAACCTTATTCTCTTTTTCTATCCTATCCTCACCCAAACAATTGCCTGGAAGATCTTCTTACTTGCACTTATTCTGCAGGAAGAAGGCAAGAAAGTGAGGGATACAAAGGGAAGATCTTTCATTCCCCTCTGGCATATGCTTTCCATAGTTCTACGAGAAACTGGAGCCCAGCTCTGTCCTGAAGATCTTACAAATACCATTTTGCACAAGTCAGTCCCATAAAGCTCAATCTCACCAATTAATAGACTTTAATGAAATGGATAACGTAAGTAGTGGTGTCCTTTTAAGTTTCACCTTCATGCTTGAAGGTCTTCAACTGTAGCTGGTTTATTCACCTCATTCTAAAAAGACTGGTAAGCTCACAGATAAAGCAAGGAAAGCAAAAAAGATTGGAAGTGCAAACGTGAGAGCTGCACAAAATATGTATCTGTGGACTTAAAATAATTTTACTTCCATTCAAGTGAAAAGCTTTTCTCCTTTGCCAGCACTGTCACCTTGAGCAAAGCTGGTGTGTTCACAGCACGCATACAGCATGAAACATCAAGTTTCACAGTCCGTGCTGTATGACTGAACCATCAGTAACTCACTGACACCGTTGACGCTTGTGTAGGCAATTTTAAAAAAACTTGAGCAGGGGATGCTACTCTCCCAGAAGTCCAGCAACAGCAAGTTTAGTCCAAAAACAATTGTTAAGAAATTAAGAACTACAGCTGAGTCTGCAAGTACATTAACAGATGAGAAAAAGCAGCAGAAAGGAGAGTCTAAAAACTAACGTTTATTTTAAGCATTTAGGAGTGAGCAGTATAGGACCTTCTGCAAAAGTGATATTTACATAACAGTTACTTTGATTTACAGTTTAACATAGTAGTTTTTCTCCTCACAACATAACGTTTACACTTCACAATTTTTCGCTTCTGTTCTGGAATAGTAATCAAGTTTTTTTGGAAGGCCCCCTGTGAGTGATGGTAGAAATTTTACCTTTCTCTGCAGGTGGCTCTTTTTCCACAATAGGCTTACTTTCAGAGCAACGTTTTCTTCCCACTTCCAATACAGTCTCCTCACAATCCTTGAATTGGCTGCTTTCAATCACTTCCTTAGAGTTTTTTTCTGCGAGTTTTCTTTTTATGGTAGTTACAGTGTTGTCCTGTGTTAAAATAAGATCAATTACTTTGAAGTTTTACCAAGTGAGCACTTAAAAGCCTTAGTAATCTTTTAGATGCAAATATTTTTACAAATCTATCTGGGTAACCTGTATAGGGGTTGTCAGAAGAACAAGTCAGTTACAGATCAGTTACTCAAGCAAAAAGCAGGTACACCTTCAGACAGTAATAGGCACAATGTTTTGCACTGTACAGAAAGTAGAGCAAGAGACTAGGAAACTACAAAATGCAAAACGAGTTTACCACCTGAAGTATCCAGTGTCGAAAGAGTTGAGGAAATTCATGATTTGCTCAAAGGGCCAATGGTCAGCTCTACAAGTTCACCACTTTCTTGTTGTCATGGTTGGTAGAGCTGGGAGTTTTAACCTCCTTCAGCAAAGCCACAGATCATTTTTACCATGACAGATCTGATGCAATTTGAAAGCCTAGTCAGTTCTGTCATATATACTTTAGACTATATATTTGACTAAGAATGAAGTTTCTTTACTCACAAGATGACACAAGTGGCAAGCCATGCTGGTTGCCAAGGACCAATCACTCATCCAAGTAATTCATTAAAAAAAAATAATCTGTAGAACAGACTTGAGGTTTGTGGTCACGTTTTAAGTTTCATGCCACAGAGTCTCATAGAAACACTGGACAGAGCTGGAGCCTTTCTCTTGGAAGGAGCAGTGATAGGAAGCAGTCATCACAACTGCCATCACCCTGAGCATTCCTGCTACTGAAAAGCTAAGGTGCTCGGAGGCAGAGAGGGAACAGAAGATTAAGTATGGTCAAATCCTTAAGTTCACAGTGGAAGAGAAAAAGGGATCAGAGTGCTGCCTAAGTTTAATTTAAAATGTTCTCAGAACTACGTTTCAGGTTACTGGGCATCAGGCTCAAAAAACCACCTAACTGCATGTTTTGATTTTTTTCTAACCTGTATACATGTAGCCAAGCCAGTCTTTTGGCATTCAGCAGCTAGCAGCAGACTAGCCAGCTGCAAGTTTTATTGATCGCATCAAAAGCAGAGATACCCTGGCCATCCACTCTTAGTTCAAACTCTACTCAACACGTTCATATTACTGCTCTGCCTTAAAAAGTTTGTGTGCATGGTGGTAGTAGGTGGAACACACTGATTTTTGTTGGCAATTTACACAATCACTGTCCTTCTCACATTAACTTCTAACTTCAATTAAATTTGACCTTTTGCTGCAGCAAAACCTCCTTTCCTTCCTCTTCCATTCAGGCAAAAATAAAAAGACAGTGACATAATCCCTCTCCTCCCACTGCTAAAGTCCTCCCAGTTTGAGTGTTGGGGTTTTTTTTCTCTTTAGAGTGGCTCTTCATAGTCTCATCGACAGTCCTCCAATAATAACTCCAGATCACTGCTTCCAAAAGTCCTATTTTCCACACACACCTCCACACACATTCTGCTGTAACTTCAGTTTCAATGCCAACTTCACCTGCTGCCATTTCAAGAAAGAAGCCATTACTTACAGAAAATTTCAATTTTCCAAAATAGTCAAGTCCATTATAAGCACAGATTTAGATTTTTTTTTGTAAACAGAAAATTAAGATGTCTCAGACTTACATAGTCTGTCATGGTTTTTTCTAAACGGGATATCAAATCTTGCGGTCTCATGGTAACATCATCTTTTTGCTCCACAATGTCTATTAGTTCTTGAATCCTTTTATTCTGCGTATTCATTTTCTTAGAAAAGAAAGTAGTTCAGTCAATGTTGAATTCTCGAACTATACGATGCATTTAGAAGCAAGATCAGTTAAGCTAAACTTGATATAAAAAAAGCTAGAAACGTACTACAACAGCATTTTAAGCTACTGAAATTTTGTATTAAAGCAAGTAATTCTGCACAAGTTTTTTTTGAGAAAGTTACCTCAGTTGGTTCTTTAAGCTGCTCAGCAAACTCATCCGATTTAATCATCTGCATTTCAAAGTCTGTAACAGGAAAAGAACCCTGCATCAAATAACCAGCCATTACATATTTTACTCAGTAATCCATTTTTCCAGATCTCCTGGTCCTTTAGTAGCTTTTGAATAGACTCATTTATTTTTGTGTTGGCTTCAACTTGCAGGACACATTTCAAAAGTTTAGGGTTTTTTGAATAGAATTGGGCCCTGCAACCCATATAAAATATAGATCACGTCAAGAGACTTCGGCTGAAATCGTACTATGAGGTATTGCTACTTTTATCTATCAGTGTTCCACAGAATACCTGAAAACACTGCATCAGCAAAATGTAAAGTGCTGGGATCATAATATAACCATGAAATCACGAATAAATTATGTTGGCGTCTTACCCCACAATTCAGAAGTCTTCAACTGACAGTTTTAAGTTTTGTCTTAAAAATGAAATAATCAAGGCCTGTGCAATTGTTCAACCTGAACATACACAAAACAATTATTATCACCTCTATACATATGATTTGGTTCCAAAATCCTGCTCAACTGGATTTTACAATGCTCAACTACTATTTTACAGTAGTCATTTCTTTTTTCTTTCACATCACACACACACAGAGCTCACCTTTGGTTTTCTGTGTCAGCTCTTCTTCAATTTTGATTAGTTCATTGGTTTTCTTTGTCAGCTTTTCTTTGGTCTGAGTTAGTTCAGTGGTAGTTTTGCCCAGCTGTTTTGCAAGCCAACCTATAGCTTCCTGTGGGTCCTCCAGAGACACCACGTGTCTGTGTGTTTCTTCTGCCTGCTTTTTGATATCAATGACATCATTCTGCAGAGAATCAGTAACGTCCTCAAGATCAATGTAGGTGCCTGGCCCTATGCCATATTCTTCATTCTGAAAGATAATTTATATCCTTTTAGAAATAGAAATAATTACACAATATCCACTATTTCTACTGAAAATTTGGAAGACCATTATGTCCTCAAACACCTAAGTACAGTTAATTCTGACTTCAAAGCCATCTTGTGGGTTCATAGGCAATTGGATTGCCAGTTTCTGTCTACCTTCACACAGAAGTCTCCAGCATCAAGTAACAGATACTTCATTTTTAAAGCACTTAATGGCCCATCATCACATTCCCTTTTATATCACCACAAAAGCGTCCCCTCCAAATTTAATATAAAAGCTAGCATTTTTACCCAATGAGAACACTGAATGAACACAGCAAGCAAACAGTTTTAAAATGAATACATCCGAAATTTTCAAATATCAGTAAAAGTTTGTGAGGTCAAATAAGTTTGTGGTAACTTATCAAATTAAGTTGTACTTAAAACATTGACTTTATATCTTTCCTCCTTGTTTTTTAAAAACAAAGGGTTCCAAACTCACAAGAACCAGCCTCAACTTAAGGGTTTAGTTATGCTTAAGTGTCTATACAATTGTCATTGCTTCAGTTGTAGCTACAATAACCTAAAGAGGAAAAAAGTCTCTGGGACCACTCCAGTACAGCCCATATATGGGGCCTAAGAATTCAGCTTCAAATACCTTAAATATGCACTTAATGCAACAGTTGATAGCACAATTGCAGCTTTTCCCCCAGCTTCTTTGTACACAGTAATTTTCACTTTGTGTTGCAGAAATGCAGAAAACCCCAAAGATTCCTAAATGCATATCCGAGGCACAGCAACTACTCCTATTTAACATGATAAATATATCTTGCTGAGGATACAGTTACACAGCATGCAATTCCTTGAAACCATTCTTCTAATTCTTGAGACGTACCATCACCATAACAGGTAGTTAGTGAAAGGGATGTTATCAGGGGGATAAAAACACCAGAGGTGCAGCTTGTTCACTGCAAGGATGATCCTTTAGTTTATTTTCTTCATCCATGTCTTCAAGATAACCATCTACAAGTTCCTTGAAGATTTCCAGGCGTGTGTCAGCATCTTCTTCAAGCCGTTCTCACTCATAAGAAAGGCACTCACTATAGTAGGAAAAATAAGTCAGATAAAAGCTAGCTAGATGAGCTGCTAAGAAGTTATTAGTACAGCTGCTTATAAACAAAGATGTTTTTTTCTTTATTTTGGCACAATAGAACAATACACTGTGGTGGTTTGACCTTGGCTAAATGCCAGGTACCCACCAAGTCGCTCTATCACTTCCCCCCCTTTCCCCTTTTTTTCTCAATAGGGCAAAGAAGGGAAAGAAAATAAGATAGGAAAACAAAACAACCCTTGTGGGTAAAACAACAGCAGTTTTAATATAAGCAAAGCGAAGCAAAGGTCCGCGCGCGGAAGCAAAAAAAGAAAACAGATTTATTCTCTACTTCCCATGAACAGGCGATGTCGGGCCTTCTCAGGAAGCAGGGCTCTGATACGCATAGCAGTTGCCTCGGAGGACCAAGGGTGACCCCACCCCCTTCCTCCTTTCTCCCAGCTTTATACTGAGCAGACGTCATATGGTCTGGAATATCCCTTTGGTCAGTTCGGGTCAGCTGTCCTGGTTGTGTCCCCTCCCAAGATCTTGCCCACCCCGTCCCACTGTGGGGGGGGAAATGTCAGAAAGAGCCTTGGTGCTGTGTAAGCACTACTCAGCAGTAGCCACAACACCAGTGTGCTATCAACACCCTGCCAGCTCCCAGCATAAAACACAGCACCATGAGGGCTGCTACAGGGGAAAACCAATTCTGGCTCAGCCAGACCCGATACATACACAAAATGGTGTTCCTACACCAAAACAGAAGTCTATTTCCTGCACACACACTCCCGAAGAATGAGGGGGAGACATATATACACAGATTATGGCTGACACCTAACTACAAGCGTTGTTTCTAAGCTTCTTGAGCCAGAATACCCATTTGAAGTACCACTAAGACTGCAGTAACCAAAGAATGTGCAAGTGTCACTCTTTCTACAGACATCCTATCAAAGCTCTTCTGTTAGGGAGAGCTCTGCAGGAACACTGCTGACAGATTACACACACCCCCCCTCCATCCCCCCCAGAATCAAAGCCTTTCCTACACAGTATTTTTCCTGAACTCATAGTCCAAACAGAAACTGATCTATTAACAGAGGCAGTAAGTCTAGCAGAAGGGTGGGTCTCTTATAGCCAAGAGACAGATTTAAGAAATAAGTGAATTTAATTTCATTTTTTTTAATCCTTAACTTTAAAAACCACTTAAAGCTAACTTGCTTGAAATATATTTCCTGCTCAGCAAAATATGGGGCAAATTCCTGTGTCACCTCTTCACGAATTTGTAGTTCCAGCAGTAACTTATTCTTCTTTTCAGCAAGAAGTTTGTTCAACTCTTCTACAAGACTCAGCAGCATCTAGAACTACCATTGTTATTAAGTTTTTCATAAAGAAATGGTTTCCCAGAAGTGAGATTTTTCTCATTCCTCAAACACTACAACACCACTTTACTCTTGCACCTGAAAAAAGCTCTTCCAGTTCTTTTATTAGCTTATTCATAAACAGGAAGATTTATGAGTAGATCAAAATATCTCTTTGGTACTAACACAGCAATTTTTAAGTTTGCACAGAGCAGACATTTGTAAAGAACATCCATTTTATTACAAGAATTGTTGAAGTTGTCTTAAACAGGCTTAAGCTCCACAGAAACTGGATCTTGTTTTCCAGATGCTCATTTTTGGGGCAATATTAATGAAACCTCCATAAAACAGTTTCTAGTCCTCTGTTCCCTCCTCATCTTCCCTAGAAGTGACTAAATTTGCTTAAGGGACAGTTTTCTGCGTTTTCTTGTGCATAGAACACAGAGGAACAGTCTTGTATTGCTAAAAGCAGGTAATATTTGCTGTGCATTGACAGGAGGAGGAGAGAAAGCCAAATCTGCAATTCTTACGGCTTAGTCTATATTCAGACACATTATAGAGTTTTCCCACAACAGGCACCACAGGATGAGTAATCCCACTTTTAGTTCTTAATGCTGGATTTAGATAGAATAAGGGTGATCAGGGGAAAAGAAAAAAAAAAAAAAAAGGTGAGAGATTGGGAAAACCAGAATAATACCTTGCTTCAAGACTCCATGCTACGCTAATTCTTAACATAGCCCTGGCACATACCATACACTCTTTTTTCCCAATAAGAACTGTATTTTCTACAGATTTCTGCACTGCTTCTTCTCTTGACATATGCTGTTCCTCCCTGTCATTGTCATCTTTGATCACATCTTCTAAGCTCCTGTCCCATGGGCCAGTAACTCTTTTCCTTGAGACTGGCATTTTAGTGTGACTGAGTAGTGATGATGTTGCTGATTTCTGGCCAAACGACTGATCTTGGACAAGAACAGATGTGTCCACTAAAACCTACTCAGAAAACAAAGAATAAAGTCTTCAGTATTTTTTAATCCTCTACTGGCACATCCAAAATACACCTGTTGCACTTCCCTCTAGGTCTCCTGAGCACAGTACTCCCCCAGCCTATCCTCTGCTCAGTCACTGCTCAGACCAGTTTCCAGCTAGAGTACAAAGGAGGCACTTTAGAGTCTAACCCTTCTTTGGATTGCAGGAACACCAAGTTTCACTAGCTTGACAACCTACAAGAGGGCTGCCACCTCACGCACCAACAGATTTATGTATTTCCTATACTTTGAGTTTCTAGTTGCATTACACGAATGCCATCCCACAAATTCTGTTTCTTGAGCAGTTCTATCACCCTTACAGTCTGCTCCTTTCAGTGTTGTACTTAACCTGCTTAGATGAGCCCACATTCTAAAGGCCTGGATCTCTTGTCCTTTGAACATATCTAACTGTCAACAGAAGTTTTCCATGGCTTCCATTAAGGCTGCAGCACTGATCCCCAATACTTTAGTCTTCCAACTCTGCCAGGGTTATATCACTGCACTTACTCCTACTCATTCTGCTTAACCTCCACCTTCCCACTGAAGCTCCTAAGGACATAAAGATGACTTTCAAATTCTCTTTGGTGCTCAACCTGTATACCTCAGGTGAGCAATATTCCAAATTAAGATAGCAGTAGTATATGGGGCAGCTAGACTTGCTCCTAGGTGAGAGCATGTTATGACTACAGAAGAAAAATTCACCCAGATCTCAGGGAATTTCTTCCAAGTACAACAAGTGTCTTGTCAGGCTGGATATTTTATGGGAATTATGGATTTTTAATAGGACATGTTCCCACTCCCACAAAAAAAGAAATGTATGTCCCAACAAAGCCTTTTTAAAAGCTTTACAAGGAAATAAAGCCTGACTAGGAGCAATCAGAAAATATGATTGCAACATGAGACAGAAAAATCCAGTAACTAAATTCGTATTCTTAGAAGTGAGGGAACCTGCTCTTTAAAGGCGAATCAGAAGTATCAGAAATCACATCAAGATAAACTGCAACAGTGCCGCGGCGCTGCCCGCCCAGGGACCGCCCCCGGTGCCTCCCAGCCCGCCCCAGGACCGATCCCCGCTATCTCCCACACCGCCGCGGGACCGGCCGCCGGTACCTCGCTGCCCGCCCCGGGACCGGATCCCGACGGCGCTGCCGGCCCCGGCACGGAACCCCGGTGCCGCGGTGCCCGCTCCGGGACCGCCCCCGGTGCCTCCCAGCCCTTCCCGGGACCGCCCCCGGTGCCTCCCAGCACGCCCCAGGACCGACCCCCGGTATCTCCCAGACCGCCGCGGGACCGGGCACCGGTACCTCGCTACCCGCCCCGGGACCGGACCCGGACGGCGCTGCCGGCCCCGGCACGGAAACCCGGTGCCGCGCTGCCCGCCCCGGGACCGGATCCCGACGAAGCTGCCCGCTCCGGGACCGCCCCTGGTGCCTCCCAGCCCTTCCCCGGGACCGCCCCCGGTGCCTCCCAGCCCGCTCCAAGACCGACCCCCGGTATCTCCGAGACCGCCGCGGGACCGGCCACCGGTACCTCGCTGCCCGCCCCGGGACCGGCCTCCGGTGCCTCGCTGCAGGGTCCGAACGCCAGCGGCGCTGCCCGCTCTGGGACCGCCCCCGGTGCCTCCCAGCCCTCCCCGGGACCGCCCCTGGTGCCTTCCAGCCCGCCCCGGGACTGCCCCCGGTTCCTCGCTGTCCGCCCCGGGACCGAACCGCGGTGTGTCGCTGCCCACCCCGGGACCTGCCGCCGACGGCGCTGCCGGTCCCGGGATCGGTCCCCGGTGCCGCGGCCCCTCCGGCACGGGGAGGGCGGGGGCAGCCCGCCGGGACGGCTGGGGCCGTCGAGGCGCCGGCCGAGGCTCTCGGAGCTGGGCTCAGCCGCCTCGGGGAAGCTTGTTCCCCGCCCCCGGCACGGCCCTCCCGCCCCACCGTCGCTCGGGCAGCCGGTGCCGGTGCCGCCGCACGCCCCGTCCGTGCCCTCGGTGCCCGCTGCGAGTGGAGGTGCCGCGGGGGGGCGGGTAGAAGAACGAAGTTCGTTGCGGGCGTGTCTGTGAGTTCGGGGCCGGGGGGGAACTGAACGGCTGCTCCTGCTCCGGGCAGGGCCGCCCCCCCGGGTATGCGGGGCGGGGTGACCCCTTTGTTATCAGCTACAAGGAGTCTCTAGGGTGATGTCGTGAGCCTCGAAGCAAAAGTGCTTCTCAAGAACCGTGGCAAGCAGTTATTCCTGTGAAAGGTGGTCTGGTGCTGTCTGAAGGGAACAAGCTGCGGGATGCAGAGGGGTTTTGCTGGCCTGAGCGTTCAGACCTGGGTAGGATAATTAAAAACCAAACAAACCATGTGACTTTAAACATGAAGTGTTAATGTGGTTCGAAGGGGGCTATTTTCCTTCTGTGTTACACCACCTGAATTACCCTGGATCAGCCTCTTGCCCTCTGTCCTTCCAAAAGCCAGACAGAGCCCCATGCCAGGAGTCCCTCGATGCCATCAGACGGGGCTCACCCAAGGCCATGGCCCGTCCTGCAGAGGGAAGGCGGTGACGCTGCTGGAAACATCGCAGCGCTGTTCCTGGGGCACTGGCTGGGCTCTGCGCTGGGTGAGGAGCTCAGAGGAGCGGGTGTGCTGGGGCGGTGTTCATTGGGAACGGGGAAGGGGCAGGGGTGGGGAGCTGCTCGATCCCGTTGGTTCTAGGGAATCCTCTGGAGTGGGGGGCTGGCGCAGGGACAGGGCACAGGGCTGGCAGAGAGCGCACTTGGACTTGGTGCCAGTGCCATGAACTCCTGCGATGCTCCGGCAGCTCGTTTGTGACTGATTGTTGCTGTCTCCTGTCTCAACAACTGGGATAAGGTGGTGTGGGGGTGCAATTCTCACCCCTCCCCGCCCCTCCTGGTTGGGTGCTTGGTGCTGGGTGTGATTCCTCCCACCTCCCCCAGCTGTGCCCCGTCTCTGGAGATAAGGACTGAGAACGTTACCGAGCCTGGCTCCTGCCCTCCCGCCTGCTGGGAATCGGCTCTAACGGCCCCTCATCTCCTCAGGGCCTGGCACACCTGGGCCTGGGGTGGGGCCAGATGGGAACAAGAACAGAGTTGCACATCCATCAAGTTCTTGTGCAGCTGCTGGACGGCATCAGAAGGGACCTGACAAAAGTCAATTATCTTGGACCCTCTAAACTGCGACCCCCAGGGAGACCCTTGGAGCTCCCCTGGATCCCAGCAGCCTGTGACCAGCATCTGCCCTGAGCTGGAGCCTCGCAGGGACCAAACCCTGGATGTGTCATCTGCTGCCAGAGCTGAGGGCAGGCCGGGGCGAGGTCCCCCCGCTCGAGGCTCAGGGATCGCCCGCGGGGGAATGCCGAGGCCTCGGGAGGATTGGCTCTAACCTCGAGAGGAGGGAAATGTTCTCTGAGCTCGCTGCTCTGTCACCCGCTCGGTCTCTGCTCATGGTGGGGACGGACCCTTGTTTCTGGGTGTCTGTCCGTTGGTGGATGCGCAGGGATCGATGGATCAATGAAGGCACCGGGAAGTGAGGGAGTGTGAATCTGGGCAGTTCAGAATCTGTAAGTCGCTTTTCTTTCTTTCAGCATTTCTGAATTATTTTGTAATGATAAATTGCTGTTAGTTATTAATAAATCCAGATTTCCTGCTAAACCATCACCGTGTCAATACTATCAACCGCGACACCCAGTGCCCCCCACTATGTGCCAGTGGCTCTCCTAGTGCTCTCCAGTATGTTCCAGTGCCCTACATTCTGTCCCAGTATCCCTCCTAATGCCCCCAGTATGTCCCAATGACCCTCTTAGTGCTTCCCAATATATCCCAGTATGTCCCAGTGCCCCCCAGTATATCCCAATAACACTGCTAGCATTCCCAAATATATCCCAGTATGTCCCAGTGCCCTGCAGTACGTCCCAGTAACCATCCCAGTGTCCCCCGTTGAGACAGACACGACAAACACCAAATTGTGCAAAAATGGCTACTTTATTGTTCTAACAAGCCTTTTTATAACTTTATGAAGAGTATGTGTCCATATATGATTGGTTTAATTACAGACTAACAGTTCATGACTGGATGACCTCTTCTCTGCCGCAACCTCGATAACCTTCCTCTCCTTGCGGTCAGGCGGTTCCAGTCTGGCAGTTCCTTAATCTTGTTTACTCAGCTCTTCTTGGGACTTTCAAGCCTCTTAAGGGTACGTGGTTATCTGTTCAAGGTCAATATCAAACTTCCATTCTGATCCCTCGGACCAGCCGAGGTCTCCCATAGTACCAGTACTGGTTCCCAGCTCCAAGCACAGAAGAGATGCTGGGCGGCTCAGGCCGCATGCTCTGCCCAAGCCAGAAGGTCACTGGGGCACAAGGGGCAGCCCTGGATCTGAGTTCGGGTGGGAGCAGCGTGGGAGGCTCCCACACCCCAGCCTTACCGTGGGTCCTGGCTGATGGTGGGATACAGGCAGATACCCCTGCAGTGCACCTGGTACAGTCGCTTTGTCCCCAGGGCCTCAAAATGCAGCGTCTGGTCAAACTGCCCTGGCACCGTGGAGCTGAATTGGACCTTCAGTTCCACCTCACCGTGGGCAGGCACTATCCACCGGCAGCTGCTCAGCCTGGCAATTAAAGAGGAGGCTTCAGACATTGCTAACAAGCAAACGAGAGAAGAAGGAGGCTCATGGACTCGCCATCCCGTAGAGGCACCGGCACAGGGTCCCTGTGGAGCTGGGGATGATGGACCCCGTTTGGCAAGATGGACGTGAAGCAGAGGGATCACCTCCTCCCTCACAGCTCACCTGACGGATTTCCCCGGGAATGGGACTGTGTCTGTGTCGCTTTGGTGTGCCTCGGGGGGCCGTGTGGGTGCTCCCGTGCCCGGCGCCTGGAGACCTCTCCTGCCCTGGCTGGAGCTCCTCTTCTCCCTCACAGCCTCCTGCCTGCCCGCGGCTTTCTCCCTCCCCGACCGACCCCTGCTTGGCGTGACCTGCTCCTCTGACACCTTCACACCAAGGGATAGAGGTGAGACCTGCCCTGAGACACCCCCATCCTGGAGAGAAAGCTGCAGGTTTGTTAACAGACAGGAGGGAGAATAAACCACCAACCACCTCTGCCCATGGATTTGGTCTTCCTTATGGGACTTTGTTTCTCCTACAACACCCCTCCTTGCCCAGGACCCCCTCCTCAAGGGAAGTTGAAGGTTTTAGCTGATTTTTTTTTTCTCTCATCTCACAGAACTGCCCTATGTCTCAAGCAGAGCTGTATCTTTTAAACAGACAGGAGGGATGCCTGCAGACACGGGGCCCCATCATGTCTTCACTGCCCTTCCACAGTGATCCTTTTCCATCCCACCTGCCCCCCATCCAGCCTGGCCCCTGCCCTGGCACCTTCACTGCAGGCACAACAGGGACGTCCAAGAAACTTCTGGTTTCCTTCTTTCCTTCTTCTGCAGTGGCACCTTCTGGCACCACAAAGGTGAAGTGCTCAAGGGCTTCTCCTGCTGCAGGGACCATCCGCTTCTCCGGGTAGCGGATCACAGAGTAAAAAGCAGTAGGTGGAATGGGAGGCCCCGAGGGACCCAGTCCCAGGTCATCCAGGATCTAAAGCATAAGAGAAAACCCTGTTTATACTCCCGTCGCCTTCATCCTCACACTTCCTGAAAGGCACTGAGCTTTTGGCAATGGGTTTTTTTATTTAGATGGAGTACAGTGCTTTTTTATGCCCAGTGGGGTGGGCAGACTCCAGAGCAGTGCCAGGACCCACAAGTGGGACCTAGAGAGAAATCTCAGCTCTGAGTGACTCGGCTGAAGGAAACAATGACCAGGAGTTGCCCTGCCCTGGGACCATTTTTAATGATTTCCAGACTGGGAAACTCTCCAAACAGAGAGGATGTTCTAACAGAGAGCCCTCCCTCTTTCCACCCATCTGAGGGATGGCAAGAACTTCCCCAGCCACGTGGCTGCTGTGAAGCCATCGTGGAACATCATCAGTGTCCTGGACAAGGCTCTGTGCTGTTGTCACCTGGTCGGACACAATGCACCAGGGCCCAGACCACAGCAGGCTCAGCATCTGAGCTTCACAAGGGCTTTACCTGCTCTGCCGCTGGCAGCTTGCCACTCTCCAGGATCGCCCTAGTCACATCTGCAGAGCTCAGCACCTGGATGTCCAAGCAGGGCACCCCGACGTCCTGGCCCCTGGCTGACCCTTCTGCACCTTCCCCTTCCAGCCCAGATAACTTGGAGTCCTCAAGAGCCTTCCGTTTTTCTAGATGCTCCTTCTCTCTGTCCTTTCAGCTCCTCCGCCTGGATAAATGCTGGCGCTGGCCTTGTACTTGGTGCTGCATCACCTCTTGGTTCAGAGGGGACAGCAGGATACCCTGAGCCCTGTCCCAGGATGACAAAATGTGTGTGACATCCTTCTGTGATGCCTCGTAGATCTTAAACCTCAGGGCCAAGTTCTTCTCGCTGTCACTCTGCGCCTCAGTTTTGGTTTCCCCCTGTTCTGGGTCTGCAGGTTGCACAACCTCCACTGGGCAGGCCTCTGTCGGGGGAGCCTTGCTCTGCTTTTTCTTATCTTCCTTGTTACTTGCAAGAGAGTCTGGGTGCTCCTTTGCAGATCCCTTCTTCTCTCCCCCCTCGGTGACATTGGACAGGTTGCCGGTGGATGCGCTGGTGTTGCTAGTGGATGCGTTTGTATTCTGGGCAGGAGGAGCAGGAAAGAGCTGTGAGCATTTCAAAGCACCAACTCAAATGCTGTAGGACAGCGGCGATCTTTGCAATAGCACCCCACGCCTCATCTGAGACCTGTGCTAGGTGCTCTACAAATCCCAATTCAGAACGCAGCTGGTACCCAGCTGAGCTCAACTGAAACTAAACTCCCCAGTGCCAGACTGATGAGGAGTCCTGCAAACCAGCTGAGAAACAGAACAGCTTCCCCAACCCAAACAGGGAACTTAAGACACCTCCTTACTCCTGTGCAGTCCTCCGGGCACGTTTCTGGTGTGCTGAGCATCCATCCCTGTGTCTGGCTGACACTTTGGGAAGTCTGGCTGCTAATGAATACCTAAAGGGCCTGGTGGTATCTCCTGCCAGACAGGTAGCAAAAGACACCACATCCCAGGCGGGTCATGGCTCAGAGGTGTAAGTCACACGCAGAACGGGGAGAAATGCTGAACTAAAACTATCTAGGGCTTGGAGTTACGTGAAGCCACGACTCAAAGGCAGCATGACCCTAGAAGAACAGCTCTACCCAACAAACCCATGCAAAAATACCCCTGGTGAAGCAGCAGCACGATCAAACACTGGCTGCTGTTTCCCAGCACAGCCCCGTGTGTTGCTGATGGCCAGGTACTCACCCCCAGCACTGCGGGTGGCTGCTGGCTTCGCCAGGAATGGTACGGCTCAGCAGGCGGGTCCCCAGGGCTTTCACTCTTCTCTATAAACACAACCACCCACCTGCCTGACTCCAGGCTCGCTTTTCTTCCTTGAAGCATTTTCTTTGTCTTTTCCAAGCCTTCTCTTGGCTCACTTAGACAACTTCTTCAGCAATTCTTCCTCCCTCAAGCGTTCGAGCTCCCACCGGTGCTTTTCCTCAAGCTCTTAAGCCAGCCACTCCATCTTCCTTCAGCAAGACAAACAGAAAACATCCCCGAGAGTCACCGCCAGAAATCGGGGCTCGCTGCAATCCTAGCTGGTCCCACACTTCATTCACTGACCCTAAGGCCAGGCACAACTGTTAGACCAGCTCTGTGGACTTCCCTCAACCTGGGGAGGCTGGGACATCCAAAGTGAGGGAAGTGGGAGGGGACCTCCAGGGCCAGCCAAATCTAGGCTTTGCTGTCACAAGGTCTAAATTGCACTACTTCTCCAATAAGGTCCACCTGGACACCTCCAGCATGCTGCCAGAGACTGATCCACCATTGCTCCACACTGGAGCCTGAAGCTCTCAATATCCAGCTCACAAATCACTAAACCAGCTCACAAATCACTAACACCTGCTTATCCCTGCACCAATACTTGGCTTATCTAGCCCTTCTCCCTGGGCACAGCCTGCTCCTTAGCAAGACTAGCCATATCAATCAGAAAGCAAAGGCTGCAGTAACTGCCCTCCTGCAAAACAGGCTCCAAACAACCAGGTTCCCTGCTGGAGCCCAGCTGGGACCATGGGAAACTTGTGCTGCCTGTCCTGGAAATCACAGTTTGAAGCAGCCCTAGTGATCTCCTCCCAGGGAAACAAACTTCAGCTGGGGTTGAAAGAAGTGCTGAAACACAGGCTCGCTTTAAGCAAGTCCCTCCCCAAGTTTCAGGCAGGGGTTATGTACCGGGTCTGGCTGAGCCAGGATTGGTTCCCCTGTAGCAGCCCTCATGGTGCTGTGTTTTATGTTGGGAGCTGGCAGGGTGTTGATAGCACACTGGTGTTGTGGCTACTGCTGAGTAGTGCTTACACAGCACCAAGGCTCTTTCTGACATTTTCCCCCACAGTGGGACGGGGTGGGCAAGATCTTGGGAGGGGACACAACCAGGACAGCTGACCTGAACTGACCAAAGGGATATTCCAGACCATATGACGTCTGCTCAGTATAAAGCTGGGAGAAAGGAGGAAGGGGGTGGGGTCACCCTTGGTCCTCCGAGGCAACCACTACGTGTATTGGAGCCCTGCTTCCTGAGAAGGCCTGACATCGCCTGTTCATGGGAAGTAGTGAATAAATCTGTTGGTTTTTTCTTTTTTTTTTTTGTTTCCGCACGCAGACCTTTGCTTTGCTTTGCTTATATTAAAACTGCTTTTGTTTTACCCACAAGGGTTGGTTATTTTCTTCCCCCTCTTTGCCCTGTTGAGAAAAAAGGGGAAGGGGGGGAAGTGATAGAGCGACTTGGTGGGAACCTGGCATTTAGCCAAGGTCAAACCACCACAGGTTAATAGGGGCTTAAGCTTATCCTGTGTATCCTCTTGAACAGGGCTGCTTTGCTGGATCAGAGCTTCTCCCAGGCTCACCTGCTGCTGCAGCTGAAGGTGAGCCTAAGAGACACCAGCTTTTGTGGCTGGTGTCACTCAGTAAGGAAAACCCTGGGAGCTCAGCAGTGCAAGGGCCTCCCTCACCTACAGCAGGACTGGGATCCAAACCAAGCCAGCACAGCTGCGCCTCACACCAACCCACACCACAACCCCTCTGGTTTGGAGAAGAAGGGCCATGAAGATGAGAACGAACATAATTAACTTAGAGATACTTGTAAGCACAGTGGCAAGGGAAGCACAGAGCCCAGCTCCCTGCAGCCAGTGTCAAAGCTGAAGGGCTCACCACTAAAACGGAGAGAAGATGTTCTCATCTCACCGGAGGAAGGTCCCTCCTCTGCTGGGAACCAGGGAGGTGGAACTGGCAATCCTTGTGCTGCTGGTAATTAATGCTTTTGGCCTTGGTAACCCCTCTGAGCACAACCAAGGCCTCCGGAGCAGGGAAACCCTTTGGGGACACTATCCTGGGGAGGCACCCATAGAAGGCTTACAGACCTTTTCTTCCTCTCACGCTGGACTTGCAGTATACTGTTATCAAACTGAATTTTCTCCTCCTCGGTGAGGGCATCATACTCGTCCTCTTCCATTTCCCAGAGACGTGCTTTCTGCCTCCTGGCAGCTTCCTCCCACTCCTGTCCTTCAGCACAGACCAAGGAGAAACCATCAGTGCCTGCAAGCAGAGCTTGCTGCTCTGGGTGAGCTGCCAGGATTCACAACTCTGTCCTGACCCAGCCTATCATCCTGCCAGGAGATACTGGCAAGCTCACATCCCTGCTTCAGAATTCAGATAAGCCCCCAAACTATCGCTGGCCAGTGAGTTCCCATGCCTTGCCTGGCTCACATGCACCAGCACTGTGGACAGCTGGCCAGTGATTAGTTATTGAGCCACAACAGCTTGCACTTGTGCCCAAGCTTTAATGTTAGAGACTGAGGTCAGCCTCAGCATTGCTGTATTTTAAGCAGCTGTGAGCTGAGTGCTGGCTACACCGAGGCAGAAGGTGGAAGGATTAATAAAAACATCTCTTACAAGTTCTGCTGGTAACCCAGATACACACGGGTAAGGCTGAGGGCTTGAGAGAGAAGATTTCAGAGTTACGGAGACGAAGAGTCTCACCTTCCTGCTCTTTTGCGGCCATCTCCCTGGCTTTCAAAGAAGCATAATCCTGAAACAGGTTCACAAAATAGATGTAAGGCCGATTTCTGACAGCTTTGAGCAGGCAGAGGAGAGCAGACGCCGTGTCGCGTGCAAAGGGGGTCTCCAGGCCATCAAACACCACTCCCTGGTAGCAGTCACTCAGCTGCAGATAAAGTCGAAAAGGAAGAGAAAGTCAGCTGTTGCACGCATTGGGCTCTCAGCTAGTCACTAAAGCCTGATGTCAAAGATCACCAGCCATCAGAGTTCCAAGTGCAGCAGCTCAGACAAGCTCTGATCTTTCCCCACGCTCTGCCAACTTATGGCATCTGCAGCTTCACCCACGGATCCCTGCACGCAGCCCAGGACTCCTCTAAGCGCAGGCACAGCCCTCCTCCTCTCTGAATTGTACCTCGCTGCCTGTCTCTCTGTAGCAAGAACGTACCATTTGCCCCCACCCCACGTACCTGCAGCCTTTCAGAGAGGATGGCCACCAGCAGGTCCTCGGGCAGCACGCAGCTCCTAAAGCCCAGCTCTCCTGATGTGCTGCCACTGATGCTCAGCCATCGCTGCGCAGGAACGCAGGGAAGGGGAGAGAGGTGAGAACTTGATGAGCCCTGCAATGTTGAACACCACAAGAAAAATCAACCACTTTGGAAACCCCCAAACAATTCCAACTGCTGGGCTTGGAGCTGGGGTTTCTCACTAGCAGGAGACTAGAACAAAACTGCAGGCCAGCAGCTGCAGGGGACCATGCTGGAGGGTGCATCCGTGGCCAGCAGAGACCCAAGCTCACAAGCCCCCAGCGCAGCACCCCGCAACTTTGCCCACTGCTGCAGTCACGTTAGCCAGGACTGCACTTTGCCAACAATCTGTTAAGATGCCATAGAGTTTTTCTGCCAGAGCACAGGGTTTCATTCCCACCCCGAGCCACGCCCAGCCTGCCCAGCTGGCTCTCTGCACTATAGACCCCCGCACCAGGCTCTGGGTGACACAGAGCCTCCACTGGAAGCGGCCCCTTCACTTCTCAGAGGCAATAGAAAGGTCCCAGGCATTAACCAGTGCAGATCGTGCTTCACCTGGGAGTCTGTCAGATCCATCAGATGCTGTTTCTGGGATTGGGGTGTGGGGCCATCTGTCTTCTTCTTGCCCGCCGCAGCGCTCACCTGGCCTCAGGACCTGACGGACCGCAGGCTGAGTTTGTCCACAGAGCTGGACCGTCTCATGTCTAGGCTGCGCTTGGCCCTGGTGCTGAACTGCAGGCTGAGGGACGCATCTGCGTTGTGACCTGTGGAGTGGACAGACGCTCAGTGGGGAGCAAGAAGGCACCTTCCACCCCAACAGGCACAGCCCTGTGCCCTGGCAGGGACACGGCCATTGTTCCCCAGCCTGCTGGGCACTAGCAGCACCGATCTCCAGAAGCAGCTCCTGCCCTGCTTCTCTTATTAGCATGGTAAAGCACACCATCTGATACTGGATTTTAAAGCCAGAGAGTTTTTAAGGCACAGCTCCGCGTCCCTCCTCACAAATGTGCACTCAGGTGACACTGCACACTAGCTCCCCTATGGATCAAGCCAAGGCTCCACCCTCCAGGAGCATCATTTGTGTACCTTGCACCCATCCTGCATTCTCACATGGAGATGGTAACATGCAGCCCTGCCCCAGTTGCATCCCCCATCTCCACTGGAGCTAAATCTTCCGCATGGGATAACCCCACCTGAGGCCCAGACCCTTCTCCCTTCCACCAGCTCCCAACCCAACCAGGTTCAAAGCGGAGCAATGCAAAACTTCCCCCACCAGAACCAGGGTCTGGCCTCACCCTGCAGAGCGCGGGGCACCAACTGCCCAACCAGATTTTCTAAAAGTCTCTGGTCTCAGGTGGAGAACAGCACCACATGCACGAGCTGTGTGACCTGACAGTGTGTATAGGAAAACCTCTGGAGAAAAGAGCTCATCTGCAGCATGTCTCATCTGAAACTCTGGGAGGTTATTCTTCCCTTCCTCTCATGTTTCTGAAGCCACACTCAAAGTCAGTTGTCTAGTGCTTAATGAGCAGCTTCAGAGGGCTTCTTTGTTGTTAAAGTGGGCAGCAGTTCTGCCTGATGGCCACGAGGAGCCAGCTGGATTCAGCTTTGAGGAAATATAAAAAACCCCTGAGAAAAATACAGGTGTGCTTCACCACTCCTAGGAAAAGGAGTATGTGCTGAGAAGCCCAGAGGCAGTAAAAGTGCCCCTGTCTGAGCCCTTAAAACAGAGATTATTTTTTTTAATAACACGAGATGCTTTATGAAATGGCTTTGCATTTCTACATGCTGCACCCATGTTCCCTAGGAGACCCAAGGGCTGTCAGACTTCCTCTCTGGAGCAAGCAGAAGTGGATGGTCATGGTGGGTTTCTGAAGCGCTGCTCTAGGTCCAGCGTTTCTCCTTACTGGCACCCTCTGCCTCCTTGCAGCTCTGCTCGATGGCAGCCCCGATGCAAAGCTCCCGGGCGCACAGCCCTGCTGAGCTGCTCCTGTCCGAGATGGTTTCTCTCACCACGGTGTCGATGGACAAGCAGGCAGCGCCATAATATTTGGACAGGGCAACCGCTGCTGCTGTCTTTCCTTGAGAGAGAGGAAGAGTGCTCGGTGACACTTGCATGTGAAGCATTTTCAGGACAGGCTCTAGAAAGTCCCCAGACAGGATTTCAAAGTTTCAAGGACAGTCGGAAATCAAGTGCCCCTTTAGGGGAGACCATGAGGGAGGTAGTTGAGCATGGCTAGAAGCATTCTCCTCTAGAGCCGGGAGGATCACCTCCACCTCACATCCAGCTGAGCACTTTGTCCCTCGTGGTGACCTCAACCCTGGGCCAGAACATTGTTTCGAGCCCTGTCCCGCCACCACTCAGAGCGTTCACCAGCCTGTGCTGGCCAGCGCTGCCTCAGGCAGCGTCTGGGCACGGTCTGGGGGTCAGCGTGGGCGAGGGACTGCTCCCATGAGGCAACATGGGCACTAGGCACTGTGCTCCCACGAAGCAACGGTGACGTGGTCACCCTGTGTGGGGGAACGATAGCCTAGCCGTGTGGACACAGGGTGAGCCACAGCACTTGCCCCAGCTGGTGAAGGCCTGGGACCATTTCATGTACCAGCAGAGCTGCGGCTTACCTCACTTCGCTTCAACTGGTCAACCAAGCACCACAACCCACCAGGATGTGTCTCTCCTGCTTCCCCACTCCTTGCAGACACGGGCTGCGGCTCACCTACCTGTCAGGGGTGCCCCATGGATGATGACGACGATCCCTCGCACGCGCCCCTCTGCAGAGATATCGATGCCAAAGTGGCGGGCGATGGCCCTATAGACAGGGCTGTCGGCCAGTTCTCCCGCGGCTGCCTTGCTGCTGGTGATGCTCTGCCAATGCTCTGCTGTGCAGAACCAGATAGAAAAGTCAGCCTCCTGCCTACCTATGATCCTGATCATCCTCCCCATCCCCTCAGATCCTGGGAGAGAAGACTCTGCTGAAACCAACACCACACCGAGGTCTCACCATGCCCCTCCTTTAGGCTTGTGCAGATCAGGGTCTGCCCTAGATGGTGGTCAAGGTGCCTGTTCAGAGTATAGGAAATGGGGTGGCAGAAAGAGGAAAGAGCAAGCATTTGGCAATACCTAAAAGGACTGGGCCAAATCTCCCGTGCCCTGTCAACATGGTCCTCATGGGAGTTTGGTCCCAGGTCCTGCTGAGTAAAGGGGGGACAGGCAGAACCAGGCATTTTACACCGTCCCAAGGGAGAGGCTCCATTTGTGGATCAAACCATTATCCAAAAGCTGGATGCTTTAGGAATATTATACCAGGAGATGTAGCTGGGCTCTGAATTCACCATAACAGCATTTGCAAAGAGCTCCCACCTTTGCCCTTAGGAGGTCACCAAAAGCCATCTCGCTTGCAGTGTCACGCAGGACAGAGAGCGCGCTGCCCTGCCTAGGAAAGGGAACAGCATCATCCTGATCCCAGCAGCTCCTGGGGGAAAAGGTGCTCATTTGGCAAAACTGGGGAGAACCTCTCTGGCCTCTCACTTGTCCCTGCCCTGTCTGCAACATAACCCATCCCCTGTCTTTTCTCAACACCTTCCTCCTCCTCCACATTCAGATTTAGAGTCCACTTGTTGGACTGGCTTTCATCAAACACGGAGGGGAAAATGAATGAGCTCTGGGATGAGACAGTGTGAATGATCCCAGCAGAGGACTTTCTTCCTTGATCTGACAGAGACTGGACATCTTCAAAGTTTGCTGAGGAGGAAGGCCACAGGGAGGGAAGAAGAGGGTGGACATGGCCAGGCAATCTGTTCTTTGACATTTGCCACTTTGCACGGCCACGTGCAAAAGATGGAAAGTTTCCCAAGGAGAAGTCTGTCCAGGCTGTCTCTGCCCTCGGGGGGATTTTGAGTTTGTGCTTTTGGTGCTGGGAAGGAACAAATATAAGATAGCTGGTGATATTAGACCTGGTCCTGCTGGCTGAAGAACTCATCCAATCCTATTTTTTGTGGTTAGGGGACACAAGAGGACAACATGATTATTTCCCCGGTCCATGGTAGGCAGATATGAGCTTGCTTTGGCTGCATTCAGGGCTGGTAGGGGATGCGTGTTACAAGCCACAGACCTTCATGCTGGAATTCCTCCACCAAGCTGGGGAATGGGTGGCTGCTAAAAGCCTGGGCTTCTCATGTAGAGCTTGGGGCGTGCGGGCTGGACTCCCCGCTGTGTCCACACTCAGGACAACCAATGCCAAACCCTCACCGTTGTCCTGGCCTGCTGGTTCCCCAGTCTTGGACTTTGTCTGCTCATCCTGCAGCCTCTTCTGGTCCTGATAGTACTCCAGCACCTCAGGGGGCAGCTTCTCACCCGGGGCACGCAGAGGCAGCAATAAGGTGTTGTGGCAATCGTAGTCTTTAAGCGTCTGCAGGATCTGTGCATGTAGGGAAGAGAAGCCATATGCAGGACGTGTTTCTAACAACACGGACTATCCAAGCCCCTCCACAGTCTGCCAGCAGAGCTGGCTAACCCTGAAATGCCACCAGACTTTGCCCTGGGGACTGTCTCCATCTCCCTGGCACGAACCCAGGAATGCTGGAGCACTGTGAAGCTACGGGAGCGTGCACATGGGGGCCAGACCTTCCCTCTCACCTGCTCCTCAGCAAGGTACTGCTGGTCAAACTCCAGCGAGTAAAACTCGATGGGGAACTCGCATGGGCTCTTCACCACCACTGTCCCCTCTGCTCCACAGCTGTACGGCAGCAACGGTCCCAGCTCAAGCATTGGGGGCTGAACTCCAGCTGTGGCTCCAGCCCACACCCCAAGACCTGCAGTTGGAGGTGCTGGCTGCTCTGGCAAATGTTAATCTTCAGCTCACTTCTATAGGACTTCTGAAAAGAGAGAAGCACAGAAAGCTCCTCCATGAAGTCCCAGGTGACAGGGCCTCAAATTCAACTCTTGCCCCAGGGCAGGGGTGTCACCAGTACCTCTAAGGGGAATAGAAAACAGATATTTACTTCCAGCAGGGGCTACAGCATCTGCATGCTGGCTCTGAGTAACTGTGATGAAACCTGGTGTGAAGTGTAACTGGATATTTGGGTGTCAGACGAATCTAAAATGCACTGTCAGATGTTTTCACCTAGTCATGAGGGAGTGTGATGCTCATGAGAAAGGTCCTCAGGGTTATGTTGCCCAGACACAGTCCTGGCACTGCTGCATCAGACAAACATCAGCTCTATGAATGAGGCAGATGAGCTCTCACTGGCTAGAAATAAGGGTCGTCTTCTCTGATCAGTGTTTGGCTCTGGTCAAAGCCAGACACAAGATGGTTACACCTCTACAGCAATTAAAACATCCCTGGGACTGTTCCCAGGCACGGAAGCACTTGTGTCCATCCTGTTACCCACTGCCAGTTTCCAAGTCACAGTGGCCACAGGCAAACTGCTTCTGGGAATGCCCCATCATTTCACCTGACTCCCAGACTGCCTGGGAACGTGCAGGCAGGCTGGGCCAGAGCCACAGGGACTGCTGGCAGCACACCACTGCAGACGACTGTCCTGCCATGCCCAGGAAGGTGCCTGGTGGCTGTTTTGTCTGCTGGTACCAGCAGCAGGACTTGCCTAGATTGGCCCTTCCAGGGTTATCCCCTGCAAGCGCACCAGCTGCTCTGCACCAGGGCGTTGCAGCCTTAAACAGGCCTGTGGAAGGGGGAGACGAGGGCAAACAGGCAGATTTCCCCCCATGCGCCGAGAGGCAGCCACCTCACCGTGCCCTGATGCTGAGCAAGCTCCCCAGGGGGATTTCAAAGCCCCTCTCAGAAGAGTGTGCTGCAGGGGGAACTGAGGCACAGTGGGTACGGTGCTTGCAGAAAGCTCTCTGTGGAGGCAGACGCCGTCTCCTCTTCCCTGTGCTGGGCTCTCGTTACCACACTGCCCTGCCAGACCTCTTGGGGGTGACACTTGCTGATCTCACCTCTTCTGTGGGTGACAACCTGACTCGCACGTTGCATCGCTGTCCTGGAGCGAGGGATCCAGCCGAGGGCAGCGCCTTGAAGACACAGGGCTGGGCCTTCAACTTCTGGGGCACCTTCCGACACATCCTCGCTGGCCAATGTCTGTCCATCTGAGAACAAAAAAACAATTGTGTGAGGTCTCCTTGGTCTGCGAGGACAGACCCTCGGTTCCTCCAGTGCTCTGAGACACCGTCATGGTGCTGAGGGCACCCACAGCCAAACCAGCCGAGGCCACCTGTGGCCTAGAACTGGAGGGAAAACAGGCAGGGCAGGCAGATGGGGAGGCACCATCCTCAGAAGAGGAGGAACGGGGGAAGGTGGCAGAGAAGTGAAGCACCAGCTAATGCACAGGTCCAGGTGAGCCAGCCTTGCTCTGTACCCTCCAAAGCTTCCTCAGATGAGCTGTGGCCCAAGTGCTCACGCAGCCACAGGGGCAGAAAGGGCAAGAGAGGCAAAGAAAGCCCAACCGAGAAGTTATGTGTTACACATTGTCTGTGCTTTACCTTCTTAACAGGCTCATTTATAGTCATGACCCAGTTACAGGGGACCGGGAGCTGACTGTGGAGCTGGACAGTTTCTTCCTGGCACTGCCCACACTGGAGAGTGGAGAACTCCAGTCTGTCCCTGGAGACGCAGAGGGATGGCACAGCCACGCTGGCAGGGAGGTGGACATGGAACGTGGGGCCTCCTGCTACCTAGGGAAGGACCGAGTGTCCAGCTGAGAGCCCCAGTGACATCTGTTGCTGTCACCGACTCTCCACCTGCCCCGAGAGGTGCACGGGCACAGCGGGGTGAGGAAGCACGCCGTAGGTACCTTGATGGGCAGGAGCACGTCCACCTCTCCCAGTGGCAGGTTGGCGCTCTGTGGGTCGAAGCGCACTTCAAACACCTTGGTCTCGCAGCAGAGCAGGTGCTTCACGTGGTCCAGATCCACACTGAAACCTTGAACAGATGAAAATAAAGCAGCTGAGATGCACAATAGACATGAATGTGTCACAAGCACGTTAAGGCCATATGTCCTGGCTGGCAGCTCTGTGAAGGACCCCTTTGTACCTGTGGAGAAGATTGCCACTCCTTCTCCCTTGTCACCATACAAGGAGAAAGGGCTTTCACAGCCAGAATCCAAGACCCACATGGTAAAAAGGAAACATCTCAGTTGAGGAGCTCCAACCATTCCTTCACTAGGCACCCCAGGGAAGGATGCACAGACCTCTCCAAAGGAGAATTTCCAACTAAGATTCCCCCATGCCATGGTACTCCCTGAAAAACAATTTAGAGGAGGCACCTGATCACCCTTCAGACATGGCGAGTCACCGTTTGCTGGTACTGCAGCCTTATGTCAAGGCCTGTTTAGAAAGCCTATTTTGATACAACAGAGGGCCTCACAGGCTGTCTTCTCAATAAAGGCTGAACAGAAGTGCTATGGCATTATGAACTTTAAACAAAGCACTTCCAAACCACAAAACGTCCATCTGTTTGCAACACAAGCCCATGGAGTGCCCATCAGATGATGCTCATGGTAGCCAAGAGCAGAAGATGCTGAGAGGTGACCAAGGTGATCAGCCCATCCAGCCCCTGCAGGGAAGTGTTAGGGCAGGCACAGGCAGGCTGGGTCTCTGAGCACTGCTGGCCAGGAGAACTCAGGCTCTAAAGCACCAGGCAGAGGGTCCCAAGGAGGAAAAAGTTATACACACAAGCACTCAAAAAAACTCCCCATGTCTAGTGGCTTAAGCTAATCTGTCAGAGACAGCTCCTTCAAGCCCACGTGAAGTCTCTCCAGCACCGGTTACCTGCGTCACGCAGGACCCGTCTATCAGTGTGGAAGGACACAGGGAACTGCCCAGTGTTGGTGATCCTCACGACGTGCGTGGGGGTGTTACCGAGAATCACGTACCCAAAGTCCAGGAGGTACTCGGGCAGCTCAACTCTGAAAGGAGGAGTAAGGACAGTCCTTAAACCACAGCCTGGCTACATTTCCAAGAGCATGGAAGATGCAAATAAAGTGAATATTTCTGGATTCGCTGCTGTAAAAACTCAACTCAAGCCCATGAAACTCAAGGCCTGACCACCTGGTAATAAGACTTTGGTAAGTCACGAGGAGCATAGGACCTAGGTTTTATCACCTACCAGTGGGACCTTAAAATAAAACTAGTTTAAAATGAATACTGGTCACAGCTCCTCTGCTATAGAAAGCCACTGTAGGTAAGTCCAGTGGACCTCCACTGGTCTCAATGAAACTGCTAAGCCTGGTGTACAGCCCCAGCCTGAAATGGCTTCAGGACCTTGTCATAAGATTCGCCTGCACAGGAAATCTTCACTGCTCTGCAACCAGATCTGTCCCCAAAGCAGCACCAACAAATGCAGTAATCAACACCTACAAGATTCACAGGAGGGTCCTTTTCCAGAGCAATCACACTTGGGAAAGCACATACGTGATCAGTTTTGCAGAGCATCTTCCCGAACTGGAGCCTACCATGCCTGTGCCTCCTCATGAAGGAGCAGAGGGAAGTTACTGAGGTAAGTCCTGCAGTCCCACCAGCATCCAAGCCACCTGATTTAGGGTTTGTCAAGGGTGTGTCAACCTCTGCAGTTCCCTACTCTTTTTGCTCAGTGTGGTCTGTTAGCTGGAACAAAGATGCCAGCTTTGAGTTGCCTCTTTCAGAGCTGGTCAGCAGGGATGGTGTTGGTGCTCTCTGGAAGGGCTTGATGCTCTGCACTGGACCCCCTCAGCCCTAAGAGCAGGACCCAGAGCCTGCAGGGAGCTGAGCACCTCCAAAGCTCAGGGTGGCTCTGTGGAAGTGAGGACACTCAGCTGCTCACAGGGAGCATGTCAAAGCTACCAGGATCAGACCCTTTCTGAAGTCCCCACTATCCCCAGCTCTGCAGACACAAGGACCTCTCAGGAGCAGGGGTGCACTGATGGGTGTTACCCTTGGGGCACAAGAAGATAGGGTACAAGAGGCCCTACTAACTTGAGAAGCCTCTGATGAGCGTGCTGGTCAAAGGCAGTGGCCTCTGGGGGACCAGAGGTGAGAGCTTTCTGCTGCTCCAGGGCGTGTTCCTCTATCAGCATCTGCTCCATCTGCATCTGCAGCCGAGGGTCCAGCTGAGGGAAGGAAAGGCAGTGGCTGGTTAGCAACGGTCCTTCCCAAGGCTCCCCCCTGCTTGTGTTGAGAGGGGTGATGGGGTCCTTCTGTATTGCTGCTCAGTGTCTGTGACACCTCCTGCTCTCTTAGTCAGGGCCTCATCTCAAGGGCAATGAACTCCAGTATCTTCGCCTGCCCAGTCACTGTTATAAAAGCTGATCTGGCCAGACAAACAGACAGACAAGCCGGGAACCTTCCAGAGCTCCAAGTCTTTGCCTGGCCCCAGCCAGTGCCAAAGCAGCTCGGACAAAAGCTCTCTTGTAAAGGGAGCCACGATAAAGCTGCTGTCTCTTAGAGATCAGTCCTGGCAGCACAGTCCCAGGGCACAGTCAGGCTGCTGCTATTAAGCTCTGTAAACCTGGCAGGGCTTGGGTTGTGAGCAGCAAATACCCCAGTGATGACCTACATCTCCATCCCAAAGTACCATAAATTCAATCACTTGAGCAGGGTCTTCAGGATCTCTCCCTGGGGCAGCCCTGGGGGCAATGCTGAGCTGATGCAGGATCATGGGCAGGTTGGGTGTCCTGATGCAGGATCATGGGCAGGGAGGTCCCAAGTGCCAGCAAGGCACCGGGAAGCCTGCTGCGGGCTGCAGGGGACCAAATGACACCGGGGGAGGGAGGCACGTGTCAAATGGGGCAGCAGCCATTCTCACCATGGCATCCAAGGGAGCTGGGGGTGGCTCCGTGGCCACAGCCTCCCCCAGAACAACTGCTTCCTCTCTCTGGCTGTCTTCCATCTTTTCTATCACCTCCTTGAGGACCTTCTCATATTTTTCATTTCCTGAAGGAAGAAAACATCCACAAATAGAAGCGTGGCACAGCGCCATTCCCATTTAAGCTGGGAAGACCCACTTCCTCGACTCTGGCCTCTCCCAGAAACACCCTCCTCAAGCAATGTATGGAAAGTAGATGCTGCTTTTCCTCTATCAACCCTGATGTTCATTCCCACCCATCTTCCTCCCCACATAGGAGCATCTCATCCCCTGCAATGTGACGCAAATCCAACCCTGCCAAAATCCCTGCCAGCCTGTGCTCAGCTTTCCCGAGCATTTCTGTCCAGCCACCACCTTCCCAGGACTCCGACACATGCTGGCAAGCTCTGCAGGATGGTTCCTGGGGCAAAGCCCACACGGGCTCATCTGCCAGAGCCTCAGGAAGCAACTGGGGGGTTGAGTGTTGGTCTGACAGCCCTGAAACCTCCAGGCTCCATGGAGGCAGGTGTGAGCTGCCCTACGGGCATCTGATATGGAGGAGAAACAGGGGATCCTCCTGGGGAGCAGACAGGCCGTGCTCACCTTTGATGTTCCTGGACAGGTCCAAGTAGATCCTGGGAAAGGTCCCCTCTCCTTTCAGGGAGATTTCTTCTGGTTCTAGGTGACCCACTTGGATCTGGAAAGTCCTGCAGAAGGCTCCAGGCACTCCTGGCAGGTAATAGACTTTCAGGACTTGCTCCTGGCCAGGTCCAACTTAACCCTGCAGGGTGTGGGAGAAGAGGGAGGGAATGAACCAAAGAGGGTTTGGTGGAGGGATGGCTCAGATGACAGACACGCCGAGAAGAGAAGGCAGGTTCTCATATATAAGAAAGTATCAGACAACATCGCCTTCTAGCTTTCTTGTACCCAGAAGCTGAAGTCTCCTACACTAGGTCCTTCAGAGGGCTTGTAGGGATGCACTCCCCCAGGACAGACCCACAGACCGCCCCTTGCTCAGCATGAGCATAGCTCTGCCCCTAGCGGTGTTTACCCTCTGCTAGCAAGAGCCAGACTGAAGAAATAAAAGCTCTTTTACCAGCCACTATGCAAAATAAGGGAAGTGCCCACACTCTCAGCATGGCCAGCAGCTCCTGCCACAGCACATCAGCGGTTCCCAGGCTGGTGTTGAAGGGCCTGACCCCTTATAAATGATCCCAACCAAACACCTCCTGCCTGTGCGGTTACACCGGGTGTCATGAGCCTATCCAGACTCACGGTGACCTGCAAACATGCATCTCTGGAAAGGCAGGAGCAGAGACTAGGACAAGATCTAGGGAAGGTGTTGCCAGGAAGGGCACCTCCTCTCCAGGCTTCCAGAAAGCTGCCTGAGCCCCAGGCTAGGCTCCCGCCAGCCAGGCTGAGAGCAAATGCAAGCAGACAGCAACATAGCCTGGGGTGACGGGACACAGCCGCAGCTTTCCTCGGCTCGCTCTCTGCACACTGGGCTGGACCCTCAGCTCCCCACTCCCCTTCACGCTGCAGGGAGAAGCTGCTGAGCAGGACAGATCCTGCCACTTGGTCCCCTGAGCCCCTGGTGAAGCGCAGAACACAGCTGCAGCAAAAGCCAGCCCTGCCAAGCTGCCAGTGCCAATGGGGCTGTCACAGCAACTGATTGTGCGGGTCTGAGCAGAGCTGGGTCTTTGGAAGTTCGCAGGAAGAGGGCATCAGTGTGTCACCCCTTGTAGGAGACAGGCATGAGGAAATGTGAACGCCTTTGCCTTCCTCTTCCCACTGCAAAAAGGCACTAGACAGGAATGCTGCTCCAGCCCAAAGACAGCAACACAGGACTGAGAAGTTGGGATGGTGAGATGCTGCAAAGTCCTCTCCTCACTGTTCCAGCCCTGCTCCTGTCTGGCCCCCTCACTGCCCCACAAAGCTGCTGCGAAGCAGAAAAGCTGGGGGAGTGGGGGACCGGTACAGGGGCTGCTACAATTTCTGGCAAAGCAGCTTCATGCCCAAGTGAGAGCATTTAAGTCCCGCTCAGTGCTGGCAGGGAACTGGCAGGGTGTGCTACAGGCAGGGACAAGGAGTAAGCCCTGTCCAATCACACACCCTGGGAAAGGTGACTCTCAGGAGAGCCGGCACAGTGTGGCCCCAGTGCCTGCACAGCAGGAGCACTCAGCAGTTGGGGTCCCCAGAGCCACCGAAGCACTGGTGCCTCCGGCCGGTGGCTGCTGTGTGACAGCAGGGTCACCCGCCGGCAAAGGCCGTGAAGGGCGATGAGGACCACGCTTGCTTGACCCTCCCTGCCTCCCAGTAGCAGCTGCTTGCAGCCCTGTCTCTCCTGTCTGCTTTTGTGGGTTGTTTTCTTTTTTTTTAATTTTGTTTTTTTTCCCCTACAACCCCCTCCTGGGCAGCCTGACCCAGAGCCAGGGTCAATCACTCGCGCCACCTCCGTACTCACCGTGCTGGGCAGGACCAGGGGCACACCGGGCAGAGGGCTGTCTGCGGTGCCTGCGCTGGGCCTTAGCACCACGTAGGTGAATCCCATCTTCCCGCTGTTCGGCAGGGTGACCTCTGCTTCGGTGACTTTGTTAAACAGCTGAAGAGAGGACAGAGGAGTGGGAAGCTGAAGACACAGGCCTGATACTGGGAACCTCCTTCTGCTTTCATTGGGATGCAAGCAAATGAACTCAACACAGGAGAAAAGCAGAGGCAGAGGAGGTACGGGCACTTGAGTCTCCCAGGTTAACCTGGGGAAGCCACCGCCACAGGGCACCCCTTAGCCCTACACAGGAACAGATACTGATGGCGGCATGCAGAGGGGCAATGCCAACCACAGAGATCAGTCATAAGGAAACCAAGGAGGAGACAAGCTCTCTGCACCTCATGGTGTCATCTCACACCCAGCTGGAACAAAGGAGGTGGCATCAAGACATTGCAGAAGAAAAAGCACCTGCAGTGACAGCAAAATGGGAGACAGGGCAACAGCTGGAAATATCTGTGGGGTTTTTAACCAAAAAGAAGTGGGGATTATTCTAGGACATTCTCTCCAGCTACAGTGACTGGGAAGCCCAAGTTAACTTCCTCCCTCATTTATTTTGTTGATTAATCAAGAACATCAAAAGAGAGTACCTCCTTGGACCTCAGGCTTTAGGAGTGGATCAGCAGATGGATGTCTTGGGGCACGTCCCTCTGGAGATCACCACTGGGACCCTGCCTGCCCCAGGAGGTGCTGTTAGTTACCTTGAGGAGGAGGAATTCCCAGCTGGAGGGGGGTGGAGATGGCCTTTAAAAACCAGCTTGAATGCAGGACATATCACTCCAAGGTTGTACTTCCAAGCCATAGAGCCAACAAAGTAGTTGGGAAGGGGAGAGAGCCCTAGCCCTAGGTGGGTGGCAACCCGCCGGTGATGGTTTCACGACAAGGACCTCGGCCAAGAGAAGCGTGTGGTACCTGCAGCCTGTAGTCGATCTCTGTGATGTCTAGGAGGTAGCTGATGAGCAAAGCCTCTCCACTTAGCACGATGTCATAGGTCAGGCCTCCCTCCACCCTGCACAGCACCATGACATGGGCGACGATATTTGTGTAGCCAAAGAAGGTGAACATGACCCGCTGGCTCTCACCTGGCTGCAGCACACCGTAGAGCGGCAGGACATCGAAAACCTGGAGGTAGGCGAGGAGAGATCAAGATGTCGAGCATGGAAACTGATGCAGAAGAGCAGCCATGGCTTGGAGCGAAGTACAGATGTGGCTGGAGGGGGCTCTTCCTCAAACACAGGCAAAATCACCCTAATCTCATCCTGTATCCATTCCACTTACCAGCGGAGGGGCCACGGGAAAAATTTTCTCCCATACTCACTCATTAACGCATTAATTAATACACTACATATTAAAGTAATTTGAGCTGTCTCCTGGCAGCAAGAAATTCTCTTTACTGCAGAACTTGCCTTTAAAAGCACCTTTTACTGCCTTAAGAAAAACACAGTATTCGGAGGTGAAAGCCCTTAGAGCTGGGGAGGGAGGACTCCAGCCCAGCTCATCTGACTCCTGATGCTTTTCACTCTCTCTGATTTGCATGCTGCGCTCTCTCAAGATGCTACAGCAAAAGCTACTGCAGAAATTTCCTGTTGACCACTTGATTAGCAACAAGATGAATAATGCCCTCCATAGCTGCTGCACAGGTCAACCCTACGACATGTCCTGCATGGCCTCTCCAGTGACCAGTTGCTTCAGCAGCGCTGTGCAATGGGCTTGGAGGGACGTGAGGCCACTCTGCGAGCAGCATCGAGGGCCACCAGTGGGAGGGGGGCTACATAACTGCTTGCCACACTGGAAACATGGCACAAGATGGATTCCCATTTACCTCCTCCATTCCCAAGGTGACGGGCTCTGCCTCCACAAACTGCATCAGTCTGTTGATCCCCACCAGGCTCTGAGTCTCCACAGCACCTTCCAGCTCCGCAGCAGTGGATGGCAGCAACTGGAAAACAAGCATCATGGGCTGCAGTAAGCAGCTGGCTGGTCTGGGTGAGACTACTCTGCTGCAGGCTCCACCACCTCATCCAGCCAGGAGCAGCTGAGATGGGACCTTGGGTGCAAATCAAGTATGGGTATGTCTGTGCCATCCGTTGAGAGTGGGTCCAAGCCCACCCACAGGTGAGACACGGGCTCCATCTGCACTTCCTATGCACAAGCTTGCATGGGGAAGCTGAGTGCACTCAGCCCTCAGTCCTGGCAGAGACCTCAAGGGCATTTTGCACCCTTGTGCCAGCCCAGCTTCGCTCACTCCTGCCCAAGGAATGTGCCCAGAACCCCAAGCCTCGACAGGTTAGGTTCTTCATGACAAAAACAGGAACACAGCTGCAAGTGAGAAGTATCAAAACCAGGAAAATAAGGACTTGGCACAACTATTCCATTTCAGAGAGTGCTTAGGTTTCATCTCGTGCAGCCATCAGTGCTGGAGAGCTGAGGATCTCCACCAGGTCATTCTCTTGAACGACACCTTCCTGAAGAAGGCAGCCGAGGTGTTCTTCTGTCTTGCAGCAGCTGAGAGCTGGTGTTTGACCTCAGAGGTGCCATCTTTCAAAAGGAACCTCATCCCTGGGCTTCTGATCCCTAATTTAATAAGCGAGGGCTTTGTGAGTGCTTTTGAAATGTAGTAATACCTGCTTCTTCAGTAACGTGAAGAAGTGCTTTGTGCTGGGGCCTTGACATCAGCAGAATCTGCAAGAATATTTATGGGACATCTTTACACCTAATCAGAGGCTACACCTCCCCGGTAGATGAAGCTCAGAATCAGAAGATTCAATGCTCTTTCTCTCATCTTCACATTTTCAAGCCTAGCAAAGCTTTGCCAAGCGCCTGTTCCCAAAGATTCTAACCCGCATATTTCCTAGGCCTATGGTCTCCCACCTCACCAGGGAGGTTATGTGGTACAGTGACACAAGCGGAAGATGAAGCTGCAATCCAGACATATCCTTTGAGGCACTTTTGGATCCTACTTAGCCATATCTACTTGAATTTCTTTGCTTTATTTCTGCATACATGGCAACAAAGCAGGAAATAAAGATGACTCCACCCTTCTATCTGAAAACATTCAGCCACACTATTCTTTATGTCTACAGGGTATCATTTCTCCTGATTCAGAAAAAATGTGCAGTTATAATGTTAAAATGACCGATATTTGGATGTGAGCAGATGCAACCCCTCTCCTTGAACTTAATGCCAACGCCAGTGCTTTCAGAACTTCCCATGCTTTCCTGCATCCTTTTTTATTGCCCCAGGAGCAGCCTCTGTCCCACACAATGCAGAACAAGGCGCCAGTTCCCACTAGCATGGACGTCGAGTTCTAAAGCACCGAGGTTCACCAGGAAGGTCAGCAGACCAAAGGCCATTTTCCATGCCAGGAGGAAGAGACAATGACTTTGCAAAGTCTCATTTTATCAAAGACAGCTCTGTGGCCATCCCTGCAATACTGCAGGTTTCGGGTGAAGGCAGAGACATAAAAACAGGCGGCTCCAGCTGGGGTTGAGAAGGTGGTACATGGAGATCACAGTACTTGGTACAGCTTGATACAGGAAGGAAACTGGAAGCCTTCACATCATGATGCAGATAAAAGCCTCATTTTACAGTGTAAAAACAAGCCAAAAAAACCCCAAACTCAGCATAGGTCCGTAGGATCTGAGAGGGCTTCTCCAAGCAAAGCTATCCGATTTCTCCCTCCCCAGAAGCCCCGTGTCCAGCCACTGGCCCTGCTGCCCAGCCCGCCCTCAGGGCACATGACAGCAGGGCAGCAAAAAGGGGGATGGGCACAAGCACGGCTTTTTGGTGGCAAGCTGGGGGAGGCAACGCAAGCAGTAGGTGTACAAGAAAATCTACCTTTGCTTCCAGGGAGTCATCTGCATCTGCTGGCTCTTGGGCAGGATCCCCTGCGGCTCCCAGGGCTTTGGCTGGTTCCTCCACACCTCCATCCCTGCAGCTGCTCCCTGCAGACACCGAGCACTTGGACCAGGCTCCCCCCTCCTTTGGTGGCTGGGGTTTGATGAAAAATTTAGGTACTGGAGGGCTGAACCTGGAAAATAACATAACTTTGATTGTGGACCTGCAGTGGGAGGGAGGGAAGCCTGCACGAACAGCTCCTCAGCAGGATGCGGCCCCCGGCTGGGCACTGGTGGTGTGAACTCAGTAACGGGTCTGACCTAACAGCTCTGAAACCAGGATGGAGCAGGTCAGCATATGGGGCTGCCTAGGGATGACGCTGGTATAGCGGCAGCGCAGGGAGCTGGCAACTGGTTGCAAGGAGAAATGGAAGAGGACACGGGTGAAAGCCTTGTAGGGAGGTAAAAAGCACAGCAGGAGAGGAAGAGACACACAAACTGTGCGAAAAGGTGAACCTGAGACACAAAGGGGCAGATCCGGACAGCAACAAGCCAGTGCAGACCCACCAGTGCCCTCCCGAAAGCACCCACAGCTGCAGACTGTGCTTCCCCCACCCAGAGGGCCAAAGCAAGAACTTCTGCAGCTCTACCAGGTGCTAATCCGGAATATTTCCCCTGTCACCCACCCGCAGCTGCAGGTCAGCACAAGCAAGCAGCAATGCCCGAGGCTTTCTCCAAGTGCCGTACGGCAGGAGCAGGGATAAGCCCGGAGCCTGCTGTGCCCTAACTCCAACAGAGCCCAGCACGGTGCGGGGGCACCCATGGAGCCCGGTACGGGACACCCCCACACACACGGGGCAGCGTGGAAAGACACACTGAGCAACTCCAGGCAGAGACTCACAACTGAACAGCCCATTGATCCCTGAGGAGCACCGAAGCAGCAGCAATTGGTGCTCCGGGAAAGGAAGCTTTGGTCATTTTTAATCAATACACAGCAAATGCCAATGACAAGGTTCAGCTCCTGCTGTGCTGCCGGTATTCCCTGGTTGTGAAACAACGGCTCCAACCGCACCTTGCGCTAAAAGGGCAGCAGCTCTGCTGAAACAAGGCTATAACCGATGTGGCACTTACCAACGGCATGATCACCTCCCCAGCAGCTTCTAAACGCAAACCATTTGAGGACCAATTTGGCAAATGATTCAGCAAAGCAGTTCAACAGCTCATCTTACTGACAGGACTGAGTTGATAGTTGGACCAACACGTGTCAGTAAAAAGTGTTCGGTTTAACATTTTCAAACATTCCCAGTGACTCAGACTACATTCCCTGTTTCAAATTGCAGCAGGTGCTCACAGTAACTTTGTTCACCCTTCTGATGCCCCATGGAGGACACACTGGAACCATGCCTGCCTGTCACCACACCTATCTGCAAGTGTTCCCGAGGGCAAACGAGGCCCATCTTTTACAGCAATGTGGGTGCTTCCTTCCCAGCTGGGAACTCAGTGCCTTTAACGACGTGTTCCCAAATGAGTATTTGTCTCTAGCTTTGCAGCTCATCATTTAAGGCTGGTTTCCATTTCTGGGTTAGAGGCTCTGTGCCTCACAACCCCCAAGAGATCCCACCTGACTTGTCCTTCCTGCAACCACATGCAAGAACCAGGCTCTGCCCAGGCGAGCTGCCCCAAGCAGGGACCGATGAGCAGCAGCGCTGTCACTCCTCCCCAGCCCCTCCTCTGCCTGCTACTGGGACCACATGGGGGACACCAAAGGCGACCTCAGCACCGTCCACGTGGAAGAGCAAAGCAGGACTGGAGGGGACGAAGGCATGCGCTTGCCCCTGCAGAGCATCGCCCATCTCCAGTCCCACCAGTGCAACCTTCGCTCCTCTCAGCCGAGGCACCTTAACAAGTATTGGGGTGCCCTGAGGTGTGACCCACCTGCTCAACACCTCCAGCAGCTGCTACCTTGGGCATCTGCCTCAGGATAAAATAAATCCAGCTCATCTGCAACAACGGTGCCTCCGGGCAGCCTGCAGCTGAACGCTGCCTGTCCCTGGTGATAGGGAGATGCCCGCAGCGCAGGGGCAGACACATCCAGGGCCAGGAACACCTCGAAGCTCTCCAGCTACACACCAGTCCATGCACCAGTTCAGCGCATGGGTCTGGCCATTGTCATGGTGATGGTCCCAAAACTGCTAGCTGTGACCCATCCTAGCCAGGAAATGAAAGCGCAGCTCTCAGAGCTGCTTGTGATAAATACTGTAGGTTAAGAACAGCTCCTGAGGAGAGGTAAACCCCCAAGATGCAAAATCCACAATCACTTATGAAATTACCCTTAGTTTTATAGAATGGCTTGAGGCAACTTCATGGGATCGTGGTGCCTAGACAACAATATTTTTCTCTCTAAAGCAGAAGCCTCTGGGACCTGGTGCTGGGATATGATGTGATTAGTGAGCCCTGCTGTGGAGAAGCACAAAGCATGGTAAGGGACTTTTTCCAGTGAGGGAAATCAGAATGAACAACAAGAAATGTAACATGAAAAGGAAGGGAGAGAGGAACCCAAGGTGTCAATAGAAAGCTGATCCCTGGAACAAGAAATCTTCCTGGTGCTGAAGAAAAGGGGGTTGTCTTCAAAAAGGAGAAGAAAGGGGAAGATAACAAGATGCTCAGCATCAGCCCAAGATTTAGGCAGCTCTTGCCCTCCAGCACCTTCTGGCCAAGGCTGCGAATGCAGGGAGGTAGGCAAGGAGCTGAGAGCAGCTCCTCCACCTGCAGAGAGGACCCATCCCAAACCAGAGGGGCTGAAGGGCTGTGGACGTGCCTCCACCAGCACCATGGAGCTGAGAGATGGAGTCTCCTGAAATAAGCAGGTCATCCTGGAGCTGCAGGGGCTGAAAGCAAGGGGTTAAGCCCTCCATGTCCATCTCACCCAACCTGGCCACCCCTCAGGTGAGACAAAATGCATCCAGGAATTAACAGTGGGGATTTAATGGGAGTATGGGAGGATTGACACCAGGGGGAGAGGAGTCCTTCCTGCTAAGGCCAGGACAGCCTTGTGTCACCCACTGTCCCCAACCTCCTGTTAAAAGTATCTCAGCCTGTCTCTTGGTTTCTGAGCCTGCTAGGGCCACAGCTTCTCACAGCTTCCCACACCCACCTCCCAAAATAGAGGAGCTAGAAATCCCACCACTTCTGCAAACTACATGTGAAGTTTCACACAGGATGATGTGACCTGGCTGGCTGAGGCTGTGCGAGAGCCAGCAACATGAGGACCGTCCCCCCAACCCTGCAGCGCTGCAAGAGGAGTGCCCCAGCTCCCCACAGCCCCGGCCAGCATCAAGGACATGAGCCAGAAGCCACCACCCCTTCACATTAAATGCCAGAGTTTTAACGGTGCTGAGACTGCTTCCCTAGTGCATGGCACCCACGTGTGGAGCACCCTTGCCCAGGTCCCCAAGGACCACCCACTGGTGCCCCCACTAGCCATGGCACTGGGTTAAAATAAGCCTCCCAGCAAAGCACGAGCTCTTCTCAGGTCATCACAGGGAAAAGCACCAGAGACCGCATGCCCATGAGGCACCTGAACAGGCTACAGGCCCCTACAGTGCACTTTTATTTCTCCGTCTGGCCATCAGATGCATATTAAAAAGGCACTTTGGAGCCAGCTACAGACAGCTCAAGAGTGTTTGCTGCTGAAAACAAAATAATATAATACAGGTGCAAACCAAAAGCCTTTCCAGTGCACGGTGTGGGAACACTGGGCTTGAGCTGGGCCAACTGGCCAGCAGCTGAGGAAGGCAGTGGTGAGGGTTTGCCCTCATCAAGAGTGACTATTGAACAGCATTTCATCCAAATGGCCCTGAAGCCTATTTCTTTGCTTGGATAAATTCCCCTGCTGAGCTAAGGTTTGTGTATTTACTGAACCACCCACTGAAATTCAGACCAGGCAGCAGAGAGACAGAGAAGAGAAGCAACATTGCTGCGGTGAGATCCGACACCTCCAACTCCTGTCTTGCACATGCTGGAAGGGATTAAGCTGGATTTGGCATTCATCTAAATGCAGCGAGCAGTCCCACTGTGACCAAGTATTAATTAACTCGAAGTTCATACACAATTTCAACAGCCACTTACTTATCCAAGTCAAAAAAATGTCAGTTTTGAGAGATGAGGGAGAATTTTGATTTCTTGTTTGAAAGCAGAAATTGTGTGGGAATGGATGCAGCGGAAGTGAAGTGTCTCATGTTCCTGGGGCAGCAACCAAAGCTCGCCAGCGCCTTTAAGCAGGAGCCACAGGATTTGATTTTTGGGTGCACAAGACTCCTCGGCTCCTGCTGAAGCCCACAGACCTTGACCATCCCATCACTTTCGATGAGAAGAGTCAGAGGAGGGTCTGAGGCCCCTCAGGCTCCATCTGACAGGGCTCATGCCTCTCCCAGAGTACTTCCACGGGATGTGGCTGGTCCAGTTTTGCAGGGGACAGGCACTAAAGCTCCTCAGGCACTTTGGTTCAGCTGAAGCTGGACCAGGGCCAGCCACCACTGGCATCGCAGGCACAGTGGCTCTTTGTGGAGATCATCCTTTGGCAGCAGTACTTCCCTCTCTTGACAGGTCACAGCCCTGGACGAAGTCTCCACTGACTTTACCGGAGTTATTCTGACTTGCATTGCTTTTACAGATGGCAAAGCATGACCCAGTAAGTCCTCTCCTTCCTTGTGCTTTGCACATCAGCCAGGTGATTTATAAGCATCAGGTGAGCTCCTGATTCTCTATCAGATAGAAAAATGCTTCTCAATCCGACTCTGCCCAGAGGTCCCTCCGATCAAATCAGTAGCTCTAACAATAAATACAATTACAGTCTTTGTTCAAAATTAAACAAGCCCTGACAGCAGTATTTTGCAGATGCTATTTAAAGTAATCCGTACCAATTACAATTGTACCAGATGCTTCAAAAATCATCTCTGCCAACAGACGACTGTATTGACTCCCGTGACCGATAGCAAAGGAGGAGAGATGTGCTCCAGCCGTCTTTGTGGCAGGGATCTGGACACTCACTATTTCAGGATGCTTTCAGGGGGACAAGCGCTAGAGCTTGGAAACACAAAGGGTGTGTCTGCAAGGGTGAAGAATACTAGGAAACAGGGGGGAGCAGAAGAAGTGGTTGAGCATAACCAGCTGAGAGCAGCAGGATGCTCCTGGGTGATTAGAAAGGCAAGCAGGAGGCTCCTGGCCCTGGGAAGAGAGAGGTTCTCAGTCTCCTCTCCTTAGGGAAAGGCTGCAGGAGGCCGAAGCTGGATCTCAACAACTTTGTAAAAGGGGTGAACAGGACAGTCTGAGGTGGTAGGGGCCAGGCTGGGTGGGCTTGGCAGGCCAGTTTCACCCTAAAGGAAGCCAGAAAGCAGCTCAAGCCTGAGCTGGGGCATCCTGGGGGTTGAGGACCAGCAGGTACCTGGGCTCTGCCCAGGCACCCATGCGCTCCGGGTGCCTCGTTGCACCCCGCGGCAGCACGCAAAGACCTTGCAACCCCTGACCAAGCAACCTCCAGAGCACAGGGGCTCACAGCTGCACCACAGGAAAAGCCAACCACGGCCCCTCTGCCCACCACCTCGCATCACTGTCCCTGCACGGTGCCAAGAGCAGAGCGAGGAAAAGGAGGGAGATGCAATGACGGCGCATGTCCTGAAGTCCTCACCTAGAAGGAAACGTCCCTGCTCATCTTGACAGCATCTGCTGAACCCCAGGAGGTGTCTCCACCAGCTCGCACTGGTGCAGGCTGCCCAGCATGCCCGGGGTAGGCAGCGATGCCACAGCGCACCCTCCCAATGGGGCTCTGCAGCGGGTCACCACAGGGAAAGACAGGAGAAGGTAAAGCAGCAACGATAACTAACGCAGAAGGAGAAACAAACCAAAACAAGCTCCAGTTTCATATACTTCCGAGGGTCGCATCCCCAGATCACCCAGACAGACACTGAAGCTCCACCCCCTGAGTACACCAGCACCGCCATCCATCCCCTGTCCAGAGGAGCAGGGTTTGTGGCACCAGCAGAAATCACAGATTTAAGGCTGTGCATGGCTTTCACCCTGTGTAAAAGGCGAGTTAACATCACTGCTGGGTTATTATTAAAGGTCACTCCCATAGCACAACATAATTACCCCCTGCTTTACCAAGAGCAAGGCAGAAATACTCCCAGGAAACGTGCTCACAGTCCAATGGCCCCACTGAGCTCCTGGGGCCAGGGCAAGGGACGAGCAGACAGGATTGGCCTGGCCCAGGTGACACCGGGGACAGCTGGGGACAGCTGTGGGGTGATGGAGGCAAGTGGGTGAGGGAGAGGTGACAGGTACCACCAAAGAGGAAGCAAGCAAAGCAAGCTCACAGTTGGAAGGGTTTCACACAGAGGAGAAAGATGACTCTCCCGAGGGCAGAGCAGCTGAAAAGGCAGCACTAATTGAGTTAGGCACTCTCAAAATGCATGACATGCCAGCTGGCCCAGAAGGACCCTTGGGGTGCCCAACCCCCCGGGACTCCTGCCTCCTGCTACAGGAAGCGGACGGTGGGAAATAAACCAATCCTTCTCGCACCAGCCTACACCATTAACTCTGGGGTGGGCACCTCTTTGGGCTGCCCCGCTCTTTGCAGAGCCCCATTAAATCTCCCTGGGACCTGAAGTCCTCCCCAGGCTGCTGTGCTGTAGAGAGCTGAAGGTTTCCCCTCTCTTTGCCCCTGGCTGCCTCCATCTCCAAGTCAGGAGACACAGATTTATGGTGATACATCCCTGACATCCAAAAGTCCTCACCTGGCCTGTGTGAACATGGGGTCCATACTGCCTTAACCCAACTGCTACTTGTTCTCTGAGTTGGCAAAGACAAGCAGTGTGGCAATCTGTCAGAGTTCAAGGATCACCTGGACAATGCTCTTAGTCATATGATTTCATTCTATGTGGTCCTGCGAGGACCAGGGAGTTGGACTTGATGATCCTTATGGGTCCCTTTCAACTTGAGATATTCTATGAATCAATGCTCCTGCGCAGCTACAAGGGCAGTAGCAACAGCACGTCTTCCCACTGTGGCTGTTTTCAGGGATGAAGAGATGGACCAGGTGGATAAGAGATGATTTTTTTATAACAGGCTCATTTAACAGAGTCTATCACAGCATGGAGTGGCTCCTCACCTAAGAGCACATGGAGCTGGTGGCTGTGGCCAAAGAAAACATTGGCAAAGAAACCATTGTGGGATCAAAACACTGGCTCTGGCTTTTAGAGGAACAGCAAGCATTGCTTCTGCTCCACGCCGGGACAGTCTCCTGTGTCCTTGGTGATACAAGAGGAAAACAGAGCACTGGCACATGCCAGGCAGATCCCACCCTTTCTGAAAAAGAAATACACGATGATGTTTTGGGAAATGATCTCCCTGACTGGTATTCTCCTCATCTGCCTTAAACCAGCCAGTCAGCAGCAAGAGATCTGAAACCCACCCAAAACCCATCCTGCCCATCCACCATCCCAATATCAGCCTCTCGAGGGGAAAGAGTGGCTGTACACAAGGATGAGCACCAGTTTCACTGTCTTGTGAGTGTCCAGCCTCACGCAGAACAAAATCCCTGTTCTCTGGAAGGGTTTTTGCTGCCCATCCCTGTCTCGGCAGCAGCCAGCTCAGGGCTGATGATGGGACCAGCAGGGAAGCTGGGCTCTCCATCACCTCTGCACTAGGCAGCACCTTGGACTAGAAGGAATCAGCACAAAAATCCCCTGTGAAGATTTACACCCAAAAAGATGTGAAGATTTGGCACCTGGATTCAAATTTGGCTTGAGCCTCTTCTTCTAAGAGTTTAAAGATTTCTCACCTACCCTCTGAAGACAGGGATGCACCAGGAAAGAGCACAGCGATACTAGAGACGGCACTCTTGGGCAGAACGATGCCAGTGGGCTCAGAGGGATTTTCCCTTAAGGAAAGCTGTTTGATGCATAGCTTGCTGGAAGCAGGAAAAGAGTGAAGGGTGAGAAACAGCTGGAGAAATTACAAGAAACAAGGTCTAGAAAATTTTGTCACCGTACTCCTCATTGCCACATGCAGTGACAGCAGGTCAGCAAATAAAGAGGACTATAAATAGCCCATCCTGCCCCCCAGATTTCATCTGGTGGCTTCACTACTCAGTGCTCTGCCAGAGGGATGACGGGGAAGCAACAGCAGCAGTCCCTGAATCGATGCTCTCGCTCTACCTCAGCCAGGCTATGACAGCAAGCCGTTCCCATGAACAACAGAAAAATTAAAAAAAAAAAATCAACATTTTGTTTCATAAACATTGAAGCTCTGCAGAGACCGGCCTTGAGCAGCAGCCTCCTGCCCAGAGGGAATTAAAGGACGAGTCATCCAGGCCGCAGAGGCGTAACATCATTTATAGGGAGAAGGATGCTGTTTGCAGTGCAAACGTACCTTGGGTTCCTGCTGCGTGCCCCGGGTAATGTGAAGATGTCCAGAAAGCAAAGACAGAAGTCAGCTGCTCCCCAGGTTTGCTAGCTGAACATCGCTGACAGAGCAAGACGTCGTCACCTTCCAGACAGCGTTTGCTGACCGGCTACAAAACCAGAAGGCAACCCGCATCCCACCACAGCCTGCTCGGGGCGTGGGTGACACTGGGACACCTCCCACACTTTGTCCTGAGACAGTCAGCTGCCCGACAGCACCTTGGGTAGGACGTGTAGCGCTTTTCACCCAACCAATGTTTTCTCCTTCGCCCTCCCTACCCTCAATCTGCTCCTCCAACAGCCTGGGGCTGCTCCCCAGTCCCCGAGGCGAAGGACAGCTCTCAGGGTCTGTCACCCTGTGCAAAGGAGGAGGCTGAGCCTCAGAAAACCCAAGAGTAATAGTTAAAGCAATTCTCACGCAGCTGTTCTGGGCTCCAACCTCCACCGCAATGGCCCAGGTGAAAGTCCTCCAGGTGTGCGACAGCGTAATGGGCAGTCAGAAGCCCTGGGGCAGCAGAAGCTGTCTCAAACCTGCAGTCAGGCTCCCAGGAGCACTACCAGAAGGTGCCATGCCCAGGCCTGGGGCAGGCTGGCTGACTCGCCAGCACGTGAGCTGGGAAAAGAGCAGCACCGTGCTGGAAAAGGCACAGAGATGGAGGGTGCATGGTGACAGCAGAGAAGAAAGAAGCTTACAGACATGTTGCAAATAGAAAATCATCAGCCCCCCAACCTTTGTCCCGATAAAGCATCACTGTACCACACCTGGTATGCAGGTTTATGTCTCTAAGATAGACTTGGTAACAGCATATGCTCGCTTACGCCTGGCTCCAAACCCCTCCCTGGCAATCATTTTATTTACCTTCCATTCTCTCTGGGTGCAACAGGCAGCAAATTTCCAGGTCTCCCTTGCTCCAGCTCCCCAGTGTCTCTCCACAAGCACAGAGCCTCTCCATCAGCTGCCACCCCAGAGGTGAAGCCTGCCTGGCACCAGTCCTTGCTCCAAGACACTCCATCTCTGAGAAATAAGAGGCCACTTCTCCCTTACACCAAGCAAAACACTTCTCTGCTGCTGCCAAACCACATGGAGCTGAAGGCCGCATTCAGCAGCACGTTTCCATCACGACTCAGCCCTTTTCTAACTTACCCACGGGATTTAAGCAGGAAAAGCAGCACCCATGCGGCTACCAAAGCCCAAAACGTACTGCCCTGAGGAGCTGATGGCACTGGGGGATGAGGAGGGGGTATGGTCTACTGTCACCCATCTGAGACTCCCCAGCACCAGGGGCACGGTGGATGGGTGCATTTCGGATGTACCTGCTCGCTGCTGCTGTTGCTACCTCTCCCCTCCGGTGGCTGACAGAGGACTGCTGTCAGATTTTTGCCTTGCACTGTTTTTCACTGCCTGCATTTTCCATTTCTTCCTTGTTACAAAAACAACAAAGCAGAAACCCCATCAAATATAACAGAGAGTTGGGGTTTTCTGGTCAGTAACAAGGCTGGGATCTGGCTCGCAGGGTCCCTGCACTGCAACCTGCCAGGGGACATGGAAGGAGAGAGGGCGGAGGAATGAGAAGTTACTAATGCTGTAGGAAGACCCACTTGGGAGGAGAAAGGCTCCTGGTTGGTTCAAAACACATTGGCTGAGAAAATCCTGGATGGAAAGGAAAGAGCCATTTTCTACATGTTTAGCTCAACAAACCCTTTCCCCAAAGAATCTACTGGCAATTCATTATGCTGGATTTGTAGCTATGAAGTTCCCACTCTCCAGACACGCCAGATCAATACGCAGAGGGGGTTTGACATGTGCCACAGAGGTGCAGAGCTCCCTGCTGATCCATCCTGGCACACGGACTGATTGGTGTGTGTCAGCTCTGTCCCAGGGAGGAAACGTGTCTCGCGTGAAGGGGACAAAGAGGTGATGCAGGAGCAGCAATGCTCAAAGTAAATGACAAGGCACAGGTCCTTAACAGAGGATGAAAACTCTAGAGAACAGCGAAGTTTGGGGATGAGCCTTTGGCAGCCTTTGTCACAGGTCTCAAAAAAAAATCCTTGTATATCCTTTGGGATTTAATGTCTTCCTTTTGATGGGAAAGCCAAACAAAGCTGAGGAGCTGGATACTGCCCTTAGAAAGGGGGACAAATCAGTCTTTCAGGAAGAAACCTTTAAGGTAAGAAATATGATAAAATGTCCGAATTTGACTCCAGACCTACTGTCTCCTGCTGGGTGACTCTGGTGACCCATTCCAACACTGCAGAAAACATCTTGGTGCAAAGGCTTAACTCAGCTTTGAGCTATCAAAGGCCCAAAGGGTGAGGAGAACGTATTCTCAGTCTGTCTCTAACCACGTAGAGGTCTAGAAGAAGAGTAACCATGAGAGATTTATGGCTCAGCAGCGCCAGAGAAGGGACCTGGGTTGGCATAAGTTGGGCACGTCCAACCACACAGCAATGGTTGGACTGTGTTACTTATATGATTGCTCTGCTCAGCAGTGATTAAAGGGTAAGTAGGAAAAATAGGTTGAACAATTAGAAGAAAAAAAGATCTAAGCACGCAGTCTTGTCCAGGCAGAGGAACAACATTTTTCTCTCCTGGCCAAAATAAACGTGTGTGTCTGACTGATGGTGGGAGTCTCTGATGATCGGCTCCAGCAAAGTCAGATGGATGGATGGTTAAACTCTATTGATCTCACCTTCATGAGTCCTGATGTTTGATTCCCTCGATGTCAGACTGGGTGAGTTTGATCTGATAATTTAGAATACTAACAGTGCTTAATGTGGACCAGAAATAATATCTGACATGCTGCCCTTCTGCCAGGATCTTAATGAGCAACTTGAGGTGTTAATAGCTTGGAGACCATCTTCATTTCCAGCTCTGCCACGGAGAATCACATGGTGTCTGCTGAGGGACCCACAGAAAGTACATTTCTGCTTAATTAACATACAGAGCAGAAAAGGGAGCTGCCACAACGCCCCCAGTGCTAACGAGCCAGTGAAGGGGCTATGCCAAACCCTTTGGAGCAGAGGCTGCTATCCTGCCAGATGCTCAGGACCCTCAACTGCTACCGACTCAGCAGAGTTGGGTGACTCAGCATCCCCTGGAAGAACAAGCACCTGCAGGCTCGGGTCCTAAGCCAGTTTAGGTGGAGACAGGGTAATTCAAAGCTGAAAACTGATTCAGCATTCACATTTCCAAAAACCTAAATTGGTTCTAAAAAAAGAAAAGAGTAAAGATAGATAGGCAACTGGCCAGCAAGTGGCCCCAGAAGAAATTAATTCCACACAGGCTTTGCTGTAACATGCTTGCTTCTCTGTTATTATAAAATATATGCATTGGTCTATCATCAAAATTAGATTTTCCCTCTAGCTTGCAATTAAACCCTAATCTAATTTACCAGGAGATGACGGGGCCTCCAAGCAGAGCTTACAGCTCTGCTCCTCCTTCCCTGCCCACCTCCCTCCACCTGCTTTTGCGGGCTTTCCTCTGCATGTTAGGGTCTCTTCTTGAAGGTGCTGTGCATCAAGAAGGGCCACACTAAAGACTGGTTGTTACTCGGTAAGATCCGGCTGTGAAGAAGCTAGCCCAGTGCCCAGGTCTTCTCCACCAAGCTCTCCTCATAGCCATAGCTAATCTCCAGTTCCCAGTAGGTTATGTCCTCTGAGCCAGATCCCAATTCTCTAAACAAACCTGTTTATTGATGATCTCTATTATTTGTAATGGCAGCACTTCAATGCACAATGGTTAACTTTGCTCAGTTTCCTAGGGCATTATGGAAAAACCATTTGCTACTGTACTTAAAACTGCCCAGACTAGACTTTTGTGCTATGCAGAGAGGCCACAGCAGGAGGAACTGCTGGAAATGTGTTTATAAATGTGTTCCAGCACGACTGCAAGATTCTTCTTGGGCTTGGAAACCACAGCCCAGTGCTGGATGGCCCCATTTCCCACAGACGTTCAGACAAGTGCTCCCACCAACACCTACAGCTGTACCCAAAGCTGCAGCAGAACCTGCCGTTTCCCTGTAAAACACTAAACAGCTGTTTGGGGAATGTGATGAGCAGTTTAACAGATGAAAATTCACTTCACCAGTGTGGTGTTTGCCTCAGGCCACAAAGGTCTGAGAAAGCAGCTTTCCAATACCAGCCTTCCTTCCCAGGGGAACCAGTATGGGGGCTACAGCAAAGCAGCAGCAAGAGACTGGGGCAGCAGCACATCGTTCTGGTGGCAGTGCCTGTGTAGGTTCTTAGCGTAAAATGACAACACATAGGGTTGGCAGGAAAGAAAAATCATATATCTGCTTGTCCCAGTGCCTAAGTATAGGTTTGCAGCTCCAGAAATAAAGTAGGACTCTAGGCTATGGACAATGCAAAAAGTGTTGGTAGCATCTCACAGCCCCAGCTTGGCTGGAGAACGTTGTCTCCTTCCCAGCGTCAAACTGGTGGAGATCACTTATTCCCTGAGAACCTAAGCCCGACCGCGGCTGGTAGGTGTTACTCCCACAGGGAAAGTTGAAAGCAATTTGTCAGATCACAGGCAAACAGCCTTGGTCTTTGCAAAGCACAAACAGGACACGAGAAAGGAGAAGAGCTGCAAGGAGAGAGCAAAGGGGCACATACCTCATCTGGCTCACGTGGCTGTCCATCAGGAACGCCCAGTGGTACTGGACAAGAAGCAGGCTGCAGTTGGTCATCTCGATGTAACGCACACCTTCAGTGTTGTTCAAGATGCAGCCAAAGTCCAGGGCCGCGGGCTGGATATGGAGATCCGGAAAGTAGACTCCTCCCCAAACCGTGACCCGCTCCTCATGAGGATGCTCAAGAAATCGTATCTTCAGAACCTTCTCTACTACCTGGGTACACAAATCCTCTTCATAAGCAGGGTTAAATCTGATGGAGAGATGAAGTTCCTCCCCTATCTCCAGCTTCACGGGCTGCAAGGAAATGAAGAGTATTAATCATCAGTGTGATGAAGTCCCAAGGTCCGGCAGCACGAAATGTGTAAATGTTCAACGTGTGACCCCAGCGTAGGCTTCTCAGTTCATCCTGTGTTCCCTTCACAGTGTGCGCCTGACTGCAAGCCCCACCACGCTCTTGTCTGAGACTATCTCAGGCTCATCTCACTGTGCTCTGCATCAATACACGAGGAAAATAAATATTCTTCTGCTGAATTCAGGACCCACAGAAGCTATGTGCTAAATACACAACTAAATCAGCACTCTGGCACACCAGGGCCTTTTGCCCCAACTCTGGAGGAACTCCTTTAGCCTCACAGCACAAGCAGCATGGCACTGCAGCCTCACCCTTGCAGGGACTAGTCACTGGCACAGCACAGAAGTGGTGGCCGTGTCTACGACAAGTGTTTAGCAGAGCCCATGTCCAACACCTTCCACCAACAACAGGGCAGGGGCCAGGCAGCAGCTGGCGGAGCTTCCTCAGCCTTCCTGAAAGCAGGGCTGCCCTTGAAGAAAGCAAGCTGCTCTTGAGGTTATCTGAGAATGGCTGCTGGAGAGCTCGATGGCTTCCAAGAGACACCTTTACTACACGGCGTGCCCAGACCTAGCTGCCTGCTCCCCTCTCCTCACGTCTTAGAGCCAGGATGTATTTCCCCAGTTCAGATGATATTTCGTTTCCTTCAGCAGCTCGTTTCAAATCTGATTTAGTTCAGGCCAGTCTACCACTGAGTCTAAAGAATAAACTTCTCTACTAGAGGACCTCCCAACAGAAACGTACCACCACACTCCCCCCTCTTCAAACCCCACCATCAGGAAGGCCCACGGCTGCTCACCTGAACGTCTGCAGAGAGGGGCCGCTGGTCTGCACCGCGGATTAAGAAGGGCTGCTCTAAGGCCAGGACAATGCTGAGTGGCAGGGAGGATGCGTTTTTTAAAGAAAGAGGCTGGTACTGCAGAGTTAGGACATCACTGGGTTGCTACAGAAACAGGACACATGGAAAAAAAACAATGTGAAGTTTTTCAACCCCAAAGGGCATACACCTCTATTTACTATTTTTATTACTTTCTACCCTTCTAGGTGTTTTTTCTCTAAGTATATCAGATGCCTGTCGTGTTTAGAAACCACAGCATCCCCCGGGGACAGGGAAACACTCTTGCATACAGAGGAGGGAATAGGACCCCGAGAGGAGGCAGCTGCATGAACAAGATCGATAGCAGAAAGTGAACCCAAACCACTTGTCTCCAGTTTTGTATCCTCTCTCGAGAAGAATGGCACAAGATGATTTTCACTCACATACAGTAATTTCTTACAACCTTATCAGCTCTAGTAGCCTCATAAAAGCAGTGATGTTGGTCAGAGGAGAAAAGTGAGCAGGATTTGGCCCATAGTGGAGAGCCTGCAGCAACCTAAGGTTAGCTTTGAACATCTACAGGCACATACAGCCAGCTAGAAACCTCAACAGTTGGGCTGCAATGGGTGTCCTGCTGCCCCTGCTCCAGTGACAAGCTGTCTGTAGCCTCAAAGCTTGGCTCCACCTAAGCTATTTTTTCCTGTTTATGCATTGCTCTGGGCTTTCTGCATGGTTTATATCAACTAGACAGTGTTTGGGAAACTGGTTCTGGATGTATCGATATCAAACAGCTGCAGTGTCATAACACTCAATAAATCAGAGCGCATGGCATCAAGCAGACCACAGGCAGACGTCAGGGATAGCTGAAAAGCTTCTAATTAAACCTGAACTGCCTGCTCGCAGGATTTTGTGCTTCTCTGGAAGCCTGGGAACCAGAGGAGAGACCTGAAAACACAGAAACTAAATAATGAAATATCTTCTCTTTTTCAGACACCTTGCGGGAGAGGGAAAGGTGATGCAGCAGTCAGGATCCAGAGACTAAAGGGCATCTGCTTTGCGCTGGTGTTATCATCACTGCAGCTGAAGGATGTCTGCGGGTCCTTTGAAGAAGGTGAAGCTTGGGGAATTGCAAAGAGCTAGCATCCATACCAACAGCAGAGAAGGCAAAGAGAGACAAGAGATGACAGGTTTTTCTCATCAGCCTGAGGAGCTGACAGGAATCTCAGTTCTTCTCAGCTTCCCTACAGGATCGGTGTTCAGACATCACTGTGCCTTGGACGATCCCCAAAAACCTCCCTTCACACTGAGTACAGGAACTGGTGTCTCTCTAGAAGTAGCCACGATCCCCCTCAGCAGAGCAGCTGTTATCTCAGTTTTACTTGGGTGAAGTTAAAAACCAGTCCCATCTCTAAAAACATCCTCACTTACTTTACAAAGCACCTCAGGACAGGTGAGGAGGGGGTTTAGCATCGCTCAGCTGCAGCACTCTGCTCGCCCACCTGCAGCCCCAGCACACGAGGTGGCTGTGCAAAGCCCACGCTGTTCTCGTGGGTCCCACACATCTCGCCCTGTGCCTTTGGCTCAGCAGTTCAATTCTGTCTCCACATCATGAAGGCAGAATACAGCTGGTGGGACTGCTCCCAATCCCAGAGGAGCGAAATATTGATCTCAGTGTTAATGGCAAAATCTTGGTCCAGCTCAGCTCAATAGTCAAAGTCCCACAGACTTGGAGAAGCCATTTAACTTCCTCCTTTGAACACAAGCACACCCCCCCACCAGGCTTCAGTCATCAGCCATGCTCTTCAACGCCAGGATGAAACCCAGAGACTTACCTTCTCCACCCGGAAAGTGATTTCTCTGGAGGACATTTGCAGGATGGGAGCAATGAACTTGCACGTGACATCCACTTGCATTATCGGTGCCTTCCCTGCCTTGCTCCCCACGACGGCGTGGCACAGCGGCCGCTCCTTCACCACCTGCACGGAGGAGTCAGCCGTCACCCAGCGGGGGCCAGCAGGGCGTCCCGAAAACGCACTGCATTTGCTACCCACTCAGCCACAGACCGTATTACCGCCATCAAGTTACATCCACTGGGCTCCTCAACAGCCCCCTTTTCTTTTTATGCTGCATCCCATTTATTCTGCTCTCAAACGTCCGTAATGCTACACCCCACTATCCACAAAAAGCCCTTGTGAGTCATGTGCTGCCTACAATTGTAATAGTCCCTGCCCCAAAGGATTACTGTTTTGATTTGTACCACTGCCAAGCATAATACGTACAGAAAGCTGTAGGAACTGATTTAAAAAAAAAAATAATAATACAACTATATTAAGGAAAACAGGTGATAGAAGGGCCAATGCTAGCAAACCCTCCCTTGGAAGCTTAGTGGACAGGATCCATGGGAAAAACCCAAATAGCCAGACTGCCTTCAGGTAAAGAGGGGGTCACTCATTCCTAGCAGGTACTGTGCCCTCCTAGAGCTGGTTTTAAAAGAAACCTCCCCAGGAAAGAGATGTCTTGCAGTTCACATGAAAACCCTCTGCTTAAGCTGGATGCTCTTACACTTAAGATTTTTTCCTGATTTCTCGTGGTTTCAGTTCCCCAAATTCTTCCCTTCATTTCTCCTCTTCCCTCTGATACAACACCACAACCCAACTGCTCCTCAGAGTCTACAGACTCAAAATCATCCGTGTTGCGTGTGCAATGCAGGGAGTTGGGCTTCTGACCAACCTCAAGAGTATAAAGTTCTCAAGACCCGAGGAAGGTGGAAAGCCCACTCCCAGGGTCTTGGCTTTGACTGCAGGAGGCAGGTAGCCACAGCTCAGCTCACAGATCCCCTTTTGGCTTTCCAGGCAAGACAGCCTCACCCGCACCCTGATCACTTTATTTCCTTTCTGGTACCTTTTCCCCGTTTCAGCAAAACCTTTGGGCTCCGAACTGCACAGGGACAGTCTCATCGCAGTCAACTAGGTGAGTAATCGAGTATTCCTCAAGCTACCACCAAGGCAATCCTTTAAAACACCTTTCAAAACACAAGTATCAGCAGGAGCTTGATGCAGATTTATTCCACATTCACCTAAATATCTGTGGTCAGCGACCTTGGAGAAGGGGAATGCACACCAGGGTTAGCTGGCAGCTTCTCTGGAGAGTTGGATTTCCCTGGAAAGAAGGGTCCAGGGAGGAGAACACCCAGTGATCCTGCTGAAATCTCCCCCTCTGAGCTGCCATCCAAGGGTGCTGCGAGACCTGCCTGCCCTTGGGACCGGGGGCCTGGCTGAGAGACTGGGGCGAGCTGTTATGGAAATATTGACAAAGGCCAAGCTGTCAATTATAATGATCCCTGCGAACAGTTTCCCACATGGATGAACATCACCCCGATCACTCAGCTGACACACTGTTCATTTTTCTGCTCCAGGACTCAGTGCTAGACAAGCCCTCTGCCCATGTTTGTCTATAGAGGAAAAACGATGCTACTCCCAGACCCTCCCACCCTTCACAGGTGTTTTGTTTTACTCACTGCTTCCCCCAAATACATTACTTTGCACTTTTTTATTTACTTTCTGCCTGTGCTCCTAGTCTAAGCGTAACTTATTTTCTCTGCCCTTCCTTTCTGCCTCAGCACATGACACCTTGTAACCTGTCATTTGCCTCTGAAGTAGCAATATTTCCTTCAGCCTGTGTTTTGGTATCAGCAGGTTGGGTTTACGGTAGCCATGGAAACATGAAAAAGCCTTAGGAACTGATGGTGGCCAGCAAGGAAAGCAGCTGGTGCTGCCATGGGAACTGTGGCTCTTGAAAGCACTTGCTCCTGATGGGGAAGGCTCAGCCCTCAGGGGGGACCTCACCTGGGGAGTGCTGGAGAAGCCTTCCAGCACCATCTCCATAGTCTTGCCTGGCATTAGCTCCACCCTCAGCGGTTGAACCTTAAACACAGGGCAGGCAGGTCTGGGGCTCTGGGAGGAACCTTGGCCCTTGGTGGTGCTGCCAGCAGGGACCCGATCACGCTGGTGAAACAGGCCAAAACCTTCTGTTGACCAGTAGAGCTGATGGGTGCGCCGTCCTTTGTTTGTTATCTTGAAGTGGTAACAGCAGGGATCCAGGCTGGAAGAGAAAAAGAGATGGAAAATGTCATGGGAGCTGCTATTTCCCAGCGGTCACCCAGCTTCAGCACCCCAATGGCGTTATCTGACTGCACACTCAGCAATAAAAGCACCTCCAAAAAGGCTGACCTAGCTCAAAGCTTCAGCAAAAGCCAGACCTTGGTTGCTCCTAAGTTTATCAGCATCCAGCAGCTGCTCTGTTTGCGTACAGCAAGGAAGAGCTGCATGAAGATCGTCATCTCAGCTGCCGCAGACAGAGCATCACCAGCCCAGAGACCCTCCGGTGACCTGGGCACCCCTTGCCTCGCTGGCGGGGCCCCTGCCCTGGCACCCACGTTATCCACTCACCCCCCACCCCTTCAGCAGCATTCAACCCTCATCACCCCCAACATGTCATCATTTTGTGGTTTAGGAAGATAAATGCACTGCGAGAACATAGGATCGACAGAAGTTTCCCCACTACAAACATGGCAGCCAGACCAGGTCTGGCTGCTGAGGGGATAGAGCAACAACGAGAGATGAATAACGAGAGCTAGATATAAACCAAAATGAATATTCAATGGAAATTGATTTCATCATGTAAAGAAACACTAACTGCAGGCTAGTCTGGAGTAATTATTTTACTCTCTATAAATCTGAGCATGACCAGGACATGAATTGTTCCTGGAACAGTTACTGTTTTTTTGAAAAGGACAGAATACACGGCTTACAAAATGCATGTCTGCCACAAGCAGCTAAATACAGACCTGAGAGTACAGAATAAACCAGTCTTTGAAACAGACTGTTAAAACATGATGCGTACAAGCTTAGTGTGAAATGGTTTATGTGGTGGACAGCACAGATGAAAGCCTGGAGAAGCTCTGGGTGGATGCAGAATTTGTGGCTCTGGGAAAGCCCAACTCATCTGAGATGTTACCTGGGTCCCATCTCAGCTCACCTGGTGGCAGCTCTGCAGCCGACAGCAATGGCAACAACTCCAGAGTCTGCAGACCAAGACGTGAAGGGGGGCAGAGGACGATGACACAAATCACACTGACATTGTCCACTCCATTGGGTAGCCAATTTGTGGCTGCACAGAGCACAGGACGCGCTGGACAAGCATCAACCTCCCTGCAATGTCCCTGCTTATGTGGGTGGCTTGTGCACGCATATTTAAACCCCCAAAGTCTATCCTAAAGAGTAGGATCAACCTGCTCTTTCTACCCCAAAATTTAGGTATTGGACCACCGTGGACACTCTTTGCAGCCAGGGAAAGGAACAGGCACCTCGAGAAGACTATTCTTCCTGTCCCAAGAGGTCTCCAACACAAGGCAGGCAGCACTTTGAAAAGGCTTATTTTTCTCCCATTTACGGGAACATGCCTGGTTTCAGACACAGGCGTTAGGACCAGTGAATCCCCTCCTTTGAGCTAAGCTCTTTAATTAACACTTTCCACTTATCCCACCCAAACTCTCCTCCTCTCCCTTTCAGAGCTGGTCCTGCAGCCACCCTCGCCTGCCTGCGCCTCAGGCTGCTGCTGTGGCACTGACACCGAGGAAAGCCGGTGGGAGAAACGAGGAAAGAGCGACTACGTCTAATAAAGAGCAGCCTGGCAGAGGAGACGGGGAAGGTGAGCAAACTGAGGGATGGTACGGGGCAAGGAAATTCTGCTGCTCCTCCAGGACTGCTGGGCAGAGGGTAAACAAAACAGCACCATTAATTTAGTCAAGGACCTGCTAACAAGCTACCGCCAAGGTTTTCCGCTGTTGCGAGATGATACTCCATAGTGAAGGGAAAAACAAGCAACATTATCACAAAGGGAAATATGTTTATACTTGTAATGTAGCATTTTCCACCCAGAGGCTTCCAGGACCTGCTGTTTTCCTCCAAATCTTTATTTGAAAAAGTGAGGAAATACATGTATTATATATGTATCAGTGACAATTTAACAGCTGGTTTCTATTTTGGTGGCTTTTGAGGGTATCTAACAACTTTCCAATGGCCATAGAAGGTTTCTAAAGGAAGCCCTGTGGCTTCAGGAAAACAGAGCCAGGACCTTGAGCGCTGAAGAACAACTAGCCTGAAGGACTACAGCAAAACTCCTTCTTGCTGAGCCCACGGCAGAAGTGGACGCTGAGAGATACCCTACCTGAAGTGGGGTCCCAAGTTGAGCTCCGGCGCAAAGGGTTTGTCGGTGACAATCGTGGTGCCAATGCCAACAACCCGGACGGGGATAACGTAGGTGTGGCTGTTCTCTATGAACAGGTTCACCTCATCCTTGAATTTCTCCATGTCATCCAAGTTTGCTGCGACAGCCACAGCCACCTCTGTCTCGGGGGGAATCACTCCTTCACTGGGTTCAATCCTCCAGCACGAGCATTAGCCAGCCTGTAAGACAAGCCAAACACTAACTTAGCATGGAAACGATGGACCCTGGTCTCTTGTGGGGTGCAGGAAAAGGAAGGAATAAAGATATGAGGATAAAAATCAGAAAGGCTCCATTTCCCTAAATCCAAGCTAGTGTCTGAAAACAGCAACTATGCAGGAGCTTCTACAACCTGTATTTTACCTTCCTTTAACAGACTCACTTCATCAACCCAGTTTTGCCCAGTCCAAGGGATGCTTATCCTCAGGAGGAGGTTATTCCCCCTCCAGTCTCTCTTTTGGAGTGCACACCAAAGGAAGCTACTTCACCTCTCTTGGCTTCCTGACAATGGTGGCTGGGTTGGCATAAAGGCTCAAGGCCAGAGGAAGCCAGGACTGCTCAAATCCCACCGCAGCAGCCACATGGCTGGGGGATACTGCTGAGAGCCTGAAGAATAACTCTGCAAAACCGGCTGATCAAAACCCTGACACCAACGTCTTCTTTCCCAAGAGCTACTCAGTGCTTCTCGACACCCCCCGAAGAACTGAAGCACTCGGTTCCCACTGATCACCAGCTGCAGTGAGGTGCCCCAGTGACCTCTGCTTTGGAAAATTCAGCTATAAATGTTCATAGCAGAGCAGTAAAGCAATAAGCAGAAAGCAAACTGGAAGGCACGTGCCCTGTAGGCATGGCCCGAGCTTCCCAAGCACTCTCGTCCCTCTGGTTTCTCATGGACCTCTCTCCACGGATGGGGCAGTGAAGGTGCTGGACTTCCAGCCCCTCTAAAACCACATTCCCAGGGAGCAAGCCTGCAGAGAGGAAACGCACACAGTGCTCTCTGGCCAGCAGGAAACGCACTGGGAGGCAGGTGTACAGCTTCCAAGTGTCCATCACAGTGGCGGTGGTGCCTGCACCCCACAGTTCAGTGCTGTGTTTGGGACGACAGGCACTACTCACCCAAAACTCTGCAGTATTCTAAGAGAAGAGGTTTTCCCCCCACCCCCCCTTTTTTTTTTTTTTTAATGGAAAGCAACACGATCCTGCCATGATCCAAGCAAATGCTTGATCCAGGTGAAGTTAGCTCGAGTTTCCATCCGTCAGACTGGCAGCACTCCGCTCTAACAGGACACCAGCCAGCCCAAGGGAGAAGAGCATCAGAAAACCAAGCAGCACTTTGAAGTCTTGAGAAGCATTTTAAGTAACCCCCCAAAGCAACCTCTGCTAGCAAGTGTAAGACTGGGGGCCAGGGAAGCAATAACTTGCTGAGCAGGCAGGGTCCCAGCAGCGTGTGTAGGATGCCCCAGCTAGGCTAGCTCCTTAGGCTGGCTGTGCCCTGCACAGACAGCAGGTCAGGTCTGCACGTCTGCATCCCAGGATGGAGCATGCCAAAGGCATCAAAATTATTCCAGGTGCTGGCAAAATCAATCAACTCCACTCCATTTAATTTGTCCTCTAGAGCTGCAAAAGAAAGTCTTAAAAAAAGCAAGATGAGAGTGGGATGGGGGAAGGTCGTTGGCACAGGGTAAACTCTGCGGCCTCACACAGGATCCCACCAACCCTCCTCTGCTGTCCCTGCATCCCGTGCACAGCCCATCACCAGCCTCAGAGGCATCCACTGCGCTGTCACCAGCCAAGGGCTACCCAGCCAACACGTTCAAGCCGGTGGGTGTTAGGTTTTCTTTGCCTTCTGATTCATGGTAGCTCACTGGAAAAGGAGACCCGATAGCTCTGCTCCAGAGGTGAATCTGCGTGTCTGCTATCTGGCAAAGCTCATTTATCAAAGCTTGGCAACAAGCCAGGCAGTAAATTGTACCCAAGAAACTATGACTGAGGAATAATGATAGGCTGTCTCAATGGAGCCAGACTTTGAATTTCCCAGGGCGAGCCAGGGCCAACAGCCCACTCCAGAGGAGGAGGATTCACATCGTGTCCTCATTCTTCCGGTTAGCATTTGATGTGGGGCCAAGGGGCAGCACGGGGCACCACTGAACAGGAGACCTGCCGGGACTAAAAGGCTCTGCCGGGCCAGATTCACTCAGGTTTCCAGGTCAGCTTCTGACTACGTGGATCCAGGCTGTGTCCCAGAGACAAGGAATCTCTTGGAGCCACGCTAAAAAATCCCCCCACTTTGAAGACCACGATCTAACTTCTGATAACGTCCCTGCTACTCGCTTATCCTTGAATGCTCCAGAACACAACCCGGTCGCCCTGTGCCCTGGATAGACAAAGACGGTGGCTACTTTTGTCCCTGTAGGAGCTTGCACAGAGTCCCTGAGTGCTAGGCAAGGGTGGCGATCAATCACTTATTCAAGAAGTTCAATGCTGAGATTATTAGCTTCTCCCAGGACAGATTTCCATTGCGAGTAAGAGCTTCCAAAATTTGGTTATAAGACACCACCGTGCATCCGAGAGATGGATGGATGGATGGATGGGATGGATGGGATGGAGGGATGGATGGATGGATGGATGGATGGATGGATGGATGGATGGATGAGATCGATGGGAGGGATCGATGGAGGGATGGAGGAAGGGATCGATAGATGGGATAGATGGATGGCTCCTCTAAGGGACGACTGAGGAGCCACCACACTCAGTTCTCTCGAAGCTACTTAAAGGTAGTTAATTGAAGTGATCTGGTCATTCTGGCCTTGCACGAGTGAAAGAGGAAGCAGAACTCAGTATTAAAAATGCAGCTGTACTTTACCAAGCCACAGCTCTAGAGAGAGACCATTCACACCTTTGTCAGCCGACCCATCGCTCCTCACGGAGGCTGCACAAGAAGGGGAAATAAAACCCCATCCTACATCAGTTGTGCACAGAGCCTCGTCCCAGGTGTTTCAGCAGTCCTGAGGTGGGGGACCCTGCGTTCTTCATTTTGAAGCTGCTCTTTATCCACACAAACTGCCAGTGGCAGAAGAGAGCCCCAAACCGCCCCAAGCCCCAGCAGGAGGTGGAGGTCAGGGCATGAGGCTGGCTAGATGCTCCCACCAACCACCAGCCGCCTCCTGGCACCTCAGCACCAGCATCTCCTCGGCAAAAGCACAGATGGGGACCACTTTGGTTTAGCCTCTGCCCCAGAGCACCATCAAGGGGATGTTTTATGAAATCAAAAGGCAGAGCCTCTAAAAAAAAAAAAGGAATGTGGCACTCACTGCCACTGACAACAGAGACTAACTTGTCAAGCTTGGTTCAGCCAATAGCAGACTGCTGAGTGAGCTAACGAAGCTTGTCTCCATTTGTGTCCTCAGTCCATAGCTCACCCCTCCAGATCCCATCTGCGCTTCCTTGCTGGGCTGGGGAGATCAGGGCCACCTGGTTTGATAACCAAACTCCTCCTGCTTTTCCTTTGGGAAAAGCACCCGGCTGAGTCACTCTTGCTTGTAGGAGCATAACTGCCTTGAAGATTCTACACTTCTTTAATTCAGTTAACCAACAGGTGCAGCATGATACAAAAAGTTTAGTTTCCCTAGACAAGCAGAATAACAATTTCTTCCATTACTGAAAAACAGAAATTCTGAAAGGGCATGAACTCATATAAGATACCTTACATGATAAAAACTAAACTCTCCCCTGTGGCCAGGTTTCAGGCACCTTTTCCAAGGTCTCCTCCACACCTCTGCTCCCCTTTCCAAGAGCCACATGCTCTGGACTTAAGCCTGCTGGACCTAAGCCTGTGTGACACTGGGAGGGACAGAGCCTTCCACCTTCCTCAGGTTTTGGTACAACCGGTCACCAGGACAAGAGTGACGCTCCTGGCCATGACCACTGCTCATGACTGATGCCGTGTGTTTCCAGGCACAGCTGGCTACAATGAATGGTTCCCTCCAGCTCTGGCAAGACCAAACTGGGTGGAAATCAGCAAATTGGTACTGCTGTATTAGCAAAACATGGCCTTTAAAATATAAACTAATGGCTTAAGCCTAAAGGTGAGCTTTTGGGGCACCATGAGGCTCTGGTGGGACAGCTCTGGAAAGAGTTAAGCCTGTGCATCTTATCTTCAGAAGTTCTGCTCACCTTGGAAGAGACCACATATTCAGGGCCAGTGCTGCCCATATCCTGGAAAGTTAATTTAACACTCATTTCTAAATAGCATTGCAGATATCATTTGAAGGGCACAGCACTGTCTGTCTGCCTGTGTCTTGCTACGACCAAACACTGACGGGCTGGCTAATTATTCAGATGCTTGGAGGAAAAAAAAAAAAAGCAATTTACAGTAGATTTAAAAACCAGCCCCTCTTGCCAATTCAAGTCTGCTCCAACTTCAGTTGGAGAGAGCTACAAACAATGCCAACACACTCTTCAAAGCCTTCCCTCCCCACAGCCTGAACAATTCGCTTGGATATCAGCAAAATTGCCCATCAGCCAGAATCACTAAAGCAGCATCCCTTTATTGGCACTGTTTTTAAGTTTATCTCCACGTTTTGCTGTCTCTCCATATGGCCATTTCTTTAATAAAGGGAATGTTGTCAAAAGCTTGAGATAGTAAGCAATGAAATTAGTAAATGAAACAAATCCTGCACTAATGAGGAGAGAAGCAAGTACGGGAATGGGAACTGCGTGTCCTCCCCTTGCTTACATCATGTTTGACCATGAGCCTTTATACACTGCCTGAAAATCAATTGACTTTTCTTCAGTGAATCCCAGTGAGAAGATAAACAGTTACAGCTTGCTTTTTTTTTTTTTTTTTTTTTTAAATTAAAAAACCTGTGTCTCTTCTGCAATGTCAGCTCCACTTGAATCTGACGGCAGCTCGTCCCTGGGAAGGTGGAGGGGGATCTACTCACCAGGCACCCTCCTGAAGAAGACAACACATCTGGCTGTATGACCGCTGCTGGAAACTAGGCAGCAGCAAGCTCCACCAGCAGCACAGGGCTCTGGATTAGGGAGGTCAAGGATCAGGTCGAAGGAGTCAGGACCCCAAATTAGGACTGTCATAAGAAGAGGAAATCCCAAGAAAGGTCTTCTCCCTCCTCCCTCATTACAAGGCACTGGGAAACCACCGTTTGGCTCCCTATGGTAGCACATGACAGACCCAGCATGGTGGTTATGCAGGGAGAAGAAAGCTGCCACTGATTAACAAAAATTACACCTCTGTCTTTTCTTTCCTGATCACACAGGCATGATATGCAGCTGCCTTCTGTGGTGCCAAGAGATGTCATTCTTAGCAGCTGAATAAAAGATCCCCAAGAAGACAGAGTGACAAAGAACGAGTAGGAAATGATCAAAGAACGATGCTTTTTCCTTTCTGCCTTTCTGCAGGGAGAGCAAACACTTCCATTAACCAATACAACTCTTTTGTACTGGTCAATATGGCAAAAAAATCAGGCACTTAGGGAAAGAAGATGACAGCGGTAGCAAGGAGGAGAAACAGCCATCTTTTTCAGCAGGTCGCATCAGTCCCAGCTAAGCTGCAGCAGCCCCTTCACCTTGACCTGTTCCTCCAGTCTTTTCTACCCAAAAAAGCTCAAACCCTTGCCTTGCTGGATCCAGAGGATCCTCTAACAGGGCTGCCGTGCAGCTGGGAAAGCAATCTGACAAGGAAAAGTACGTCAGACACACACAGGATTCAGCACGGGATGACACACAGAGTACAATGTTGCTAGACATCACCAAAAGCCAACAAAATTAGAATATAACCACCTCTCTTGGGATTATCATCTCTATGTTTGTATACTTAAACATGCCAAGGATTTTCCTTAAAGCTGATCTTACTTTTACACCAGAGCTGTCCAATGGCTGAGGTCTTACTAGCTTCAAAACTAACTCTTTTTGGAAAAAAATCAACAGCTCACACATTGCCTCCCCTTTACAGGGCATAAAAATCACAAGGTGCAGCTGTACAAGTTTATTATTTTTTACTGGGAATAGCAGACATGTTGATGCAGATGTTCTTTTCCATTTGAGGAAGCATGAATAGAGCAAATTGACTGTTTGCCTGTTGCTGGTACTTGGCAACATCAAATACTTTGAAGTGCTGTCTGGATAACAGAGCAGCTGAAGCCAAAAGCCTTAATGGGAACAAAGCAGAGCTATAGGAAAAAAGAGAAGCTGAGGCACATTTTAATCAGGAAAGAGGATACTACAGCAAAGAGTGCCCAGAATCAGCGTGGACCCCATGAATGGTATCCCTTGGACAGGGGCACCCACGCTGCTCTTTCCAGTATTCCCAAGCTAAACGCCAGGCCAGGAATGGCGCAGGACTCTCCAGGAACAACTGAGGGACCACCCTGCAACTGTCTTTGCCAAAGGGTCTTCCATTTCCAACCATGTCCCTGTCAAAACCTGTTATCTCAGAAAATACTTTGACTTCTCTTGCTGTTCCCCCACCTGCAACATGCCCTGACAGCTTTTTTTGCCCACTTGTTTGTTTTCCAACAAGACTGGTAGATTTGGAGGGGGGGTTAATTCACGTGCTCTCATGTACACTTCCACCTGCCCATCCTGCCCTCCTCTCACGTACACATCTTACTCTTTATTACAGAACAGTATCTTTAATTACACCTTTCTTTTTCTGAACATTCTCTGCTTCCAGCACACTTACTCTTACGTGTCAAGAGAAACCCTTGCGTGTACCATGTTCTCTCCCAGAGCACCTTCCCACTCAGCTCCTTTCCTCCCTCCTGTCTTTTCCCACCAGCTGCTCTTGGCACATGCCTCATTCAAGCAAACGTTTCCCCTGCCGAAATTCAAAAGGTCTCAATTTTTCTCCTTACAGTGCAACAACATTGCTGGCATTTTTCAACTTCTCCCTTCTCAACTTTCCTGGGAAATCTCAAAACGATCACAATTTTTTCAAGTAGAGGTGGAGACCTTCAAGAGAACATTACTCTGGATGTGCTGCAGTTCTCTGAAGGGAAAGCAGAGAGCCACGTTGCTTAGAAAAACCTGAGCAGAACTGCATTAAGCTTAGCAGGAGCCTAAAGTGGCACCTAAAGGCCTCCCACTGCTTCTGCTAAATCAGTCCGTTTCCCCTGCTGCTTCAAAACACCCTTCCTGGAGTGCTAATGCCACTAACCATAACTTCCTCCAGCATGGAGAAGGCTCAAGCCCTGGGCTTTGACAGTGAGCTGCACAGAGGCAGCTAAACAGGCTGTGAGAGGCAGAGGTGTCCTGCCAGAAACCGAGATTAACCAGGGAGCCACCAGCACATGGCGCACACTCGAGGTAAAGCAGGAGAGCAGAAAGAACTGTACAACCCTCAGCATTCCCATCAATCCAGGGCTTTCAAGGGGAAGGACGCTGACTAGAAAAGCTCCTTTGAGTTAGATACCACCAATGCACGGCCAAAATCAGGGGGAGGATTCCCAGCATGGGAAGATTTCCACCATCTTGCAAAATAAAGGTGGTGAGACATTTTATTCTGGATGTGCTGTGCTGCAGCAGGTAACTTGTTATGCTGTAAACCACAGGAATTACACTGCTCTCCTCTTCCAGCACAGTGTTAAAGCTCCGCATCCCAGCACTTACCTTGTCAGTGTTCCTCAGAATCAGTGGCACTTCGTAGACCTCGACGGGGACGTAGTTCTGAAATACCACCTCTGAAGGAAAAGGCTGAAACAAGCTCTGCTCCAGGTCAACTGCTGAGAACTGGAGAGGCAAGACAGAGCGGTGAGAGGAGGGTCAGCTGCTGGGAGAAAGATTCATGAAAGAATCCTACCGATCTCCAGTGGAGTACAGTCTCTTGGTGAGTACGTCCACGTGGCTCATGCTAGGGAAACAGCCCCCCACCTGTGTTCTGAGCTGATCAAAAGTTTCTGGACCACACTGAGCAGGCTCAAGCTAAGAAGCTCTTTTGGCGGGTGTTCCTCCAGGTTTCCTTCTCCAGAATGCAAGGCAGCGCTTACTGCCAGCAGAGCCCTGTGCTAACTGGTCACACAGCTCCAGAGCACTTCCTGGAAGAGCCACGAGCACTCACGGAGCAAGCGAAACCCAAGAATTTACATGAGACTCCATGGGAAACAATTTTGGGATGATCTTTGCTCTGAGACAGAGAGACCGAGTCCCACACATCCCTAAATACCTTTTTTGATAGAGAGCCTAGAAACCACTTAGAAGACCACACTACCAGAGGAGGTAAGGCTAAAAAGAAAGTAACACAGTAGTTGGGAAAAAGACAAAGGAGGTGAATGCTGGATAGTGGTAAGGTTTAGCTCTTTTCTCAGCATTACTGGGCAACTTGAGTAAGACTGGACTTGGTATCTCCTTTATCCACAGATAAATAGATGCTTTATTGTATTCCATTATTGCCATTTCATTTAATACCACCGCAGAAGCACGTCTGAAAATATACACAAACCGCAAATGTTCACAGAGCAGAGGCAATACTTGAGAAAATTCCTCCCTGCTTTGTCTCCCCTCTCCCAGATGCACTGTTCCCACTCAAAAGACCCAGGCAGGCCTCCTGCTGCTCCACAGGAGCCACGCTCACATGGCAGCTCGTGCCTGCAGCACGCTGCCAGTTATGTGTGCGCTCATCTGATGCCTTCCCAAGGTCCTGTGCTGCCTAGGGCAATCCTTAACCAAATGGTTACAGGTCTCTTGCTGGCAGTTTTCCACTCAACAACCTACCTCAGCGATCCACTCGTTTGGACTGTGTGCTACAGTGAGCAGTCCTGTGAGAAAAGCAGCTTAAACATACATCTAAGTGATCCAGAGAACGCACTTCCACTCCCCTCTGCCCAGGGCGATTCCCCTGTATATCTGGCAGCCTGCAAAATCTAACACCCTGTAAAGGTCCCACACATTGTTCCAACCCAAAACATTAATGCACTTGGTTTTGTTAAATCTTAAGTAATTACTATAGGCCCTCAGCCTTCAAAGGCCAATGCTGCCACCGTTGAGGGAGTCCCATGACCCCAAGCATTTGACAGTGACTACACCAAAGCACGAGGTGGCTATTTCACCAGGAGGATGGAAAATGGCAAGCTCAGGCCCTTGTGGCCTGCCCCAGCCTTTCCCCAGTATCAGCTAAACTCCAGCAAAACCCACCAACTTCAGCAGAGGTTATTTATATTGACTTAGCGCAGATCAGGACTTCCAACCTCTCACCAGGGAAAAACGTTCTACCTTTCCCCAGCAGAAGGAACTCCACCACCACCAGCAGTTTGAAAAGACAACAGGCCCTAGTCACTGAGGTATTCAGATGAGCCGGAGGCACTCCTGTCACAAACACACACCCTCTTCAAATGTCACATCAAACAGCAAGGAAAAGGACAGGAAAATGTTACCTTGTGATGGGAAGTTTCACCCATGTCTAGAAGCTGGGCAATCCGGGGCCGCCTCATCTCCCGGGTGCTGGCCAGCCTCTGCTTGGTGGTAAGAGACATCTCCTTCAGGAAGGCAGAGGGAGTCAGCTGAAATGCAAAACACCAGCAAGAGCTACAGAAATGCCTTTCTGCAGAAAGACTTTTCTCGTTCAAGTGCCACTGATGAGTAATTTGTGATCACAGCCACTAGGATAGTCCTGGAAGTCCCGTAAATTACCTGCTGAAATATTTAACATCAGTAAACTAACGATATAGAGCGGAATACACACGCTCTAAGCAAGTGGCTCTGTCCCATTAGCTTCTCCTTCATGAGATGATGTGACATGTTTGGGGATTTCTGCTCTTCGGGTATTTGTACTCTCTTGAGTTTTGCTGGATTGAGCCAGAGACCTCTGGAGAGAGCGGGGAGGAGATATCAGAAATCCCCTAACTTCACCCTTGCACAGTGCTCACAACCAACACGCAGGTGGAGATGGCACTGCTGGATGAGTCAGAGGAAAGCAGAAAAGCAGCGTTGTGCCAAGACTGAGGTGGAGAGGAATGGGTCCAAGTTTTCATTATTTCTTTTCCATTAGCACTTGTTTTCTCTCTGTTCTGGCCTCACAGACCCCTCCACAGAAGGATACAGAGATGTCTCCTTGACAGAGCCTCAGCACTGGGTCACCTCCAGTGAAGGGAGCTCCAGCCAGCAAAGGGGACAGTTGTGGATGGGAAGGAGGAATCACCCTGGATCCACTGCTGTTTGCAGGGCTGCATCTGTGATCCACACAGGACACGAGATACCATGAAACAACTCTTTTGGAAGCTATTCTATCTGGAACCAGCCGTGTCCTGTCAAGACTCCAGGCGGTTTGAGCAGCCTACCACATGCCCAGCTGCCCAGCGGTGTGGCCAGGGCAGCACTGGCAGGTTTGCCCACGTGACAGAAGATGTTACTGCCCACACAGCAAAGAGGACGGAAGGAAGCAGATGTTTGTGCTTCAGCTGTTCCCGTGCAATGCCCAGTACATTCCTTTATCTCGGCTTCACTGGCATGTTCAGGCAAGACCCTGGACTTTATCCTGAAGCAACACAGTCCACCCCCCACTGCACCATAACAGCCCCCTCCAACAGAAGCACGGCAGCAAACAGGTGGGGAGGTGGTGCCTGGCTCCACAGCACCCTGACAACCGGAGGGGAAGGCAGAGGAGGGACAGGGGCAGCTTTCAGCCTTAACCCAGCTCCTACCCGGCCCCCAGCAGGTACTTACAGTCACACGCTGCTCTGCCTCTCTGACCAGCTTCGGATAACGACGTACTGCCACCTTACTCTGGAGTCCATCAGCCGTTTTGGAGGATCCCATGGACCGATGAATCTTGCCAGTGGCCATGACTAGGCAAACCTGGAAGGAGTAACAATGAGACTTTGAAAATCCAGAATCCCATTCACAGCAGACCCAAAGGATACACCTGTGTCTCCAGGCTGTGGAATCCTTCCTACGTGGAGAACATAAGGCCGTCCCACACTGTTTTGTGATTAGACCATATTTAAGTGGCAGAGTTAAGATTCATAGAAGTAAAACTCCATAAAAATATTCCCTGAGACAAAAAAGCCTTTTGCTGTGGGTGCAGTCCCACGAGCCACAACTATATCTTTTCATGAACTTTATCTGTCAGCTGAACAGTGAGATGCACCAAGGGTCCCTTCCAAGGGTCTGCTGGAGAGTCCCCAGCTCCACATACTATCATTTACTGCTGCGGCTCCTGCCTTAAGTCTTTACAGTACCATTTTTCCCTTCCCAGCATCCGATCTCTGCTATCCTGGCTTGGCAACTTTGCATCTCCTTTTTTATTTACTCTTTTTCTGGCATCTGGACCACATTTCATAGAATCGTTTAGGCTGGAAAAGACCTTTCAGATCATTGAGTGCAGCTGTACACCTAGCACTGCCAAGCCCATCACTCCTTTCCCTGGATGTACGCAAGAACTGCTGCTCAGAAAATCCCTATGGATTTCAAATGCAGGACCGAGGGCCCCCTGCCCCGGGCACCACCCTGCCCTAGGCACCCCCCTCTCGCACAAGGGATGCCCCCAGCCCTGCAGCATGGGGCAGGGGGTGTCACCACCACCCCCCCGAGCTCCCCCACAGCCCCGGTCCCTGCTCAGCCTCGCTCCCAAGCTCCCCCCTCCCGCAGCTGAGCCGCCCAGCAGCACCGGCACCCAGAGGCGCCCTTCAGCTTTTGGTCGGGGAGGGGACGCAGCCACCACCCCCTCAGCATCCCTCACCTCTCTCACTCCGCGAGGGCCATGGGGACACACTCACAGGAGGATCCCCAGTGCCAGACAGGCTGTTGCCCCCATTGCCAGGGCAACTGGGCATCCTGGCTGGCCCCAACACTGCCATGGGAACAGCGGTGATGTGGCGGGGGGTGTGGGGGGGGGGGGCGGGCAGCTCTGGAACATGGGGACAGAGGGGACATGGATGCTCAGTGCCCAAAGCACCCAGTGAGCACAGCAAGCAGGCCCTGAAACCGCCTCCAGCACACCCGCCCGGCTCCAGCACAGCCGCAGCCCCGGGTGTGTTACCCCGGCACAGGGCAGTGGCTACGGACAGTCCCTTGCTGACCCTGCTCCGCTCTCTGACCCAGTCCTGGGCCTCACCATGCCTGGAGATGGAAAACTCCTCAGACGACCCCCCCCTCTTACAGAGCTCCCTGCCCAGGTACACGGGTGCAGCTGAGACAGGGAAGTCGAGGGAGGACCAAGTCTCTTGCGGGCTTCTTCCGAATGCCCGGGCTTATCGGTTCCAACAAGGCTTGCAAGTCAGACACAAAAGGAAGCATCAGCCATCGCCCCCAGGGGAGACCCCTGCTTTCAAAAAGAGAGCCCAGAAGCTGAAATTTCACCACCGTGGATGCTCAGGACCATGGAGTCAGAGGAGGGACGGGGTTTATATCACTGCCCCCTCTCCATTCCTGGGGTTGGACATACCCACCTCTGCTCCCTCAGGGACCAACAAGCCCCTCTTCCCTTGCCAACACTCCCTCTGCCCCATGAGCTCCCCTCTGCTTTCCTGCACAATATCCAACTGTTACCAGTAAGCTCAGCTTGGAGCCATCATTCCCAGCTCACACTTGGCTCTCAGCTGGCTGCCTGCGTTTCTGACTCCAAGAGGACACATGTGGAGCAACCCAGGGCATGGAGCGGGGATCACACTGGCACACAGCCCAGCACAGAAGCAAGCCAGCCCCCTCAGCACTTC